>NC_065530.1:76966970-77591970 GCF_020184175.1 Aphis gossypii
ATAAATTACTTTATAAAACGTAAATATAATTATTTGAGAAATGACTTTCAATTGTCGAGGTTTTTGAACAGGGTACCTGTACGTAACCGAATCTACGATCGAACTGCAAATTAATTTCGTTTAAATTACTATAGGTACATACTACATAATATATATATATAGCAAATATTATCTTAATATAACTATTGTTTATAAGTATAACATTATACATATTGCAAAGGCAAACTATAACATTTTGTTTTTCTCCACGTGATAGTTTAATACAAACGATATGTGTTTACTGGGAATGGGTTTTCCGTGCGGATGAACGTATATACATATATATATATTATTAGAGACGTCAAGCGACTCCCGTAGCTTTCTAAAATTGTTTCTCGTGTTTGAAAACAACTTACTAGGACCAAAAAAGAAAAAAAAACGAAGAAGCTACGTCGAAAACCGTAACCGGAAACATATTAAAGGTAATGGTCTCGAAATTATTATTGAATGAAATCCGGCACATAAAAATGTCGGGGAGTCTTTCGCTATTTATTGCGCTTGGATGGTTCTATGTCGCATTTATCCGTCGAAAATCCAATAACTCCCTCGGTATTTTTTCTCTATACTACTGTCTCGTATATTACATTTATATATATATATATATATTCGAGTTATTGTCGGTAATTGAATAATTTGTACACATGTTGACCGACCGTTTTTTTTTTTTGGAAATTATTTCTTATTTTTCCCCCTCGTCCGTGATGACACGAAATGGCCCCGACAATGGTGGCGAAGAAGAGGGCCGGCAAATCCCGTATAATAATGTACAACAAAATATACACTCCGCGACGACAAACGAATAATATACATAATATAGAAAACCGATAAATCCCATGTTTGTGCATGCAAAACGGACCTCTGGATGACCGGATGTGTCCCGGTATCGGAAACGGACGGCAACGTTATTTACATAATAATAATATCTCGGTACAGATCTTAACATGCATGCGAAGAAATAAAAAATACGCCTTCTCGTCGGGATTCTCAACCGAAACAGGGGCCGTATAGCAATACACGCAAATCGAATTATTCGTTTGGGGTTCTCGCTAAGAACATTTTACTTCCGATCTCTTATCCCGGCACAGTAGAAATATAAAAATAAACACTATACAATATACAACTTTCATCAGAATTCCAAACTGTAAACGTGCTCAAACCAAACGCGGTGGCTGGATACATTTTTATGACCCGTTGGCCGGGACTAGATCGACGTAGAGATGTGGACGAGGGCGATAGAGAGGAAAAAATGTTAAAATCAAATTTAATAGCTCTCCGGTCATAAATGCCGGAACGATTTCGCGCGTTTTATTATTTAACTGTGTTTCCTTTATATATGCATGTGCAATAATAATAATATGTATACATGTATGCCGAGCAATAATGACGTATTAGCGCAGACGGTTTATGACTATTTTATATTTTGTACGGGTTTGGCGTTCGTACAAGTTATTTTGACACGTATATTCGTGAAGGGTTCGAAACGACGACGAAAAAAAAGATACAATTTCATTTTTCATTTTTCTACTGACTTTGGCTAAAATAAAAAGTTACTCGCTTAAACATTGAAACACACACATAACATAATATAATATATACAAAAAAAACCGTTTTATATGCTATAACGGCGTCACACGTGCTCAATGTTCGCACTGCAGAATCTGTGTACACATTTTTATGCATTTTCAGTTGAAAAACAATACTACAACATTTTAGCGTCAATCAAATAAATAACGGATAGAACAAATTTAGTAAAATATATTATCGTATATGTAACTGGTGTTATGTATAGAATGACGTTGTCATGTGCATGTAAAATGTGTATTTAGTTCAGGCGCGTTAGGCTATCAAAACAACGATCAAAAATCGTGCACTTGACTTCAGTGTGTATTGTGTGAGAATAGATAATTACTTATTTATTAATCAAAAGATTCAATACTAAGATAATATTATACCGAAAAGTATCTACTTGTATATTATGGTTGTATTGTTGTTGCTTGTTAGTATTGACAAAACGATAATTGGAAAGATGCGATAGTGCGATATAGTGCCACCGAAAAACTACGGTAGACTATAGCTACTATATAATATACCGGGTAATTCATTTAACTGTAGGACACTTGTTATTTTAACAATTTTCAAAAAAAAATATTTCTTTATTATATTTTTTTAATTTTTCACTTTTTTCAGTCACAACGTGCATTTGTAATTTCTCATCCTGAAGCAATGTATTTTTTGGAGATCTTCGATTTAATAAAATCAATTTTGGATGATTATTTTATGATTTATAAGTATTTAAAATTTAGATAAATGAAGTGAAGGTATAAAACCTATAGTGTCTTCTAAAATAATGAGTATCTTACGTTAAATAAATCACCCCGTATCTATATGTATGTTTTGTATTGGTACCAGGTTCCGTTAGGCACAATTTATGTATGTATAAACGGACATTTTTAATTACACGTTTCGATAGACTATAAAATGAAAAACTACAAGAAAAAAAAAAAGTGACGTAGCGTGAATGACGGAAATGGGCTCGTAGTTTATTCATCGAACACGCGGACACGCTCGTACGCCAATATATCGTTGGGTTATTGTTTGTTCACTGGGACCATGTAATTATACACTGTGACATCATACAATATAATAATATCACAATAATTATATATTGTCCGACGCGTGTACATCCCGTTCAAACATTGTGTTTATTGAATCGCATGTATTTTTCACTTTGCATAGTGCCATATTATATTATATAATAATTAATATCGTATGACGTATACCAATCACTGATATCATAATTGTATTTTACATCATCGCCCACTGGATTATTGACAAAACTCGTTTTAATAAGGATCTTAATATTTTTAATAATTCTTCGTAGAATATTATGTGATTTAATAATACGGTAATATTGGTTTTCTGTATAGGATTAACTATCATAATCACTATAATGAGCGAATTTGTATTGTTGATACTTAGATCACGTGTTATCCCGCATCAGTAAAAAAGTTTTTAAATGTATTTTTCACGATCTCCTTTGAATTTCAGTAGCGAAAATTCATTAAGAGTTTATGACGATACAGCGATATTATGCGTGACGTAGGGAATCGGCGCGTGCCGTGCTCTCTTCTCTTGGCAGTTAATTCAAAGGCGGCGTGAATGTCTTTGGAATGCCGAAATAGCGTATTATCTCCTATTATTGTGTACACAATGTATACATACATTATTAAACGTATACACTGTCATCGTCGTCGTCATCGCAAATATATTATATAACGTCGCGAAGACAAACGTCCGGCATTGTTCGTGTAACCCTTTCGCGGATGGACGGCTGTCGTCTCTTGCCACGCACCGAACCGTATACACTCGCCCGAAGGCTGCTGCGTCCCGTGACGACACGTTTTATTAAATCCGTCTTGGCGGAAGAGACTATGACTGCATTTTGAATATGCGGCGATTCATCCGGGTCACGGGGGTGGTTGATGACGGAGGGTTGTAGGAACAAACGTTCAAAATCCTTTGACAGTGTGGATAATCGCCCTAAAACGCACTTAATATATATACGAGACTAGAGCGTAAGTCTGCATCACCAGTTTACCAAAAAAAAAAAAAAAAACAAAAAATTAATGATGTTCAATTTTAAAGGGATATGACTCTTATTTAATATCTACGAGCGTAGTTTCCGAAAATTGACATTCTGAGGCGTACATGTAGTGGTGTGTGCTTGGAAGGATCTATCCCTTTCCTTTCGAACTTTGGTCAAGCTTATCAACGTGAAATTGTGTATTTTGCACGTGCCTGTTGAAAAAAATTTCTCATTTCGATTATTAGCAACAAAGACTAAGATGATTACTAGAGATAAAAATATAATACATTTTTATTTTCCTAGTTAATGATATACTCAGTATACCAAAATCCTGAGCACATGTACACGTCAATAAATTGATCATTATAAAATTTATCGTACGAATTTTAAAGCAACATAGTTATTATCTTAACATAATTAAATTAATTAAGTCTAATTTTAATTCTAAAAAAATATGTTTAATATGACGGCACGAGATCATATAGTAATATAGATGTACAATATTACGTTATAATATTTACGTGGTGCGGGCAAATTGTTACAATATTCTCGGGGAAAAACCACGACGGAGCTGCGCCCCAGCCACGCGCGATAGAGATAATTAGTTTAGGTTTCGACTCGGGCGCGTGGGAGATGCACGCTGTAGTCGTTCGAAATTAAAACTGAACCGGATGTACGCGTGTATAATATATAATAATAATAATAATAATAATAATAGTATAATACGAACCTCACAATATTCGCCGTTTTAATATCGGACCGGAGGTGACGGTGCGGGGGGACAGATGGGGGGCTGGCAGTGTTTTCAGACCGCAGCTAAAAATCCGCCCCGGGCTTGGTACGTCTTAAAACTTTACCCGAACCGACTCTCATCACCACAAGCTCGAGTTGATGGCTCATAATTGTATTAGCCGTCGTACACTATATATTATATCGCTGTGTACGCGTGAGCCCGTTTGCTACTCTCCCTCCGCTCGCAGTCCAAAAATCCACCTATATACATATATATTATTATCATAGGATTTAATACGACCACCGCCGACGTCTCAACATTTTCGTTTCCGGGAAAAAAACGCCTCGAGTATGATATATACTATGTATATAAGTTTAGTGAAAGGGGTTGAAGCCACGGCGCAATTTCAAAGTACTCTCGAAACGATTAACGTCGTCGTCGGTAAATAATAATAATTCGTCTGCGAGACGCGAGTCGTGTAATAAAATCAAACAACAACTATTCTCTTTAACTCGATTCGCGATCACCACGTTTTAAATATTATATTTGTATTGTATTTTTTCACGTGCTGTTTCTTACTATAATGCAATTTAGAAAATAATATAGTACATTCAGTGCATTAAATTTAATTTTTCCAGTTATTTACATACCATATTTTATACATTATTATAACATTTACAATGCTTATTATATTAATTATATATCTAATACTTAAGTGACATGTTAACATAACAGAAGAAAATGTTTTTAAGGTACAACATTTATTGACAATAATACTTAGACCCTAAATAATAATAATAACAAATTATTGTCGTCAACTGTAACATGCATATTATATTTTTAATCATATTTTGTTTTGCAAATATTCCTCCAATACGATTATTATAGTATTAAAATGCTTTTAAATTTAAAATAAAAATACAAAATATATAAGCAAAATTACAAATCCGTTTTTGTGGCCCACCCATCTCACTTAATGCTGATGATTTTTTTTTCCATTGTACAATTATTGATGTTCGAAAACAACGGTTATAGAATATTGTTATATCTAATAATAAATTGTACTACGCATTTGGTTTTTATTTCAAATCGTTATTCTCAATATTTATAAATTGCATAAAATAACTCAACGGTGCTAAATCTTTGTCCGTGCAACTTAAGTATACAAGCGGTTTTTTCAATCAGTGGCTATACAGTTAATGTTACGCAAACGATTTTTTTTCTTTTTTTCTCCCCTCGGTTCGGCAATTGTCAGCTCGTTCCGTGTCGGAAGGGCATTTTTACGGTGAATAACAATGACTCGGGACCGGCCGTTCAATTACCGACATTAAAACAGTTTAGATAGCAGATTTTTGTGCATTTAATTGTTAAGTTTTTTTCCTCGCTCCCGCCACCAGTGTCAAAATCATCATCGTCGAAAAAAAACGACCGTTCTCCGAGATCTTGATAACCGCAATTAATGAATTATTAATGAAGGAGCCAGATCGAAGAACGTCTACTTCTTTTTTTCCCTTTTGTTTTTATGTTTTATTTACAGACATTGCCCGGATGCTAATGACGGACAAGATTTAAATAATTTAAAAATACAAGCTTGTACTATATTGACAGTTGGTACAAAAATTACCAATGCCCTTTTTAGCAGCGTCTGAATGTAGATTTATTCATTTGAACGACTGAGTTTAATACAATCATAATAATAATAATAGTTATAGTACCTAGGTATTATAAAATAACACGAAAATAAATCGAATTTAATATTTAATTATAATTTATTTATTATTTAATATCATTTTGACGTATCTAATGAAATGAATGTCATTAAAATATATGGGAAAGTAAAACTCGTTCGTCGAATGGGTTTTATATTGGGGCAATTGTCAATTTTCTTAATCGGAAATACATTTATTTCTTTGCATATATATACGCCGTACCAAATCTCGAAGAATTCTTAGTCGAACCAGAAAGACAATATTTTCCATTAGTGGGATTCGCATTGCGGAGGAGGGGGGTTGGTCGCTTTTGTTTGAATGCAAAATCGTTTAAGTTCGACGCTTTTTCTCATTTTCGGTCTGGCCTTTAATGAACGATATATACACACGCACATAAAAGAACGCCGCCACTGCTACTCTCCGACATCATCTAGGGAGAGAAAAAGACAGAAACGGGGTTGGTGTGTTAATTTCGGAGAGAGCTGCAGTCGCCGTCATCGTCGTCGGGTGGCAGCAAAAACTATTTAAAACAGCCAAGGGAATGCGATTGGGGTAAGTGTGTATGTGTGTGTGCGTGTACGCGTGGAGAAAGATTTGCGACGTAGAAAGGGCGGCAAGAAAAAAGGGGTAATACCACACAAAAGCGGAAGTCGATTTCCCATCCCTTTACAACGCGCATACAGTATATGTGTGGGTGTGTGTTCTTCTATACAATACTTCCGCTAAGCCAAAAGACACTGGAAAACCATTTCGCGAAGACAAACTTCTATGGGTAGAGTCGCACACACGAAATCCATTTAAAACATATTCCATTCGCAAAACTTTAGCTGTTAAATTTTATTTAGGTTAGATGATATATATATATATCTTTTGGTAAATGTAGACGTTTATAAAATGTATACTATTTATTTTTCTTTCAACTCGGGATATCACATACTATAAGCTATTATAAACAACACGATATAATATATACTAATTCGGCCCGTCTCGATTGCGGCTTCAGTAACACGATAAAGGTAACCAAAACGCTATACACGGTTTTCTGTTCAATAAAATAACGGAAATTACGCGACTCATAAATTTTGGGTGTCGTTTCGCACTCGATCGTGTGATTTCATTAGCTCCCTCAATATACCCTCGTGTAACCCCATAATACGCATTACCCTCTCCGCGTATATCCATGACTTAAAAACAGGAAATATTGGAAACTCATAGATTGACCGTATATTATACAACTTAAGCTATATAAATATATATTTATAATATATTAAATAAAAGTTGATTTACCAAGTATTATTTATTCTAAATATATTCTACGTATTAGTTTAACAATGCTATTATAAGAGAAACATTTTTTTCTTTGAATTTGAATTACTCATAAAAAAATGTCGATATAAAAAGAAATGTTCAGTAAAATATATACACACAAAGGTGTGAACTTTAAAACAACAAAATGTAACATAAACAGTAATTTATATAATGTATTTATTTTATAATATTAATAATAGTATTGTCAAAAGTGCCATCAAATAAATCTCGGAAATACTTATTGGTACATATTTTTTATAACTTAAAATAATAATATACTACGTATTATAACATAAAAACGTTTATTATTTATATCACAAAAAGCACCGTCTAACTGTATAGTGCTATAATCTTCGCATATATCATCGAATGTCAATACTCAAAGATCGTGATTTATATTATTAAATTTTATAAAATAAGTATACATCGTATTTTTGATGAAAAATGACCGTACGGTGTGGAGTTTCAACGGTCAACACTGCATCGATGCTAGAGTATAAATTCCGTCTCCTTGAATTTCGTAGTGTTATTTTATTGTTATACGTCCAAAGTGATCGCCCTCGTATCTTCTCTCCCCGCCATCGCAATCGCAATCGCCTTACGAAGTTAGTGGCACTCTTCTCGGACATGTTATATACATATATTTTATTTTTTTAATAACAGTTTTGTCCTAAAAACATTGCAAATCATCCGAGTCCCGAACAAGCAAGTATATATTATATTATATTATTATACTGTATCGTCGCATGTACGATGGCTGCGTGTGTTCAGAATATTTAAACAAACTAGTAGTATAACGATGGGGTGGTAGCGGGCGCGCATAATATATCATCCGCCAATATCTTCGACATCTGCGCGTTGTGAGTGGACTCTGCCGGACAAGCATTTATCTTCTTTCTTTTTTCCCCTCCATTGACCTCCTCCGTTTCTCCAAAGTCCGGCTATTTTATTCAATTGATCGGGTTAGGAATATATGACTTTCACCCTTATCATCGATGCGGAGGGAGGGGTTGAATAACGAAATAAAAAAAAACCATTTCACGTACACCGAAGACATCTGTCTGGACAAAACATACGATAAAAGGGTACAC
Source organism: Aphis gossypii (assembly GCF_020184175.1). Classification (NCBI taxonomy): domain Eukaryota; kingdom Metazoa; phylum Arthropoda; class Insecta; order Hemiptera; family Aphididae; genus Aphis; species Aphis gossypii. Next base: position 76,975,437 of record NC_065530.1, read on the forward strand.
ATGACTGGAATATATTATTATTATTTGCAGCGGCTAACACGAATCGACCTTATAAGACGTTAAATATATTATACATCATAAGAACTGATATACTGTTATAAAAATATAATTAAAAAATATTAAATTAATAATGTTCAAAAATATTATTATTATTAATTATTTATATAGAAAAATTGTTCGTCAAGTTCTTATTTTTTGTTTATTTTTTGTTCACAGAAATACCTAGAACCTTCACCTTGGTTACAAACCAATTTCCCGTTCAAGGCGTTTCAACACAAACTCGCCACTGACACTGCTGGTCCAGAAGGTGAGTAAATTATTATTGTTGTTATTATTTCATCGTAGAATTAAGCGTTTATTTTCTAAGTAATTTCCATGCTTCTTATCGTATGGAGAAACGTAATCTCATTACGATTCGAAAAACGGTTGAATGAATTTGAGTATGCTTTCCCTACCCCCATGAACTTCTCCAGCGGAACTTTTTAATAACGGCACCTCGGCCCGTCATTATTATTACCAGCTGAAGAAAAATATTGTATATATATAATTTTAAACATCAGGTGAAAAAGCACGAACTTTCCAAGCAACACCAGGCGGTCTCTAACAAGCAATTTCGAATTTATTTCCTCGTTATTTTTACCATCTATTTTTTTAACGTTTTATAAAAGCAATTATTATTATTCATTTCCCCCTTTTTCCTTTTTATTATTATTTTATTTGGTTTTTAAACAATAACAACAATTACATTGACTAAGAAACAGAAAAAAATATTTTTAGCCCAGCAATCCCAAAACTTCTTGTATCGTCTTGAAATAAGAGCTTATACATTTTCAAAATCTGAATATTCATTTTTAAAACATTTTAATTGTAAATAAAAGCGTAAATTGCACAAACAAATCAGTCATGCATAAATACATAACGAACAAAACTTAGGTGTACTAAAATTAAGATAACAATTTAATCTTATAATCAGCACATTTTTTAGGGTTATTTCATATTATAAACTAAAGAAACTGTTTTACACTTAATTCCATAGTTGAAGCATACGCGTTAGATATTTTTGTTTCCAGTTTAAAATATTATTTTTCTCAATAAATATTTACACGGATACGAATTATTTATACACGAATCGGTTTCCACGAAATTAAAAATAATTTACAAAATATTCAAATATAAAAATTGTATAACAAAATAAATTTTATGTATTGATTGATGTAGTAAACAAAAAAAAATACAAACTCCTTTTGTCGGAATAACAGATTGCTTTGGGTACATCATTGGACCACTATTTCTAAATAAGTTCAATTTAAAAAAATTAGAAAGTAAAAACATTCAAGGAAGTAGCCGTCTTTTTTAGTTAATCAGAAATTATATTGGGGATTTTCGTTTTACTCACCCGCGTGCACGATGGTGTCACAAGAGGAACGACCGACGTCCCGGGAGATATGCTAACGCGAAAACCGGAGAGGGTGATTAATTTCGCAGTGGATCTTATGAATATTTTACTGGCGTGTGCGACGCTTAAAGGAGAAAAGGAATAAAAAAAATTATTAAAAAAAAAAAATTACTATTATATACCTACAACGGCGGTCGGTAGTTTTTTCTCTTCCCACGTAATAATAATAATAATAATAATAATAAACGTATATTTATATAATATAATGTTTACGAGCTAGCTGCTCCCCAAAAATCGTGCTATGACGTGTCATTGGTAGTGAATGATACTGCTATAATGCCTTGCCGCACGTATATACGTTATATTTGAATCATAATCGTATAATATTATACAGGCGTAAATATAAATGCGAGAATTTCGACGTATATAAGACATATTCAATGTAAATTTACGATATTTTTGGTTTTTTAGTTTTTAGTTTTTGTACCCGCTCGCATAGATATTTGCATGCGAGATCCGATTAAAACAAAACGAAATAAAAATATACGTCATCCTCGGGGTTAAAAAAGGGGTTTGACGCGTACACACACACACACTAATCTGCATGCGTACTAAAACATTCATGTGCTCGACTCGTCGACGGATCACCCGGCGCTGCGTATATACAATATGTATGCATTATATGTTCAGGGCGCATATAATGCTAATTCCCGTGCACACACACACGCACGTGTATACGCACCGCACTCTCCGGTTCCTGCACAACCCGTGCAGCGACAGAGTTGACATCTTAAAATACGCATTTAAAATCTTTACCTCCGACTGCCGCCCTCTGCCCGCGCGAGACCTTATTCAGTATATAGCACTACATATCACACCGTGCACACCCTTTCGACGAGAATTTTAATGTATGTATATTCGAAAACATTTCCACACGCGCACACTGCCAGCAGTCCGAAATCCCGTAATGCACGCCCGTGAGCGTGTGTGCTGCAGTGTGCCTTCGGCTTTTGGGCCAGTGTTTGCAGTTTGGCGAATAATTTTGCATGCATCAAACGAGTGCGTATACCATATTCTATAGGTATATATAATAATACACACGTTCAAACACACATACACACTTACGCACACATATAATACATATATAACGTTTATATTCGAAAACGTATATCTGATGTTTGGAATAGCGAGAAGGGGGGGGCAGTGCAAAGTCGCGTCTCGTCGATGAGTGGGAATTTAAGCTGAATAGTTGACTATGTTTGGCATGTATCAATATGTTTTTTACCTCAAAATATTATATGTATATAAGTCAGACTATGCAGACCAAATATCTTCCGATATGTTTTCCCGGAGGGTAACTGTTATTTATTATAATTATAATAATTAGAAGCGTTATTACTTTGTGGCTGTAGATGAAAATATATCGAATAATATTGATTAATATTGACTTAAAAACTTTAAAAAATTCAATATAAAATGTCAAAAATTAAAGTATAAAATGCACTTAAAATAGTTTTAAATTTAATTTTTGTATTGATATTGATATTAATACATTACATTTTAAACGCATAAAAATATGTTTATTTAATAAAAAACAAAAAAATTAAAATGTTAATTTTGTATTATGCTATTCACCTGAAACATTTTAAAACAATTTAAAAATGTGTAGTACAAAAATTACGAGTATGTATACTTATACAAAGCTACGTTTCACAATCACAAAAAAAAATTACTTTTCTACAAATTCACAGCCCTAGTAATGACAATATTATTTTATCATATAGCTAAAAGTAAAAAAAACTTTATAAAATCAAAAAAAAAGCTATAGGTGCATTTCGTTTTGATTATTACTTAAAAATAAGCATATATTTTTTTACTAAAATTAAATAGTTTTCTCGAACTGACCTTTTTTCAAAAAGTCCACCACTAATTATAGTTATTGTCGATAACTAAACACAATGGTGTGAGTCAAATTTTCAGCATCAGAGTACTATGTAGAGTATTAAATAGCGTTACATTAAATTAATCTATACACACCGATTCCGTGGACACACGATATGTACAAATGTGCATATTCCTTGTGAATTTCCGGAATCCCAACACTTCACTCGGGGAACAAATGCATTTCATAACATCGGAAGAAAGGGGCTATCCTTTGACCCGGACTGACGAATATTTACTAGAGGTTTGCAGAGATGGAGGAGTTGATGTACACACCGCAAATATGTCTTCGAGACTTCACATACGAACCGAAAACGGTTCGGCAAACTAAGCGCATACCACGAGAAATATCGTCTATGTGTAATATTACATGCGGAATCCCCTCCGACAAACTATTAGCGACAGCTAATCTCTGCGATTATTTTTTTTCCCCACTCGGCTACTAAGGGTGTGTGTATGTGTTATTGTGTATGTTATACTGTGTACCGCTGTTAATTTGAAAAAAAACCTTTGCTCGACAGCTATACACGCCTATACACGCGTGTAACCTGTTGCATTTTGCGCATTTTCCGGTCTTATTCACACGCGTCACGTTTTTATTTATTTATTTTTTTCGTACGAAGAGAATAGCTGACAGTCATGTTCATCGTTTTTGCCTTTTTTTTTTTTGCTAACCACCACGAAAAAAATACGTAATAATAATATGTGAAAGAGTACGAAAAAAACACGTATTTTTCAAACCCACATTGTACGTATGAATATATGAGTGTGCCTGTACATATAAGCACATATTTTTGTAGTGCGTGAAGAGTTATAGTAGTAGCCTTTTACCGTTGTCATTTTTAATGTCACAGCACTTACACATGCTCGTTTCGGTTGATTTATCGCCCTCGGCAAATGCAAAAAAAAACATATACAACGACGATAATAATAATGTATAAATCTCGAGCTGCTCCGAGCATTGTCTCGGCGGGAGGAGAAAAATACGAAAAATAAATTGAAACCGGAAGAAGACCGGAACACCACGATAATAACAACAATAATAAAATTACTATGAAGTACTTCGTTGTCCTGATCGCTGCATCACCACCACCGGTGCGCGCTTAGTGTGTTCGAGGGTCTCTCCTGGTGAAGTTACCTCCATATATATGTATATATATATTATGTACTGCAGATTAAAACAACGACCGTAAGAAAAAATGCCCTCCACCGAAATCAATGGGGTGCCAATTATAAGTTTTATCAAGTCAAAGGGCACGTGTAAGCAAGTGTGGTGGCGGCGGGACCATTGCGTTGAGTGCGGAGCGGCTTTCCTCATCCCAATCGTGTCGTATCGCGGCCAGCCGCGCGGGTTATCTCGCAAAGGACCCGTTTTCGGATTATAAGAGTACTTCCCTCTCTTCCACAGTGAAGTTTCTAATACGAACCGCTCGTGTCCGATAATACAATAAATATATATATATAATCTCGATCACCGAAAATCCAATCCTTTTGTCTCCCGCGAGACTCGTGGTTTGTCATTTTCTCCACGACCGCGTTTAATCGGAATTCGCAAGATCCATCCAAAAATAGTTGTAAAAATCCTGATATATATATAAATTAAATAAACTGCGCCTTAAAAGACAATAATATTATATCGAATGTATATACTTATACTTGCATGTCATAATTTGGATTCACGTATACCTACACAAGCCGATTATTGATACAGTCATTTAAATGGTTAGTTCAACTATACCTAATCTCAAATACATAGGTATTAGTGACATAATAAAGGTATGGCTGGTAGTACTAAAAACAATTTATAATTGAATCAATGTAGTTTGTATAAATATAATATAATAATTCAACTAAAAATAATCTCCGTTATAAAAAGTAGAATGTATAAAATATTATCATTAATGAAGTACTCGTATAAATAGATTAACTATTATAATAGTATTGTATCAGTAACGAGTTATATTTGATGCTATGTCGCTATGAGTGGGCTTTAGGTAGTCTAGTACCTAGGTAAAATACACGAAGCTTAAATGTATGATAAAAATAAAAAAAATAATTATCTTAAATTATGTTCTCATGAATCATGATACATATATCCCCATATTGTAAAAAATAATAATAAAATAAGGATCGTGTTGCTTTTATATATATTTATTGGTTTATGACAATAAATTATTATCTGTATCTTATAATTTACACAAAAAACGATACATCTTTACTATAAATTATTTTTCACGTTTTAATAGTTAATACAAAAGTTATAAAGCACTCCAGCACTTAATAATCATTAGCTTCTAAATCTAACTATTCAACACAATTAAATGTAATTTTACTTATGACACATGTATAAAAAAAATTTAAGTACACAATTATATGTATAAATATTAAATACATATTGCATAATGCATATAGATAACAATTTTAATCACTTTTATTTCCTTGATCACATCCTAAATAAAATAAATATATTTATGCTATATACTAAGGAGTATTAAGTAAAGTATTGTTTGTTATTAAAGAATAATATAAAATATGATAATACACAAACGATATTTGAAAAAAGAAAGTGAAAAAAATTACAAAAAATGGATTCCTTCGAGCCGGATTTGAACCAGCGACCTATGGATATCTGTGATTTTATGCCACTACAGTCCACCGCTCTACCAACTGAGCTATCGAAGGCAGATGGTAGTTTGTCGTTTTTCACTTCATTTAAGTACATTTTACAATCTACTTGTCATTTTTTGAATAGTTAATTAATAAAATTATATTAAAATTAATTCTTATAACATATTCTCAATCTTCGTCATAATAGTTATCAAATCGGAATATCTATTTGATAATAATTATTATTATTAGATATTATATTAGATTTATTTAATTTCTTTCCTATTAGGTACTTAGTAATTTATCAAATGATTTTATTCTTGATATCATAATGTACATTATAAAAAGGTTCAAAAGTATATAGGTATTAGTTCATTGAATATTTTGGTAAATTTATATTAATCTATTAATGTTTGTTACCTACTTATACAAATAATCCAAGTATGAAAATGAAATACAGTACCTATATAAAGATTTATATTTACGATAATCTTATATTTTAAACAAATTAATTTTAATGGCTTTTATCCTAAGAACTTAAAAGCATTTCAACAACTGAAAAACTACTCGTTCAAATTTTGAAATAGACATAATATCAATATTAAATAAAAAAAGGGTCTCATTTAAAAAACAGAAGTATATATATAGGTACCTACCTAATATATATAGATCATGACACTTCTTAAGAATCATAAAAAATCTCAAGAATTTGAAAATGTGGTCATTAAGTACCTGTAATAAAAATTGAGTAAAATAAAAAATTTGAATTAATTATTTATTAAATAAAAAAAAACTGGTAGAATAGTAGTCAGCCGTGGTTGGTGATTCATCCTGTATCACCGCCTCGCCGTACTGACATGGTTATATAATAATATATTAATATATATATACTTGGCTCCGGTACAGCCCTTTGCAAAACAATATTGTTCAACAACAATATGTTCAGACGGACACTGGTCCCTCACACTCCCGTGTACCCACTACCATCCGGACGGCGAATAGCGACCGGAAGTCGGAACCGATCGCCCCCGCAGTAGACGCCGACCGGACGCACGTCCAGTTCCCCGGCCGGCGTTTTCCACCGAGACACTTCCGATTCCGGTCGCCGTCCACTTTATGGCGCGACGCGCGAAAGACAAGACACCTTTTGTTTTTGCCCCGAAAGCCGATACGCCGTCGCCACGGCACAATAGAAGTATGGCATGTATACAAAAATTTGCGTTTTATCATACTTAGGGCAACACTATACCTTATGCATACACACGGGTGTGCCTATCATGTAAATTTAAAAAGTTCTCCTGCCCGCCGAATGAATGTTTTTCGTAACGACAAAATAAATATACACACGCGATATATTGCGTGCACCTATACGTATACTTCCTACACCATATTATATATTATTATAAACTGCTCGCCCGTGCGCTATCGTTTAGGATTTTCTCCGCGTTCCACGCTTAGGGCATATCCGTTATATTTTTTCCTATTTTTCTTCTTGGCGTTATATCTCCTGCAAAGCCATCTCGTCCCCTAACTGCCGTCACGACGTGTGTAAAGTGTACATATATCGTATATGTATGTAATGCGCGTGCCGTGTATATTGCCACCGTAGCGTCGAGTAGCGGCTGCATGGCAAATGAAGAGAGTCACACGCAACGAACGTTCCCGCACATATATTTACGGCCGATTGTCGCCCTTACATTATATATGCTATTTTTTTTTTCACTTTTTCTATACTCATCCGAGTCGAGGGGAAAACGTACATATAAAATACGTTATAAATCCATTACCAGACGCCCGCCCGTGTGAATCGACGACGGGTTTGTTTTTTTCCCAAGATGATTGGTTTTTGATTGAGCCCCGGAGAATATATAAGAATAAGCGCCCATACAATCGTCTTTTTCGATATACAATTCTATAAAAATATACACCGTATAAAATAGTAAAACTCTCTGCATATGTAAACAAACGCGTTTTTAACAGAAAATAAGGTACGACAATTGTTGATGTATAAATTTGGTGTTTTATTCATTTTTTTTCGATTCAATTGTATTTCAAACAGATCTCACTGTGCTGACCACGCCCACGAGATTTTCTTTCTTGCCGTTTTTTTTCTTATTATTTATAATTCACTTTTTTCACCTTCCGTATTTATTTATTACTGACTTCTCGTTTACCAAGCAGGGGTCTCTGACGATCATAACTCTTAACAGCGACGGATTTCCAGATAAGGACACCTCTGCCCTCTTTTTTTTTTATTCGCTCTTTCCCATCATCCCACAAGGATCAATTCCCCCTTCTAGACGTCTAAAAGACGCTCGAATCCCTTATAGAAAAAAACTCTACCCTTAAAAAAACATATAAATATATATAAAGGAAAATAATCCCCATCAGAGGTTTTTTTCATCCATTAACGATTAAAACATCATCATGTCAATCGTCCTTCACTTGACCCTTATTATTTTTTTTCCTTCCCCAGTGGATATATTTCCATTACGTATTTTGGATTTGATTAGATTAATTTACTGTACTGGTTTTTGATACGAAAAAATAAAATAGAAATAATCTTTTTCCAACTGTATTTTTTTGCTCGTTCATTTATTGACAAAATAAATCGCTTTGTTAAGTATAAATGTGTACATTGTAATGATATATATTTTTCTTGCGCATTGAATTCATTTTGTGCATTTTATCATTTAGTAATAATGTAAAAAAAGTAATTTTGTAATCTAAATAAGAAAAAAGTTTATACATTATATACACGTATATATTGGATATAACAACTAAATAATTAATAATTAATTTTATAATGTAAGTTTTTAATCATAGGCTATATCTTATACTATTTTATATATTATTTTTCTACTCACGAGGAAATTTTGCAGCGTAATATTACTTATTGGATTATATAAGTTGCCAGAATCGATTCAAAAAAGTTGTACTTTTTTTTTAACTAATCTAAACGGTTTTATCCCTGTCTCGGTAGTACACTTTTCGATGAAGTTATAGTGTTATACTATAACGTAAATTCAATATAAATTATAATATGTTATAAGTTATAACACTATACGTGTAGAGAAGTATATCTTAAACCAACATCATTATAAAACGCAATATTTGTTTTAAAAAGTACGCATCGTCTATATAATCAATACATGATAATATCATATTTTGTAAAGTTATAAGTGATTTATTTACAAATGTACTTAAAATTGTAATTTTTATAACAAACAATAACTGATAAAGTATAATATTTATTTTTCTCATTTAGTTTCTAACGACGTCCATTAGGATTTTTTGAATTGTATTATTTTATTTTATTATTTTTAAGTAAAAAACATTTTTCACTCAAATATCGAGATGATTATTTATAATAATAATCTACAAATGCGCAGTAATCGACTTGTAGACACCTAATATTATTTTAACACTTAATTTTTATCGTAAAACGTTTCAAAAATCTAAACTTTAAATATGGTATAGAGATGATGATATAATATTATGTAGAGACGGATTTGCTACTGCTGCCGCCGCCACCGTTAATTATTGATAACGCGTATGTGTAGGCGTATGCGACGTGTAGGGCATATGTGGTCGCGTGCGCGTGCTCGTGTGTGTGTATATGTGTTCGCCCACCGTGATTAATTCTATTTATTGCCGCGCTAATATCGCCATTTCACCCGCCACCCATCTTATCTGCGGCAGACCGCGTTTCTCGGCGCGCCACTGTTTGCCGTCACCGAAACTCGAGTCGGCTGCGGGAATTTTAATCGCAATAAAATACATACATCATATAATATTGTGTCTTATAGCATGCGACTGTGAAAATGCGTTACATGTATAAATGCCGGTAACAAAAGTCATGAGAAAATGTGTGCCTATACGTTATATTATCCAAAGACTCGCTCAATTTTCCTCGTACGAAAAGGGTCGTCTACCATAATACAGGCAGTAATAAAACCACACCACCCTACCGCGGCACTATCTTTTCCCGTTTGTTTTGCACGCGAATCGCAAAGTAAATATTTTTATACGTCCGCTGATAATATATTATGTGTCGCTGACGAGTTAATATAATAATAAACACACTTGCATTATATTATGTTTTTATTTATATTTTATATTATGAACTATTTTGTTGTTATTTATAATAAGGTTACGTATGCAAAGCAATAGTTTTTCTGTTTACACCATCCATCTTTTACTCGAATTGTATAATAACCGTTTTCATCCGATATCCGAATCTGATCTGTATAGTAAATAATAAAACGCAGTTTTACACGCTCACAACTCGCAATTCACAAGCCATATAAATGCATGCATCACGACTTGATGATTATAAGTTTGTCGAAGTCCAACAAACTTTTTTAACGTTCTCTTATTTGTTAATTCCATCAACCGTTACATAACTATACCTACGTGATTTGTGTCAGCACTACTCATTAAAAAAAAGAAAATTTTTAATATTGTTAAATTTCCTTAACTAAGTTAGTTTAATGTGAATTTACATTCGGCTAATGCCAAAATTCTCACGATTATTGATTCCCTGCAAATTCATTTCTAAGAATGTGCACGTTGCCCTCGAAATAACAGACGACTATCACAGACCAACACTAAGTACACAAGTACGCAACACTATAATATTATTACTTATTATTATTATTATTATTATTATATCATCATTGTTTTCTACTATATGCTTTATATTTTTGCGGCCGGTTCGGCGTATGCGTGTATGGGAAAACGCGAACGTGCATTTATATTTGATTGTCTAGTAATGTGTTTACATCGGGTAGAGCATCACAACAAAGGGGTAAAACGTCTGCGTGCTACTTACCTCGGGTAAAATGATATTAAACGAACCGGGTCGGAGGACCACGGCCGGCGGTGTGGCACCGTCAAAATCAATTTACCTGACCTTAGGCGATTCAATTGAATTAAATCCACGGCCACCGGAGGGAGATCCTTTAACTACTCTCTCTCTCTCTCTCTCTCTCTCTCTTACGCACACACGTCATATATTATACAGTAAATATTACATATATCTATAAGTCGTAAGTACAGACTCCGCAAACGTCGACGGCGACGACGCGCGCTCTTCGAAAACACGCGTCGCTTTGACGTGTGTACGTGTTCAGCGTACACGATATACAACGTATAGTGTTATACTTACACACACCATAATATGCACTTATATATAGCGATGCGAGTATACGACAACCGTATGTTCACGGTGGGCAGTTAAAAGCCTTACCATTTGTGGGTGGTGAGTGGCCAATTATAAAGCAGGAAACCGTCGATCTCAGGTGGCACCGACGATGAGATCATGATATTATTAAGACGGTATAGCGAAATAGAATTATGTGTGTACATGTATAATACATCGTAATATTGACAGGATTTATAATCAAAATTATTAATGGTTTATTAAAGTAACAGTAGCTATAATTTAAACGTGTGCATGCATTTTAATTTGTTTAGTGTCTATGGTACAAATTACCCGAGACAATAATTTGTCATTTTTTCTTTATTAAATTATAATAATCAAACTTCTATAAGTATACATATATATATAAGACATATAAGTAACTGACTAAATTGGTTTTCACAAATTAAAAATATGCATGAAAAATGTTTGTTACAGAATATATAGGTATATTTGTTGTTACGAAAATCGATGAACTTTAATAATTAATATGTTTTATTATTATCTTGTATATATTCCGGCAAGTACCTCTAGAGTCCATAATTGTGGTTATAACTGACTCCTTCACCCCTTTACAAGGATTGCTATAAAATGATAATGTTACGAATGAAAAAAAAAATATAATATTATTTTGCGTCGGAAAGACGTGGTCAAAAATATCGCCAGCGTTCATACATATTAAACACATTATTTACTCTGACGGTTTTTTTTCTTAAATTACAAGAAATCAAAAACACCCTTAAAACTTTATCTCCCTCAAATCCTGTCTAATGTTTTTTTCTACAAGTACTTTGTGAACTTAACGACTAAAAACTTGTTAGGGATATATACGTGCAGAAAAAAAAAACGTCGAAAATAAGGAACCGGAGATAGCGTTAATTTTATACACCCCTTGTTCTAACCCTTTACATTCTGCCGAATTTTAAACACTTCTTCTCTTTGGCCCGCTTCTTTGGTTACAAGTCCCCGTTTTAAGCGCGTAATTATATGGGACCTCCGACCACTTCTCCGACCCGTTTGCTGATGCCGTGGCCCTCTTATGCCCGTACGGAAAATACTCTTTAACCCGACAAAAAACGACCGGAGGTAAACTTAATAATTATTATTATTACGAGCACTCCGTTTTACTAAGAACGAAGATTTTTCCCTCTCGTTTTATCTTTTTTGAAGCGATGAAAAACTATAACCCGTAGAATTAGTTAATAACATTTTAAGTTTAAACACGCGAAGCACCTAAAGACTAAAATGGTCAACAATATAAATGATTACAGTATTACATTAATCTAGAGGATAATAATAATCTTTTTAACTCTTTTTTATATACTTTATAATCATTGTCTTAAGCAGTTACTAGCTCAGTTTCTCCCAAATAACCACTTTTTTGATGGTTCAAGTTACGGATAATCCGAAGTTAAAATATGCTTAATTCGTTTCGAAATACTCACAAATTTAACTATCTATTTAGGTACTTCATAAATTACCTAAGACATTAGTCATACATCGTTATTAATTATTATTATTGTAATTTAGTGATTATATTATTATTAAAATCAACTTTTATTCAAAGTTCATTATTTTACATTCCGTGCATTTTTTAAATAAAAATAAATAGTTTCCGGGTAAGTGTATATCATCTAAGAGTTTGAAGCAGAATTACTCTGTCAGGAACACTAATGACTACTTAAAGTTTTTGTTTCACCTTTACAAAATAATTGCAAGTACCAACCACTTTTATCAATATAAATGGTGTAGCAATAAAAAAAAAGTCAAGTAATAATGATGAAACTTTTCTAATATTTATGAGGATAATAAAATAATAACACAATTATGGGTCTGCACATGAATCATTCCAATAAAATGAAAATAACTTTTACGATCTATGGTTATTTTCATAATGTATATATATTTATGTATTATGAGCTTATTATTATTTATAAACAATCACAAAAATAACAGTATTTTTTAATTAACTATTTTTATCAAACTCAAAACTTTTATATTTTGGTTTTTGATACTAATACAGCATTTAAAAATAATATTATAGCCTTCGATAATTGTATCCAATAATTTATGACATTTTAATAAAAAAAAAATAAAATAGTCAGAAAGGTTCATTTTCGAGCAACATACATCATTAGGGGTTGATAATAATAACTTAATATTTTTATCTTGTGTAATGAAAACTCCACAAAGACAGCCGTTTATATCAAAGGCCAATATTAATCCGATTAAAAGGGCACTTCGTCTTATAAACAAACACAGGACTATTTCTACCAAGTCTTATTTTTCTCCTTGTCACTTTCTCTCTCTCTGTCTCTCTCCCTGTGTTTCTCAACTGTTCACTCCCGCCCGCTCGGATTGTGGTTAATTTTGGTCGTCAAAAAGTGATTTAAAAACATCGCATAAACAAAACATACCGGTGTACTCTCCGGACCACATCTGAGATGAAAAATCCACCCTGCTATTTTTATACGTATATACACACGATAGAACCAGACGAGTTGGTGACCGGGAAAACAACATCCCAAAGACTATATTATTATTGTGTACAAACGAGGCATGCCCCTCGGGGAATTTTTCTTTGATTTACTCGGCATAGTACTAATGGTCATGGATCCGCTGCAATTAAACCGTAAATACTCCCGGGGCCTTCCGGCAATTAAAATAAACTTTTTTTCAAACTTAAAAAAATTTATTTCTCGAGAATAATAAATTGATCTGATTGGACGGAAAAATATTTAAATCTCCCCTCTTCGCATTGGGAATGAAACCAGAATAGTTAAGTAATATAATTAATTATCAACAAAAACATTAACGTTATACCTACCAGAATTGACTCGAATAAAATATTAAGTGTACATCCAGTATTTTAAAAACAATTATTTACAGATATTGCAGATATGCGTATTGTAAAATATTATATAATATATACATTTGTACAAGCAAATTAAATTTTTTATCAAATTACCGATACATTACGATATTAGTTACTTCTTTTTTTAATGATTTTCTTATTAAAATACTATTATTCTAAAACGTGATTAAAAATATCTAAATAATAGATTTAATATCTTTTTTTTTTACGAAAACGGGGTTGTGACATTCTAAATTAATACTAAATAATAATACAACTTATTAAATTTCCAAACTCATCTATCACATACTTTGTTCAATACAAGAATAAAACATATCTGCAGATTATATAATAAAATATAATAAATAATCAAAAATAAATTAATTTTTATACTTAATAAATAAGAAAAGTACCCGTACTGATGTTTACACCTTCGTAAATCGTAATAATTCTATAATTTACGAGATATCGTTAGGTGGGTATTATTTGAAATATAATTCATATTTAATGCGTGAAGCGATTACTAACGCGTTTCATTACAATATATTATTATAATTATTATTATTTTTAAATTTTTTTTGTTCCGCTTTTAACGCATATACATATTTATCGTCGCAACGATTTTTACGTTTTATTGCGACTATTGTAGGTTTTGGGCTTATGGTAAATCAAGGGTAAACCCGATATGATTTACGATAATGGAATTGCGGGCGAGAATACAAAAGGCGAGAAAAAAACAAAACAACGGCAACAACAACAACGTGGCGACAGAGATTTCCGTTCGTTAATAACGGCTTTAATTAATTTCATTCGCTTCCATTGTCCCTCGTTCGTTGTAAGCGCCGTGTTTACAAGGGTGTTTGGCCGCCGATGGCACCGAGCCATGATTTCAGGGGACTTTTGCCAGGCGATCAGGCTCATTTGGAATGACCCCTTGGAATGCGAAAAAATAAAGGTTCGCTGAAGATTAAACTGGACTTCAGCAGTCCCCGTCTTCTATAAAAATGTCCGAACTACATCGTGTTTGTGAACAAATTAATATCAATTTTGTTTAGGTGTATTATATATTATTATCAAATTACACCAGGAGACTTTTTAATCAATCGAAATAATATATAGGTACTTTTATGGGTAAATTAAATTAATACGTTTTCAAAATATATAACAGTATGATTTGCTGAATATTTGTTTTTATCAATGATTAAGAATTGATAAACTCTAATTATACTAAAAATAAAACATTTGAGTAATATAATAAAATTTTAATCATACATTAATTAAATTACCTATATGTTATGATTAGGTTACAGATTTATCAAATTTGTTCAGTTTATTTAAATTTATAAGATAAAATAAAATTATTATACATAAGTTATTTTTACATAAAGGTTTTCATACCTACGTTTTCACTTAAATTTGCGCACATAATATATATATATATATATATAGAATACTATATAGATTGTCGAAAATAACACGTTTTCCCCGTTTAAATTTAGTGCAGCTTGATTGTTAATATATTTTTTTACTTGACTGTATTTACATGGTTTGTATTCTCAAGCTCGTTTGGTGAATTGCACATACGTATATACAAACGCTTTGATGCCAAACACTATTAAAGAGACCGCAACGGCCTTTGTGGTGTTCGCTGCCTATAGTAAATAAGCAACTTCCACGCGGGACCTTTCGTCTTGTTGCAGCCAAAAAGCGCCCCCGACCCGAAAACGGACGGCTAAGTATGAACAGAAAATTATAGCCGCACGAAGACGTCAGCATCGGTGAAATTTAGCCGACGAGAGAACGGTTTTTTACACCCTCACCACCCCATCCCACAAACCACTCATACACCACACAACCTGCACTACCCCAACACACAACCAACCACTCCCGCCAACGGTCTATACCCGTGTCCTCTCCTCGTCCTATTCACTTCACCGCTTCCTCGCCAGCACCTTATTCCGAGGGCGTTAGTGCCTTTTAATTACAAGACTCCGGGTCGCCCGTCTTTTAAACTCCACCGTGCCGGAGAAAACGCCTATTCCTTTGCCAGTGTGCAAAATGTGTAAAGAACTTTTAAAACTCGACCCCCTCACAAAGGCTCCTTAATTTATTATTATAACCCGAGATCCGTTGTATGTATAATATTTAACGGGTCGGAACGAGCAGGTTAAGTCTCACCAGTGAGGTGCGGTGGTAGAATCGGCCGAGAAGTTGCTGTGATGTCGTAGGGAGAGTTGGAGGCATACACTTTCATACAAACGCGCACAAAGAAACCTGTAAGACGATTATACAGTTAGGTAAGGTCCCTTCGAGTCACGGGTTGAACGGACAAAAATTATAGTTACGCATATAATAATCGAGCAGTTATATTATAGTCTAACGACTCTTACGCTTGACTATGAATATATGCATGTAAGTACAAGTTACCACCTTATGATTCAATTAAATTATAGGGCAATTAGGTGTATCTAGGCAGTAAATAATATAATAATATACTAACGTACCTACTATCAAAGCGTTTAACTATTGTGCATGGCAAAAAAAAAAAATGCAGCCGATGCATTTTCGGAGATGTTAGGCAAAAACTAAATAATTATAATTAATTTAAAGTAAAACGCTCATTAATGTAAAAAATATTAACATTAAAAAAAAAATATATATTTTTTAATTTTTTTTTAAATAGAGTGGAGTGGAGTGGTAGTACTTTTTGATACATTCATCCACTACTTTTGCTCATCTAAACTTTAAATACCTTAACTAATAAAGCAATAAGTTATCTATTCCGAAATATATTTTTTATTTTTACAGATCAAAATACATCGTATAATATTGTGATTTTAAATATAAAATTATGTAGGTAAATATATAGTGTCATTCAAAGGAATAAGAAACTTAATTAGTTAAAGTCATTAAAAAAAAAAAATTTTAAATAATATTGTTTTTCAGTCATTTTTTTTTTTTAACGAATTAAAATTATGTTAAAGAAATATTTTCAAAAACACCAACATAAAACATTTTCTAAACTTATGAATATTTTACGTTAAATAAATCAACTCAAATACTGTATAGTAATATAATAGATATTATACATTTATACTACTAATTTCGATTTAAAATTACAAACATGTCAATAAATAACGATCTATAGATTTGACTAAGTCACATAAACCGTCTAAACACTCTAAACTTTATAATATTGCCTTAAAACTCGATATTGCTATAATTAATTTTGTAATACTTAATATTATAACAAAATGACTTTTCACTGTGTAAAGCGTTAATAATTTGCTTCTAAAAAAAAAAACGTTTTATATTATCATATATACATACACAAGTGGGTTACCCATCGCACTTTGTATATTAAATATTAACTGATTAGTCTGCACGTATTGAAAAACGTAATCATGTATTTTACACTCTCTAATATATATACATGTATAATATATTCACTATTCAGGTTACCTGTAACTTTATTCCCCCATTTTTTTTCGCTCATTGGAAAATAAAAGTCCGGTACTACGGTCGAATATAAACCAAACAGAGACCCTCTTCAATTTTTTAATCTTTCACAGCCGCTTAGCGGCCATCGAGAACCCAGTTGTTATCGTCTCGCCCTCGTCCTGCCGTCCTGCGGTCGTATTAAATATTTAAAAGAAACGAGAGACCTTTTTTTTCCATCCCTGCTATATTATATTTTTCGCCTCCGTTAAAAAAATAACCTTGCATAGTAATGAAGGAACTGGGTCCCATGAAATATGAACGCATTGTTTCGTGCCCAAATGAGCCTATTTTCCAAAAGAAAACTTTTTTCTCGGACATTTTTACACGAATAACAGCATCATATTTAGTCTAGGTTTACCGTTTTTTATTGATTTTTCATTTTCAGTATATGAAACGATTCAAACACATGCTAGCCACAATCCCATTATCTAACAACACCTGCCGGCTGACATAAAAAAATGTGCATATTTTTACATAAAAATTCTCATGTAAGATTTAACACATTATAACAATAACAGTAAAAATAAATTAACTATAAACATTTTTCCATGATGTATCAATCATATCCGTTTCAATGATATTGAAAATAAATTATATACCTACTATAATTGTAAGATACATTTTCTTACTAATAAGTTATAATGTATTTATATCAAAAAGTATCTAAATTCTAGAGTATCTGGATATATAGTTTTGTCTTATTTTTTTTTTTTTTAATAACATGGATATGATAACATAATTTGTATAACAATAATACCGTTGATATCGTATAAGTTCATAACAATTGGACAATAATAATAATTAGTAATAATAAATATAGTTAATAATATTAATAGTTGTAATTACCTATAGTTAATAAATAACAGTAGTTATACGTAGATTTTAAAATATTAAATTATATTATGTATAACATATTGGTACATATAATTAAATAATACAATTGTGGGGAATTTAAATAAATTTAGGTTAGTGATTTGAGATGTACATTTGGAAAGAATTTTATTTAATCAATTTCTTGGACTTAAGAGTTTTATTTAAGTTTTAGTTTTCTTTCCGTACATACCAAACTAGAGATTTTTGCTATTATTTATTCTTTTATTTATTTTAAGTTTTTCAATACGTTTTTATTTCTTATAAGACAGATTTTTTCTTATTATTAGTACTTTTTTTTTTTTAATTTTAACTAATTTATTTATTTTTATGTTTTAAAAGTAAATAAATAAATAATCTCAAAACAAACAAATATGTTTAGGTTAAATTTAATATTGTGTATTTATACAATATACATTGTATTGTTAACCAGTTATAGATATTCAAAGAAATATTTTTATTACGCTAGTAAAACAATAGGTATACTAGTATTATAACAGCAGTAAATAGTTTATTGTTGCGTGTAAATTTAATACTTGTCTGTAAATAAATTGCATAATCATTATGATAATAATAATTGTCACGTTCTTTTATAGCTAGTTCGTTCAAAAAATCGACGAAACGTTATTTAATTTCATTTTTTATTGCTTCATAAAATACGCATCCAAATCCCTTGTGTTCGCCCGTAGGAAATGTATAATAATATATGTATAATATATATGTAAGCTCGACAGTCGACATATAGAGAAAGGTCTTCTAAACCCTCGACCCCATCCGAAAACCCGAGTCCGATTGTAAATACAAATTCACCGATAAGCGCCAATAACTCGACCTTTTCCCCCGGAGAAATACACTTTTCCACCCTTATACCGCCGCCGCTGGCGGCCACTGAAATTTTCCGTCTCCGCGAGAGCACCCGAGGCCGACGGCCTACATCATAATCTCTAGAAAATGTAAATGTGCATATTACATTCTTGTCGAGCTCTCACACGCGAAGACGCATCGACAAAACTAACTACCACGATAATACTCGGTTTCATATATATTTTCCGTATAAAATTCCGTTCGTTTAGCTGATAATTTCTCGCACGGTATGTCAACAGACGTTATCTGAAACTTTAATCCCACGCGTGCGTTTATTGCGTTCTAGGTTTATACATATGTGTGTTTTTTCAACCATCCCCAGTGAAAAATGACGGCTGCGTTGTACGTATTTGCATTTAAATTGAGACATTCGTATAGGTGGGTGTCAGCACACGCGGTTGTGGTGCTGCTTTCGTCATTACTGATTAAACAAAAAATACATTTATACATTTATTATTTCCTTCTTTTTTTTTTTTTTTTTTGATAAAACTACCGAATAATATATTTCTACTCATGACGTTATTATCCGCTCCCCTTCGATCAAAATGATATGCAAAGAAAATATCAATCATCCTAACTACCACATTGACGTGATGATATTTTTACTGTAGGTATTCTATATTAAAAACAAACAGTTTTCCGAAATATATTAGATTTATCGTAAAGTGTTCACAATTATATGATCGATCTGTACTTATATGTTACCAGCAAGGTGTGTAATGTGTCTCGATTAGCGTCGTTAAGATAAAAAAAAAAAATACAAGTGTGTTGTGTAATGTGTACAATAACTAAATTAAATTGGCAGTGCAGATAACAATACGGTCATTATTGAGGATGGATTTATTAATTTCCATAAAGTGTCATAAGAATTTTTTTTTAATACTTATTTAGTGAATAAGTATTAAATTTTGTTTATCTATTATGTAAGAATATATTATTAATTTGGTTATTGATTCTTGACTACTTTATTTTTGTGCCACTAACCATAAGTACTTTATATAAATTATTTTCTAAATTCAAAAAATTATCTATAGTCAGTTATTATAAGTTATGTTAGAATATAATATATAACATAGATTTTACAATTTTATTTAACATGAATATTTCAGTTTCCCAACATGTTCCTCTTTTTTATACGACTATTATTTAATTATTAGTTGGCTGACATAAGCTTATCTACTCGTAAAAATAAGTAGGTTTTACAGTTTTAAGCAATTAATATATAATACAAAACAGTAGTATTATGTGAAAAATAAAATAAAAAATTCCAATAATTTATTACTATTTTTGTATAACCGTTTCAAATGTTCCATTCGTATTTATAAGTTTCTCAATATTGATTAAGACAAGAAATATATTTCTTATTCATCAGTCTTTTAAGTCAGTGCAGTGTTTATATATATGAACGACTCTCTGCGTGCTCAACCAATATCCCAGTACTCAGGAGCATCAATTCCGTTTGTACCGAAGCCCCCGGAGACGCATAAAGCAAGGGGTCGTCTGTTGAAATCAAATAGAAATCACCGCGGCGGAAACGGAGCACGTTTTACCGAGAAAACGGACGCGGTCCGAGGGCAAAAACGTTGAATGACAGTAATTAGTGTGGCGATCGGCGGAGGGCATTCGTGTTGATTTATCAGGTTCTCACGAAGACGGCGAAAGGACAAAGTTGGGCAACGGGTCGTCTAATGCAATCTAAGTATATATGTGCGCCCCATGTACCGTATACTTTGTGTGTATGTGTGTGTGTAAATTTTTCATTCCTTTCTCTTGCATCGTGCCCAATCAGTCTTAACCGAATACAGCCGGAGCGGGGGGAACAGGATACGTCTTTTATTTGCAATGTCCATTCCGGTCCGAATCTCATCTCCGGGGACGAAGGAAACTTCTGGGTGACACTTAGTCAGGACGTGTGCTTTTAAGTTCAATACGAATCAATTATTCCGTTTTCCCCGCAATTCAATTATATTGTACGCTACATGCAAGCGCACTGTGTATCTATCTATGTCTATATATATACTATATACAAACACAAGTCTCGTGGTCAATGTCATCGTTATATTCTACTATATAGTAACCAAAAATCAAATCCAAGAAATAGAAATACGCGATTCCCCTGAGTGTGTACTATCCAGTATATTTTAAAAATATATAAACACACACGTCACGTGCACGTTTTTTTATTATATAACGAACTTACTTCAGAAGGAGGTAAATTATAAATTTAGTCGTCGAAGCCTGAAAATAAAGACAAAGGATTTTAAGTTTTCCAGCCCACTTGGTCGAAAAGTGGCGAAGAGATAGAGGGAAAAGTATAGCGTTTTCTTCTTTTGAGATTAATCTGACTGCCGTGGATGGGCGGGTGGTTAGTGGATTCTTAATGTGCGAACTCGAGCAAAATGCTTAAAAATAAAACCAAATGAATATCCTCTTTTGGAATTAATATTATATTATATTATATTTTAAACGACATTTTTTTGTGAAATGTTTGAAAACTCGATATATCAAAAATAAAACATGCATTTTCGAATAAATAACTGTACAATGTGCATTGTATACATTTTTTTTATTGAAAGTAATTAAATAGTAATTCTATAATATGCATTCATAGAGTTAAAATATATTATATTTTTGATATGCTCACATATTTTGATTATAGTATTTTATGTATAATGTTATTGCAACAATAAAATATAGTGTTTTCTTTGAAATATTTATTCAAAAAAAACTACCACAGACGATTTAGTTTCATTGGTCGAGTAACAAAACATCTCAATAATAATTGATCATACCAAATTGGTAAACGCGTGATTGAAAAATTCTTATTATTTAAACTGCAATACGATTCGTTGACGTATCGCAATAGTGGCATGTTTGTTTGAATTCGTTACATAAAATTTGAATGGGTACTGTGAAACGGGAAGAATAACTCAAGTATTTCGTGTAATGTTAATATTATTTTGTGAATTATTTGACAATGACGTTGAACGAAGTTATTCTTGCACATGCCAACGAAAAATCGCCTAAACAGGAACAACAGCTGCTAGCTGCTGTGTTCGGCCATCCTCCAGTTTCTCTGGATGTATTTTTTTTTTTAATAATAATCCTTTTTACTCGGTGGGGTGCGAAGTGTCAAGTCGCTATACAACAAAAGAGTCCTATGACGACGACGTCACTATAGGGAAACCCGGCATATACTGGTGTGATTGTGTGAGTATAAATATAAATATACGACTGCTGCCAGTGTTCGACGATGCCGCCGCCGCCGCCGCCGATAGATTTGCATAAACGGCCGGACGAATTAAAACAATTAATACCGTTATTCTTTATCCCTCCCCGTCTACGTTTACGGAGGCTGACTCCTCGCCCGCGTCGCACTCACGCTCCAGACGAACGGATTTAATTAAAAAAAATTTTAACATCCAGAACCGGCGGCGCCCTCGAGCGTCGAAAATTCGCCAAAAACGAACGCGCGTTACGATTATTATCATAATTATAATTATCGACCGATCTCTTCCCTGCAGCAGGCGCGATGTATGTGTGTGCGTGTATTTATGTATTAATTTGTATGTGTGTGCGTGTGCACAATACGACCGAAAGAACTTACACCCGTTCAACACTCCCACCGTCGCACCCAAATATTGGCTCGCCCGTCCAACGCCGCCTCCGTGTGTTTACAGGAGTTTTCGCGGGAGAGGGCCCGTCCGACCGACCGGCCAAATGACTGGCTTGCTGGCTCAGCACTACTTTTAATTAAACGCCGTTCATGAAATTTATTTTTAGGAATGTCTCGGAAGTTGGCGGGGGTGTATAGTATATATAACTATATACGTTTACAATATTGCGATCACCGCCGGACCTATCTAATTAAGCGATTGGTGTACACTTCGAGTCAATAGGCTTTTTTTTAATCCGCTTGAAATAATATGATACCACTTCAAACTACCCTTCAAAGTCTACTAAAACGTCCGCGATTATGTGTATGTGCTTAATATTCTACATTGAGACACCTGTTCTACTGAGTGTGTGTGACAACACTTAATCACATAAATAAATTTGTTTTCCTAGCTCGATACAACCGTCGTATGTTAGCACAACATGAGACATGTTTTTTTTTAAGTTTTCCGCTCGTTAATTTACGTAAATTAACAATAATAAAACTTATTACTATACTAACTGTGTTATGTATTTAGCCGATTAATATATTATTAGAACACTTATAACCCAGAAAATAAAAGGTATAATAACATACCTAATCGAGCAATTAGCAACCCAAACATTCTAAGGGCAATGCGAAGAAAGTGGCGCCCATTGTACTATATTAATAAACAATTAAACCTAAATCACACATTCATACGTCTGGAAGCGAGTAAAATCTGACTCGGATAGTCGGATGTCCACCAAAAAGAAACAGCTAGGTCGCCCAAAAAACTATAAAACTAAATACAATTGCGACTCCAATTCAACCCCACATAGTCCCCTTAAACAAAACCACTCTAGTTGATAAAAGATTATAGGCAAGATAGACCGTAGATAAAGCTCATCTGATAGTATATTGGATCAAAATTTGTTCGTGACATAAATGCTTAGAATATTAACTTAAGAATTTTAAACTGTAATTTTGTTTAAAAGTTTTAATTTAATATTTATTAGAAATATATTACCGAGTTCGATTATTTATAATTTTATAAGCTGTATGGTTATGTTTATGACAATTCGTCAAATCATATAGTTTATATATCGTTATAATATTATGATTTAGCGATTACATTATAATATGCCGATTATATAAAATAAGATAAAATAATTATTATACTACAGGACATATTATAAACATTAAACATATTATTGTACAAATATAGTTGTTGGGTATAATATAGAACTTCTAGGTATGTACCTATTGCCAAATATTCTAAACTTGTTTTTATTAATCTAATACTTAAATGTTTCCCGAGTAAAATATATTATTTACAGTTTATACAGACAAATATAATAACTCCGATGCGTTATTTGGCTATTCTACGACCGCCGGCTATTTAACGTAGTTTAATCAAAGCGATTTCGGTGTTAAATTCGATAACGAGGAATACATTATATTATATATAGAGAGAGAGATAGATGTATAGCATTTGTCCTTGGAAATCCAATGAGAGCGCCTTATATAAGGGAGAAAGACAGCAGCGATTCAGGGGCGTCTTTCCGAAATTATTGCGTCAAGCTCTGCTGCTTAACCCTTTTCCGGATTTTACAAGCGATCGGGGAGTCGTAAAGTGTTCCCTTCAATCGTTGCCGATAAGGCTTTCTCCGGCTATCCATTAGTAGGGACGTTGCCGGCTCAAATGCGTTGTCATAATAATAAAATGTTCGAGTGTGTGCACACTGAGTGTTATATACGTATATAAAAAAACCCCATTTCTACATCGAAGACAAAATTGCCGTCTATTTGTACAAACGATGTCTACTATTTTATTTACCATTTTTTTTATTATTATTATTATTATTATTTACAAAAGGGGGAGATGGTCCGTTCATAACTATAATATTATACTTTAGTTTCGTTCCTTTTTGATTTACTCGAAACACTGTCGGCAAACACGTCGACACTCTACCGGGCGTATTATGTAGTTCAAATATATTATGTTCGGACGTTTGCATGGAACCGCTATTTAGACCGACCCTAAACAAATATACCACCGAACTTGTTGTTGGGGTCGAACCGTGGCTCCGGAGAATCCGAAATTAGCTGTTTCATATAAAACGCTTTGGCAAAACCGCAATATTATATCGTTTCTCGTAACGGTCAACGTATATATTATATGAAAAATAAAATTCGGACGTCAACAGAACGGTCAAACGATTTACGACGTGAGCCATAACAGTCGTATTACATAGTGATTCGTGGTTGAGTATCTAAATTAACATACTGTTTCAATACTAATTATAAAACGTCATCAACAAACGTCGTCAGTCTTTGATATATTTTTCGTTATTTTTCATACGTATGTAATAGTAATATATTTTAAACGTTTCTTAAACATATAATATGTATCATAGATAAAATAGGTAGGTATATTATAAATATCTAATATAAGTTTTTAAAAACCTGTGACTATTTTATTTTAATGTAATTATTTAGTATATTCAAGTATCGCAATATTAGCTTAAAAGTATTTTCCCCGTCCCTGTATATAATACATTAATAAACATATTAATGTGTTACATTAATATTCATTCACGTCGTAATAATATATGATATTACTGAACGCCATAACGTTAGTTCTAAGTATATTTAATTCTCGACGTGGGGCATATATAATATATAATATTATGTGCGTTAATGTGCGGCCAGCACTACCTCGACATTATAGTTCCGTCATAGTTCCGTACAATAAATTTACTATAATCCGCATTCAAGACAAAAACCACCACCATCACTCATGATATTATTACGACTGTATTATAATCGTTAAGCACTTGCACGAAACTTAAACAAGTGTCTCCGGTAATAAGTATAAGTGCGTTTGTCGTGCGAGCGTATACAAGTTTCGCCTCGAGTTCCGCATCCGGAACACGAGACACAATGGGTCCATACATCACACGCGGTTATAATAATAATAAACCATTGCGGCATTCGAAGAAAATAGTGTTGAGGCATTCGTAGGCGGGGGCGTTCCTTATCACAATTGGCGTGGAGCGACATTGATACGATTTGCCTGGCGATAACGCGAGGTCATTCCGATACAATATAAAACGTCGTCACAGTCAAATCGTCCGCACCGGATTCTTTTGTCGGCATTTTATATTTATCGACGAATCTTCGGTATGACTTTTTTCGCTCGTCGCTTTTCGTGTTAAATCAACCGAACGGGAATTAACCAAGCAAACCGACGACGCGTTTATATAATATACCGCAAAAAAAACCAGAAAAAAAGCTGGTCCGATTTGAGTGTTGTGCGAAAAAAATCGTTTTCTTTTGACGCCCTCGAAACAGTCGACAATTACCGTCATCCGGAAAGGGAGTGTTTTCCCTTCATCAATTTCATCTGGCGTTTTTTTTCCCACTCCCGCCTCGCCCGTCATCATTGTGATTCTTATATTTTTAGTGGCCGTGTCGGTTTTAACTTTATATAGCGAGATTTTTTTCCCATTTTTTTCGGACCTTTTTTTATATGTATATAATATACTATATACATACACAGGGACATCTGGGATTGGTGGTGACAGGATAATGGGTATGCTGTAACGGGACTCAGAAGGCATAGATGATTGATCTGTTTCCCCGTGATGCCGCCGCTATATAACGTTAATTGGATGATCGATGGTTTTGCGAATTTATTATAATGAAGTACGGCGCGAAAACTCTCTCTTTCTCTTTCTCTTCCCGTACAGCCGCGCTCGGTCACTGCAAGCGTTCACTGCAGGCGTTTCGGTTGCTTAATTATTTTACATAGTCGTCGATCACCGTGTGTAATTATCTTATCGCCGAACTAATTGGCACGGGTAGGATGAAAAATGTTTGAAAATAATAATAATAAGCAACTGAAACAAAATTAAATGAAATATAAATAAAAAGAGGATATTATAGTAAATAACCGTGGGCAACGAGTTTAAACTCTATCGAGAACGTCGTGTCAGCGGCGAAGGCGGCGGCGGTTGGCGGTGGCGTGGTAGAGACGACGTGTACCTCGGGGGCTCGTTATGGCAGTACGCCGGATATCCAAATGAACGACCGGATGCCGCGTACATGTTCTTCGCCGGAAGCATATTACTGCAGCGAAACTTAACGAAACTACCAACCCGCGCCCCTAAACAATGACATGCACGTCACCGAGAGAAACGTTTTGAAATGGCAAACCGAGAAACTACGAACGGAATTAGCAGCAGTTTCTCGTAGAGTAGAGAGAAACTTAAGAAACTTCCAAGAACGCCAAGGGGTAAATCGTGTAGCATATATTTTTCCCACAAAAAACGAGCGTATTATCTGCGTTTGGCACCTCGGAAGATGTTTCGGGTGCAAAATATAATATATAAAAAAGCAGGTAAAACCCTTGTGCAGAAGAGCTATTCACGGTCATAATTCAATTTTATTTCGTACATAAAGCTAGCAAACACAAGGTAGTGAAGGAAAGAGAGAGAGAGAGTTCCTGACGAGTTCATAAATTACGAGACGTTAACTAGACTGTCAGAGTATAGACGATAGAATATTTTATGCTCCAACAAAGGTTATATTATCATTATTATTATTCCCCATGAACTGGAATAATTTTCATCTTCGGCCGCTGTTTATATATTATACTTAGTTATAGCTTTAAATATTCCTTAATCTATCTCAACCGATAACTGTTACTGCTGAAGTGGCAATTAATTGTGTGTTTTAATCGTTTCAATATAATAGTAGATATATATTATCAAATTTCCAGTATGATCGATATACAAATACAAAATATTAAAAAAAATAAACTTTATACTTCGTACTATTAAGTATAGTAAGTATGGTAAGTGTCACACGCAAGATTTAATCGACAACGATATGAAATACATAAAAAGTTACAAATTCTTAGTTGAATAGTTTTATAAAACAGATATTCAACTTTTTTTAGTACAAAAATGACATTATACTCTTTACGGTGGTATAAATGTATAGCATAAAGTCGCGTGGTTTTCGAAGTGTAACTATGTTTTTAATTGCCAACAATAATAAGATAGGTAGGAACAATATGTGTATTTGTAATGAAATCAATCAAATAGGTGTGTGTTTTTTTTAAACTATATATTTAAATCACTAAAATTACAGCAATGTTATAGGTTATTTCGACGTATTAAATTATTATTTTTGACTCGTCGCGGTATCTTATTGTAATCGGCTTATAGGGTGTATGAGACCCCACAAATTCGTACGAGAAGGGATATACACCCACACACACGCTTATATACATATACACATATTACTTGTATATATACGAGTTTGCATTTGTGTGCGTGAATATTTATGCGATTCGCTTAGCAACGAAACGAGACGACTACTGTAATGGTTCTGACAGCCGGGTAATTAACAGCCGGACGGACGGAGACAGCATGTCTTCAGATCGGACGTAGGCTCCCGGTCATCACCACCACCTCCATCAGTTTCTACAAAATTTGTGTATACGGTGAAACAGCAAAGCCGGTCGGTAGGTAGGTCGGTTTTCCCCTCGAGTGCCGACACGTCAGTGGATCGTGAAAAATTAATTTCGATCCCTCGTCTGGCGGGCAAGCGAAAAACAATTGCTCTCTGTATATTGTTTACTTATATATTACAACGAATTAGCCGGGATTGCATACACGCGACGAGATACGTAGTAATAATACACTATTCCAGTCCGCGGGAAACCGTTTCGCTGCCCGGAATAAGTCCGTAAAACGGATATGTTTACGGCGTTTTAGACCCTCAGAATAAGTTTTATTTTTTTGTAGTTTGTTATTTGCTCCTATTTTCCCGAATTCTTTTTTCGATCACTGCAGTGTCGCCGGTTTACAACAACCATGGGAATTGACCATAAATGAACGCGCGCGTGTAACCGGCACAGCCCAATCGGTTTTAGATCGAAACTGTGTATATCCCACTGTCAAGATCACGACCCTATAATATCATATAAATACATATACACGTATACAATTTATATATCTAGTGTTACAGTAAATATATATACGTAACCACAATTTGGAGAGCTAAAATGAGCTTACCTTTGCCTATGATGCATGATGTTTACTACAAATAAAATTATATCATATTTCATAATTATTTGAAATAATATAATGTATAACATTTTTTAATTTTTTTTTACACATCAGTAAAACCTAAATAAACTTAAGCCAAAGTCTACGGCACTGCAACTTGATTTTGTGATTTTTTAAGCTATTTATTAGCTATATTTATTATCATACTGTGGTTATCGGCGATTATCTATTTATATTTGTGATTAATATCGGATAAATCCATCTTCCCTAATTTATATTACCTTTTATTCGTAGCGTTACCGTCAGTTCAGCTACACGTGAACATTTATAGTCTGCAATACAGAGAATAAAATCATAACCTAAAGCTCTAATGCATCAAAGCGGATTTTCAAATCTTTCTTTAATACATAACATAAAAGATATTTCCAATAATATTTAAACGAATGTTTAAAAAACGACAGTCAGTTTGCTTTTTAACAGTAAAATATTGTGCTTCACCAATTTTATTGTGATGTGTGAAATAACACATCAATAAAATATAATATAAAAATCTAAGAAGATTTCAAAAGATAAGCCTAAAATGATTGTGAGGTTGGTGTCCTCACGAGTCTATTGCGCATAAATTTGTCCATCTCCCTACCATCCAAGTAAAAAATTAAGATTGATTAAAATCGTAACTACTTATACATGTTGTATGTACTCATCGGGCGCACGTTTCACATGCAGTAATGATGTTATGTAATCAACTACCACCGCAAGTCGGAATAACAAACTACGTTTTCATGTATAGATACACGGCGTGTTTAGTATACATCTTATATACGACTATACGAGGAAAAATGGGGAAAAAACTAGAAAAAAGAAAACGAAAACCGTGTATACGTACACACACACATACACACACATATATATACATCGCACTACGGCTGAACTTTCGCAAACCTTTGCTGACTTTTAATTACCGCTGTAAAATAGTAACGGTGGGGGATCGTTCGCGGCTCCCTCGGCATTTCTCATCAAACACGCACGCACGTCGCTGCTACCGCCACCGCTCTCTGATCCCTTGGTTCTGGATTAGACCCCGGGCTCGCAGAGCAAATATTGAACTAACGTTAAGACGTTGCACCCTCCACGTACCACATCCGCCCCGCGGTAATCACGGGACTGGCCGGGTCGGTAACGCGCAGAGACGCCGAGGGTTTTACACTATTGACTCGGCATATACACGTATAGTTTTTCCACGACCAACGCTCTACTTTATGTATACGTGTGTGTGTGTGTGTGTGTGTGTTTGTGTGTGTCTGTGTACAATTGCTGGATCGGGGAGAAATGATAAAATTCGCTGTGTTAGTCGAAATTTGATTAAACGACGATATCCCGCCACGGACGGTTTTTATTTAGTTCCACGTTCAAACGCGGCGATTATTATTATTATTATTATCATTATTATTATACTGATAAAATGGGGAGGGCGGTCGGCTGGTGTCGGTTTCGATAATCCTGGCGTTCGATATCTGAAGATATATATATATATATGTATATGTATAAGACGTTCTCGTATCGGTGTAATATTATATATATATAACATATATATGGCGGGATGAGGCTGCGGAGACTAAACCTAATAATAACTGTCGTAAAGACGAAATCCAGACCACCCCCTACCACGCCATATCCCGCTGAACTACTCCGACGTGGCGGCGATCGGCTACCACGGTCTGTCGATTAGGATAAGCCGTTCTGGCAAAGGGGAGCACCGACTTTACGACGAGCCCGGAAGTCAGAGAGACTGCAGCAGGCTAATAATGACTGTGTCCATATTATATTATGAGATCGACAACAACGATAGAGACAAAACGGTACACAAATCCGCCAAACGATGGCGTCCCCGATTTCGCTATATTTACTGATTTTTCCATAAATGCTTTAACAATAACATCTATAAGAACGAAATTTCTTAAAAATATTCAATTGTTATATCGTGATATCAATAACTTTAATTAAGTTCTTGTACATTATAGGTATTAGCACTATTAAAGTAATTAATAAATACTAATTTAATAATATTATATATATATTGTGCGTGTATAATATTATAATTTTTGTTGCTATTTTATTCGCGTGTTAATTTGTGTTCTCAAAACTATATATTTCGGTCAAACAATTATTATAATGACTAATATTAAAACCAAATTATATTCCGAATGTTGAATTTACGGACTTTTAATACTACGTGATTTTTAATTATATTTTTAAGATGTATTATTTATACTAATTTAAATATAGGTACTAAGAAAAATAAATGGAATGAAATAATACTAAAGAATGGTACGTTTTAAAATCTTAAATTTAAATGAATAAATAGTAAAATTTAATAATAACCAAATAGTTGAAATGCTGTATTATACATTGTATAATATATTTTATATTAAATGTAAATTTATTACTTTTATATCTTAATATATTAACATTAGAAACGTTTTAAAGAATTTATTTTTGTTGTATGGCCTTAAGTAATGTAATTGGCCAGTTAGAATGAATGGGGTTGTGGGAAATCTGCTTTAAGTGCATAGGCTACGAGTTTAGAACTGAGAAAAGGGTTGTTATCTTGGAGTAAAAATGCAAATAAAAATACTCAAAGTAAAAAAAAGGGTGATACTTGAAAAGATCATCGTCGACGGAAAATCAGACATTTACTGGTGAAAACAGGCTCGCGGCCGCCCCCACGGCTCCTCTGGTATCGTTAGAACAATCCCTTCGTTATCACACTTTTTTTTTATATTTAAAAAAAAAGGTCCTGAAAAAGCAACGCGATAGAAAAAAACCAACACTTAATTCAGGAATTAAAAACACCCTGTTGAGTGCACCAGTGGCTCTTCAGTATTGTCATCCTAGCCCCCAGACGTGTTTACAAACGGTTTTTATGTGCAAATAACAATAATGAGGGCGGAAAAAAAAGGTCGGTGGATTAAAACAATGGCATATTCAACGTTGTATTATGAGTGTCGTAAACAAATTGTAAGCCACACGCAAAGTGTTAAGCGACTGTATAATATTATAATCTTACCGATTAATAATTTTCGATAGTATAATATAATTGTACAATACTACCGCTAAGAATATATTTTAGCGTTTCAGTGTAAAGGTTCTCACCAGAGGTACTTCAAGGATTTGACGTAAGACAAGAATGCATATTTTTTGTATACACACACGACACGTCCCAACTGTATAATATGATACGAAACATTAGGTATAATTGAAATTTGAATATAACGAAATTCTCGTTATAACAATCCATAGCAAGTACAACCAGATGGTAATAAATTATTATAGTCACCGATACTTTTAGAAGTAAAATTAATTTGGCAACACGCGGTTATTTTAATACGTGGATTAATATTAATATAAGTTACTCCGGGAATATATTATTTAACATATACTTATATAATACATTTCGGGGATACAGTATTATTGTACATGTACAGTTTCAATAACTTTACCTAAAACTATACAGCATATTAAGCACGTGGTCGGCGCCCAAGTTTATCTCTCTCTCTTTCTATCTCTTGATCTCTCTCTCTCTCTCTCTCTCTCTGTCACATCCGGAGAGACGGCCAAGTTTGTTGAGTAAAAAAAACCGCATAACCTTAAATTCGTTCAGTTTTTTCCACCGGTCTAAAATTTCCAAAAGAGACCTAATCTGCCCGTATTGTACAACGAGGCTGCAGAAGAACTGAGCGATATAATTGTTCTTGTTTGCCAAGTATATACAGTGCGTTGAGCATATAAAACCGTTTTCTGGCGCTGCGGGACCGTGGTATATCAGCACAGTTCCGGTCCAGTGGTTCCGGCCCGGTAAATGCACACAACCACTACTGCTACGACAACGATGACGACGAAAACATCGTCGACTACGCGAGAGTTCTTTTTAAGAACATCCGCCGAGTCCGTTTTTGTGAGCTTCCTAACACGCCCGCCCATTCGACCGTCTCGATCCATCGGGGCGACTTGGTACGAAGTGGAGGCGAGGGGAAGCTTTGTTACGGCCGATAGTCAGATTATATGCATAAATACACGCCGCTCTGCAAGTCGTAATGAAGACATTAAAGGGTCGCATATTGATCAAACGGCCGTTTCGCCTCGCGCCGTGCAGTTCCCCTCTATCCGTTCAAACTCCGTCCATCTTGCTGCTGCTGCAGCCGTCCTCTCCTTGCAGCCCTTACACCCCACCGGACCCTCATATATCTTGACAATAACATGGTACCGCCATTCTACCTTCACCCTTTCCACCCCTATATCCGACCCACACCAACACTCACACACAACATATCACTACCGTTTACAATGAGACTCCTCTGCAGCAGCGCATAAACGCAATCAAGATCACTCTCGGCCGATCGCATCGTCGCGCCCATCCGACTAAATATAAAAAAGTTTTCGTTTTTTCAAAGGTTTTCATTGTCGTCCCTGCCACCGAACCCTTCAGTTTCTCTCTATCAAATATACGTATACCGTAATAATGTCGTATATATATATATATATATATATGTTGAACG
Source organism: Aphis gossypii (assembly GCF_020184175.1). Lineage (NCBI taxonomy): Eukaryota > Metazoa > Arthropoda > Insecta > Hemiptera > Aphididae > Aphis > Aphis gossypii. The sequence continues at coordinate 77,008,946 of NC_065530.1, forward strand.
TGACGAAAAAAGTTGTATGTCATAAATGTATATACGCATAGACGTGTAATAATACGCTCTCGTTCCATGCTTGTATATGTGTAGAATGGTTTTATCTTTTTATCTGTATAATATAATATATACGCATAGAAGTAAAACGGTGTTTCATATTTGACATTGCTCCTACTCTGCCCGAAAAGTCAAAAACTGCTTATCGGGCAGGGAATATAGACTAGAGCCTTAAACCGTTTCCCCTAAAAAGCTTAGCATAGACCACCGCGTGCGCGGGAAATCACTGCGGAGCAGCACGCAGAGAGGGGACACGGCAGAACGCATAAAATCCCTCGCGTGCTGTTTTTCTCTCGTATACACTTCCAGACACCTCTGCAAAGGTATTTTATTTTTCTTTCTACGCTGTTTCACAGAAGGGGTGCGAAAGACTTAAGCCTCTGCAAAAGAGATCACAAAAGTCTAAGGGAATAAAAAAAAAAAAAAAGTTAGCTATACATTGTGTAGGGGACGTCTTTTGTTAAATGATACACCGCCAACACAATGATAAAAAAAAATGAAAATATAAAGACCCGAGGTTTATGCGGTCATGTATGTATTTAATAGGCCAGTTCACACATACATATACGGCCTTTTAATACTTTAACCGACACGTTATACATCGTTCAACAGGTAGTCTATTAAAGAGGTCCTTGTGTGCATCGTTATGTGCTCGAAATATTTTTTTATCGCCCCTATATGACGTTTACAAGGGGTCACCTATCGCTATGGTCATATTATATACAAATAATATAATTTATATTTATATATAATATATATGTATGATAATATGTACATTGTACGTAAATATTTTTATTTTTTTTTTTAAACTGTTATTTTCAAGAGTGATTCTAACGTATTGATGTACAATTTTTTTTGTTTTAGACCTGTCAGTCCGGCGAGTGAGATACAAACAAGCAATGAGCAAAGTAAGTACCTACAATTATTACGTTTTATTTATTTATTTATTATTATTATTTTTATATATATATACATAGTAAATAATGTTATTTGAGTACTGCTATAATATATCTACATAACAATCATAAATACAATCCTGTATCAGTAATACTCGTATAATATGTGTTATTATGGCTCTAAAATAAACACTATGTTTTATAATAGGTCATTAAATTATTAAAGATTTAGAACCAATTCGTTTAAGATAATATATAATTATATTTTCGTCAAACAATATTAAAAACAAAAAAAAACAAAATAGATCGTTACATTATACTTTATTTAAGCTTTACTGTATTATTAATTATATTATACTACACGTATATTCCAAACTAAACTGCCACATATAATATATATTTATGTACATAAAATTGACGTGAGCGTTTTCCTTGTTATATGTTTAACCTATATCGTACCTTATACGTCATATTTACTAGAAAAAGAAAAAAAAACAAAACCCCAAAACTAGTAATTTCAAAGTTAAAATGAGGGAGACTTGGCAAACACACATATACACGCGCCCGACGCCATCGTCAACTCACCGGCATATAAAAACAAACACTGCCACAGCAAAAGTTTTAATGAAATATGCACGAGGCAAGGGTTATTTACTCGACGGTCGACTTTCTAATTTATCAAAAAGACATTTCGTTCAAGTGTATACAGATACCTCTCCAACTACTCGTCCGCCGTTCGTCTATATCTTTCCCGTCTTCGACTTCTTTGTGTCGCCCGTTCGGCTGTCATCCGAAACGCATTAATATACCGACGGTCTTGTGAGCAAACACAAACCGGGCAGAATCGGCCAAGTATTTTAATTTATCTGGAACGCCAATACGCAAAGTTTCCACTTCTTCCGGTGCCTGTCTCAGCCCTGGACGTGCATGTGAAGCTACGGCAGCGCTCGCTTCCCGCCAGAATGTATATATATTAATTAAATTCCCAACCAGAGAAAGTATATCGATCATCAAAGAAAATAGAAAAGAGAAAGAAATCCCGATGAAGATATTATTATGTATTCTGTCTATACAGTTACATATAATATTGGCACGATCAAGTAAAAAAAATACCCCCCCCCTACGTCAATATAATGAATTTAAAATTAACATCTCAATATTTACTTCAGTTCAAGTAAAAATAATTGTAATCAATCCTTTCAGAATAAATTATATGATATAAACACGCATTTATAGGTATATATTTAAACATTTTTTTACTATTTGTATAATCCCAAAAAATTTCGGTTAGGCTCTAATTAAATATATTGTTCGGTACCTTGGTGAGTTGCGTCAGACATATTTTATGAACGGATTATAAAATATTATTTCTAAAAGCCCACGCAATTATAGATACTACGAGGAGTACTATCAAGAAAAATATATTCGAGTCAACAAGATTCTTATTTAATCGTACCGGTACCAATATTCTGAACAGCAAAATAAACATTATAAATTCAATAAAAAGTTACCAAAATTGTGCAGAATTCATATTGTATGATAAAAATAAAATGTAAAAAAAAATCCATATTCTTTAGTTAGTGCACATCAATTTATGTTTTTATATTTTTTTTCGAACCTATAGCATAAAAAATCTATAAAAGTGAATTTAATTTCTACCTATATCCTGTTTGATTGTTTGACAGATTGTTTGATATTACCCGTATTCGTTTACCATACTATATAAACCTAAAATATTTTTTCAAAGTTTATAATTCGCAATACTAGTTTGTCAGATGCATGATCGTAAAATGAAGCCATTGACTTTTCGACGTAGGAGTACCTGCCAATCACATAAATAACAATCAGGCGCGGTTTAAAAAAAAAACATTTATTAAATTATATTATGAAAAAGAAAAAAACATAACTTGTTTAAACACCGGTGAACAATCCAATTCAATTTTTTTCTGGCTCCACATTCTGTTACGTATAACGCTCTTGACTCGTTGAAGCGCGCGTGACTCTGTGTAAACAGCAGTCGATTATGAGTGTTTTGATCGTTTACGTTACACCAAAAGGGGATCTCTTGCAAAGACAACACGAAGTCACTAAAAGGTGCTTAGCCTAATGGGGAATTAAATAGGTACATAAACAGTTAAACCGACAAAAGTATTTGAAAAAAAAAACCACTCGACTTAATTTTGTTCTGGTAGGATGGCTTTGTTCTTTTTAATGTTCAAAATACAAAAACAAACACGGCGCAAAATGAGCATTTTCAACTCTTTAATCCTGCATGAACATCAAATGACAATATTTTTTTTTTATTTATTTTTTTTTTTTTTTTACGGCGTATACGATAACAATGATGGTCCGTGTCATCGTTACGACTTAGTAAATATTATTGTTATTAAATTATTCTATACAATATTCATCGTATAGACTCGTGACAAATGCAGGCGTCTATGTGAATTATTATATACTTTTTTTTCTTAAAGCAAACCGCACATAAAATCTCGGGAACAATGAGAATAATATGTACAACGATACCGCGATGCGAACGAAATAAAACGCACACAGTTGTCTGGGATATGAGACGGCGAGTGGCGACGGATGCAAATATCTTTAGATGCGTTCAATTTTGCACATCTGGTATTTTAAGTAAAATGCGCGTCTTCCCCAATAGTCGTGGGGGGACGACGAATAAGAGAGACTGAGACAGACAGACAGACAGAGTCTGCCCCGAGATGGTCGTCTCCGCGTATGTGCGCTGGCGAGAAATGGATGTGAGGGGGGGGGGGGATTCTCCCTCTTACTTGACAGCCACGCAAGTTATTATTATTATAAAACGAAATCAAATCTATTCGAACGCGGCCGGCGGTCTCGGGTGAATAAATTAGCGGTTAAGACCGAATAAGTATGGCAAAGCTCTACACCACCTCCCTACCACCACACTTCTTGGTCGTCTCCGTGAGCATATTCTTGCATATACACACACGCCGAGGATTCCTGCGCGGTTGTGTATGAAGTAATTATTACCCCCGCGCAACCCCTCATTCTCGTGCACAAACCCCTGCAACCGTACCGCGACTTCCTACAAGGCGAGAGACGGCGCATACAAATCGGTTGACAGTGCCGCCGTCGTATTATAAAATTTTGAATATGAATGGGCGAGTTTTGCATTTGTAATAAGCCGGGCGCGCGACGCACACGTTACCCCCCCTCCGCACGCCAATCGCCACGCCGTCATCGCTGAATCTGCTGCAGAGCAAAAATATTCCACCCCGCGAGTCAGGTGAATGTCGGTCGGTGTTTGATGGCAAGGGGAAGGGTGGACGATCCCCGATGGAAAATAATATTTCCCGCGCTGATTATGTTATTATAATATATACATATATATATATATACGTCACTATTCTCGGTTATATAACGACCGAGAAATATACTTCACGACAGTCGTGTGTGAAATAATAATAATAATAATCTCGGGGTTTATACGGGTACGTGACTTTGGTGTGTGTGTGTGTGGTGTGTGTGTGTGTGTATTTGTAAAGAAAATAACGAAACGCGTACTGCTGGCGTGATTACCGCAGCTAATCCAAGCGCTATTTATTCTCTCGGAGATTACATCACATCGGATCGATCGCATCGGAAGTCAAGTGCGTGTTAAGTAAACTGCATGATGTGTGCGTATATATATATATATTATATAAACGAGGTGATTAATAAGACAAAAGTCCTGCTTATTATGTGTGTGTATATTATATGTTTATCGTGTGTATATATATGCACGGTAAGTGTCCTGATTAATGTCCACCCCCAGCGCTCCCGCGTGTGTATATAAATGCAAGTGCGATGTGCCCCGCGTGCTCTGGCGTAATGTGTAATAATGCGTTTCGTTGAAATTAATTTCTTGGCTTATACACATTACACACATTAATTTATACACTATTATTTTATATACTGGCAAACTTGAACTAATGTCCCCCTGTAAATCGCATGCGTCGCTACTAGATACCGAGCACTAGACCATCGTCATAAATCGTCGTGTCACGATAGAATAAACCCCTTCGAGAAAACGACAACGAAATTTCGTCAGTAAAATGCAATGTGTATACTATAATGATAATAACATTACATTCGTTCACGTCACGTCGCCATCGTAAAATTTTCTAGTTAAGTATTAAAATTCAACACTACTCGCTCAATGTGTACTATGTAATGAAATATTCCCCGTAGTGAGGTTCAGATATATTTGATTTTCACAAAAATATTTCAATATTTATAATTAAAACCAAGAAGTTCTGTATTTAATACTTGACCAAAGTCACTAAGTTCGCGCATATCATACTACTCGTTGCATGATCGCGGGTCGCTAGATCGGTTCACCTATTGGAAACTAAAATTCGCTGATCTAGGATTTAATCTTAGGATTTAGGAGATATTCCTAGCTATTAACATTTAACAATAATGAAAATATATATACCTACTTACAATAATAGTTATTATAATTTACCACAATTAAATTATATTTTATGTTCAAAAAACCCGGTAGTATCAAACTTTTTTTAAGACGGCCCATGTCTTAGCCATATAAAAGTTTTTTCTTTTTAAGTCATTATTTAATTTTTTACACCAAATTAAATAAACGAAATTGTACTTTATTGTACATTAATATTAACATTTAATTTTAATTTAATTGTATTATATTTTTATTAACTATAATAATAATATTATAGTTAGTAAAAATAATCATAAGATAAAAAAAATTTTCAAAAGCTTTAGGCACACTTAGAGAATGCTCGTGGCAGTTTAAAACCACTGCTGAAAACAGACAGCACATACACCACAAACCGATATAGTATGATATATTCTGCATCAAGTCCCTCCACGATCCGGAGATTTGGTTCGCTCATCAAGGGGGTGAACCATCCGCTGACGAGGTAACGTAGCGGGTCGATGTTATTAAAACGAATACCGTACTATAATATAATGTGTATACAATATACATACACACATACAAACGAACAGACCAAGTTTTTGGCAGGTCTGTAATAAGTATGGGAATGTCGAAATATTTTTCAATTTCCTGGTGACGTCACCAGACGACGACGACGTTCATTAATGCACAATGACACGACAGCGTTTTCTGAAAACACGACTCGTAATGCAAAAAGGGGACTTGACGACGGTGATGTGTGTGGGAAATGAGGTTTTATAATATTGTATCGTATACACCACGCGTACTCTTAAAAACTATAAGTATAATATTTCTCTCGTATAAAAGACCGCGGTTTCGACATTTCAAAGTCATAACCTATACACTCATATTATTATATATTAAATTACAATCATATTTCGTGTCGTTTGCATTTTTTCCCCTTTACTCCGATGAATATTCTAATAATACATTACATCGCGTCTTAACAAAGTCAGTAAAATATTAGAAATTAATTTAACTTGATAACTTTAGATATCTTTGTAGTAATAAATTCTACTAACTCTTTCTAGGAAAAAAATATATTAAATTATTTAAATTGTATGTCAACACTTTTTAACTACATACAGCTTAAAAATAATTTTGTGAAATTATAACGACACATGCGATTCGTATAATATATTTTTGAATTAAAAAAAAAAACGTATTGATTAATCTGTGAGACGATAATGCGGAGGCTTAAATTACCATATTAAATCCTTTTATAAAGTTCGAAACTTTCACCCTTCGACAGGTATTACTGTTCCGTAAAATATATGAAAATATTTTAAAGAAACTCGAATGTTCGTCAAAAGCATATTTCCGTGTGAAAAAAGGGCACGCGGTGATTAATTTTATTCAAATTGGCCTCCATATTTTTGGGCCAGATATGTGTGGAAACGGCCGGAGCGTAAAATCGTATCTCGCAAATAACCGAAAGAAGCGAGTACGTATAATAATAATAATAATAATAATAACAGCGTAATGACGACTACCGTGTATAGTAGTATATATAATTTGTATTCAATCCTTAGGGTCCTGTGTAACAGAACCAGTCATCTGGCAAAGAAAATCTCTTAAAAAGGATTAAATTATTGTCGCGGTATACATGACGGAACTTCTAGATTTGCATAAGGGTGTCAGGTGCGTGCGAATCTGACGTGTTCCCCTTAGACGGTTCTTTTTTTTTCTCGTCGTCGTTGTAGTCTTTACCTCTACGGCGCCCCAATATAATATATAAGCACGTATAAATATTTTCGCAGCAACGTAATCAATTCACATGAGATTACGTGGTAATTCGATATCGGCATATGTATTTGCGTTTTTCCAATTTTCTGAGACGAATAACCGAAATTGTCAAAAACACAAATCCGAAAACTTCGAATTGCTGCATATTATAAAAAACGGTTTTCCACCAATGCAAGTATACAATAGTCGTTATAAGAACTATAAACATATAGATATCATTATTGTTTAGTTAAATGATTGATATCATTGGATCGATGTTATGAGTTTCGAACTTTTACAAGTATTTTAACATATATAAGAATGATATCAAGCATTCAAACCTAATATAAAGATACAAATTTACACTAATATATTATACTTAGGTAATACCTCAAATAGGTTGCAGTATAGAATATTCAATTTTTAAATATCTAAATTAATAATTATAGGTTGAAGTAATAAAATTAATCCCGTGGATAGAATTAAAGTGATTATTCAAAATTAAATTAACAAAATACATATTTGCAATTTCAATTATTTTTATCTTACACGGTTTTTACGAACTTATTTATCATTTTTATAACTGCAAGTCAGATCTACCCAGATACACTATAATTATACCTACTTGTAATACATAAAATGCATTAAATCACATTATAATATCTTTTATTTTACAATTTGTATAATATTACAATAAAAATGCATAATTTAAGTAATTTGCATAACATATTATATATATATTATTTTCTCGATCGAAGACTAAGAATATTCATTAAAACACATAATAATATATAAATGAGATATAAACACAATGTATAATGTAGGTACTGGATTTTATGTGCGTTTTGATTTATCAAAATAAAAAAAGTTATAGTTTCAGTCTCACAGATATACATTCACACTAACAATGTTCAACTTATTTTTTTAAGATTCCTATATTAATTTTTTTTAGCTATAGCAACTGTACTTATTTTTGTTATCTTAAAAGTTAAATACCTGTGTAGATATGTTGTACAATATTATGTATTTTATACTCATTTGTTTGAAGTCAGTCGTCATTAATTATTATATTACGATAAATTACTAATAGTTAAACATTAAAAATAATAAAAAAAACCACTCACAAAATCCTAAGAACACTGCGGATTTTCGATTCCACAATATTTTCTATAGGTATTAATGCAAATAATACTGGTCCTCTTTTCCGTTCAGTTTTATTGTTCTAACTATACAACTATTATATATCATATACGTGTTATTTGTTACATATTACGCATACAGTATACCATGGCTAAATATATATAGTTTATTTAGCCATGCAGTGTACGTAATACATAGGTACATAGTCACTAGCAATCGCAGAATATTTAATTAATTCGCTTTCAAGGAAAACGTTCATCGTGATCATGACGATCAACGGTGAATGCTATATAATATTATGTACGCTTTGAAACCTATATTTTGTCGGCTATTCGGGCACATTATATAGGAAGTCACGAGATGGATGAGAAATGACACGCGGACCGCGAAGGAAGCGGCGGCACGGCGGTTTACACGGTCGGTTAACGGTGTAACCACTGCGCGGGCCGGAAAACAGTTGGTCATTAAAGACGGGACGCCCTGCAAAGACGTATCGGTCCCATTAGATCGTCCCGTCGGGGGCGAGGGAGAAGTTTTGAAAAGCGGAATTCACTTAGGCGGCACGGTGGTGTCGGATAGGGAAAATGATGTATCGGTGACGGTGGACTACGGCAGTGGTGGCGGACACTGTGCAGTTGGGTCACGTGGAAAACCGTCGATTCTTCATGCCAGCCGACCATCCATCAATTTCCAAAACCACACCACTTCTCCTCCCCCTCCCACCACGACACCATCACTCAGTGAATTCGTTGTGTCCCTAGTTACCAGATGTCGAATTTCGAAACGAATAGAAAAAAATCGCATATAGATGTCGATTGTACACGTACATATAACATAATATTATTTAGACGTGTACTTGACTGTATATATAGTACATAAACCAAAATTTGGTTTATGTATAAACACTGCTTTTTTAACACCGTGTGTACAACAATACCACGCGTTATACTTACAGACGACTTTCGTTTTGAATAGGTGTAAATATGGTTAATCTGGGAGGGGGGGTGGAGTAGAAACATTAATTAAAACACGAATTAATACGTATGAGTGGATGCTAAGATCACCGTACCTTATCCTATCCCCTATCAAAATATTACAAAATTTAAAGCCACATATAATTCAATATATTTTTATATGATAAAGTTTATTAATATTTATAGCTAATACTATTTATAATTTTATATAATATTATAATATAATACAATATAATATTATACGATTCTATACTATAATATTAATGTATAATATACCATTATACTGGGCTAACTATTATAATATTATATTATACCTCACATACATTACAACTTATTATATTATGTCAAAACATTATAATATATTGCAGCGATGACGTTTACCCCGCAAGGCATTTTGATTTACGTCATGCCTCTATAATAATAATAATATAACTATCGGAAACACGCACTGACATTGCCGAAGACGATTTTCTTGTTTCCAAATTATTATTAAAGTCATTATTATTGTTATTATTATTATACGTATCTGGTTTTATGGCAACGCGTATAAAAATCATCAAGAAAGTCCGAAACGTCCTGATTGAGTTTAAAGACCCACGTACCGCCCTCGTTGGACCACACAGTCGTAAAGATCGGTTAATACGGCGATGGTTCGCCGCACTCCAGGTCCTTATATACTGCACTACAGAAAGAAGTCTGGGGCCGAATCCTATACACTCGCTTCCTGTACCGACACGTTTTAAAGTGCTGTTTACCGGCGGACAATGGCCGTGTATAATATGGTCTCGGACTTCAGGTCCCGCCGGGATCGTTAGACCGGGCCACAGATTATTTGTTTTTCTACCTCCACCGAATACGCCCACATAATCACGTTAACATCCCGTTATGTACGATCCCGTGTGTATATACACACAAATATATATATATAAATGTTTGTGGGTGTGTGGGTATGTGTATGTGCCGAACAGTAGTATCTTCTCGTTTACCACCACACCGCTCTGTTACAGATGGTGAAATATACACCCGGGCACCCTCTTACGTATTATTATTTCTTGCTATTTCACTGCAAATACCAACCCGATTCCCGGTCGTCGTTGTCGCCGCGTATCTCGACAAGAAAAACGAAAAAACTTTAGACCACGTCGCAATGTATACGCATATTATACAATCGCCGCCGTCATAGATTTAGATAAAACATCGTATATATGTACGCTTTATTTTATAAAATGTATTTTTCCACTGCTGTCTTTCGTATCATCTTTTGTAGAAAAAAAATATTGACGGTTTTTAACAAAAAAAAAAAATAGGAGCATACCTATATATATATTATGTGTGCGTGTGTGTGTTAGTATGGAGTTCCCACATGTGGTATCCGAGATTGTAAAACTTTAAGTTTTACAACATCGTATCCGGTACAAGGGGATAACGACATCCTTCAGTCGCCAACACAACTGCACATCATTTTTAACCCGAATTAAAAAAAAAAAATGTGAAAAATTAGTCACGTCCGGACTTTGAATCGTACAAGCTTTGTCTCCTTTTTGTTGTTCACCCCGTAGACTCCGACTGACTGACATTCCGCAGTTTTTTTTTGCCTCACTTTAATTTTTTTTTTTTTTTTAATCACCATCTGTATACGAGAGAAAATACCACAAAAACGATCCCTTTATTATTTTTTTAAATGCTTGTCGTGTGGTAAACAATATGCTAGTTTTGTCTGACCGTACAAAAGCATAAATTGTCAAATGTGTTTTTTTCACCCTACTTCTAATATTCCTTTACACAGGCAACGCATATCTTTTTCATCTGAAATTCCAAAATTTCTGGACGATGACAAGTTTTTAGTTTATACAAACTTAAATAAACAGTTAAAAAATTTCATTTTCAGTGATGGAAAAATTTAGCAGGTACATTACAGAACACGACGAATATTTATAAAAATATGAATTAACTCATAGAAAAAACAAAAATACTACAAATTTTGTTAATACCATTTATTATTATGTTATGTGACAGATGTACCAAATTGTCTCAATCTATTTGAAAAAAATGTACACGATTAGCAATCGCTATTATTTATAAACAAAATAATCGTGTAATCCGCTTAGTTGGTTCAAACTGTTTAGATTTAACGAAAACTAATATTATATGCGATCACGAGATCGCGGTTGGAAATTGTTTTCTGTCATTCATGTTTAGACGGAAGAGTTAAACGTTAAACCATTCACAGTTTGACGGACGGAATGGCCCCTCTATAGTATAGAGTCTATACATATAATATAGTTTACTAAAATATCATCAATCACCCTGGACGTTCAACCAGATCTTGATTACAAATTTAAAACTTAAAAGTCATTAACTGTTTTGGTAAAAATATTCACAGTTTTCCTTTTTTTTTTCAGGAAGAAAAACTCTCAACTAATGGCGTGGGGTATGCGGCCCATCAGGTCGATGGACAAATGTAAGTATAGTATTTTTATATTGTTTTTTTTTTTTAACGTGTTTTTGTTTCGTACTTTCAAGGGGAAAATTATTGGGAAAATTCGTCGCGAGATTTACGGGCTCCTTTAAGCCTCTGGTACTTTTTCGCTCGTATTTTTATTTCATTTTTTCGCCTTACAGACCCGGTCCTGGAGGTTAGCATCGATTTTTTTTAATCATAATTCTACACGGAAGCCGATTAAGCACACGTGTTGCCCAGTGCAATAGGGTGGGTGGTAAATGACGGGCCTTGGGGCTCCTTGGAGACACATAAGACATCGGGATAAAGGGAACTTAAAAAAAAACGAGACAACCGGTGGGGGACATTAATAAACTTTACGGCACTTTTAGACTCAGTCCCAAGCTTTATTACCGCAAGTAAAAAAAAAAAAACATCTACAACAATCTTTTTTATTTGTTCTTGTCCGTAATTTTTTACTTTTAGTTTTTTGTTTATGTTTTTTTCCACATAATTGTATTATCTACCTAGGTTATTGCCTTATATGTAAGTATAATTTATCTAATATTAATGTTATATAGGTATAGTCAATTAAAGGTGAGGGTGTGGATTGTCACTGACATTATATAATAAACCTGTATGAGTATTCGGATAATTGTAAAAAAAGCAGGTGCATAAATGTTTTCGGTAGTTATTTGACCATCGTTCTATTTTCGTAGCTAAAATAAAAAAATAACCACTCCGGAGGGGGTGAGAGAGTATAAACTCTAATGCTGTCGAGATGATAAGGAAAACACGAGGGACAGCCGGCTGGCCCTAAACAAATTTATGGCCTTCTGGACCGTTGGAATTATTTCGTCTGGAGGGAAGAATCTTGTATTACATTATTATTATTGCGTTCTGCTGCCTTGTCCGTAAATCTGACCGCAAAACGCATTTCCACAGCTGTAACCACAATAATCATCTCATCTCGGGTAGGCTTTCCCCCTTTCTATCTATTGTTATTATTTTTTTTTTTACTCGGTATAAAAAAAATATAAATAAACGGAGAACGTACAATTATGGAGCTGATAACGTCAGAAAGCTGGGAAATACATCAAAAACCCTATAAATCCGTTACGTCTGTATTTATATCGAGTATCTTTTATTTTTACATCGGCAATAAATTGGAAAACTGACCGCACCTCTATATATGTGTAGTAAAGTTTTTAATACACTCCTCGAAGTATTGTTATACGACTCTGAACACTATAACACATTAAGTTAATAATATACTAAATAGAATGTATAATATACGTAAAAACACTGCGGAACCTTATTTTTTTTTAAATGTATGAAAGATGAACAAAACCAATTTTATTTCTCCCTTCACCCTTTATCAGCCGTACAACGCTTATATTAAGGATCCAATTATTATCAACGTTAATCAAGTAAATTTATGTTCTGATGATTTTATCTTAAAATATTTGCATAACTATAATAGGTACTATATTTTGATGGTTATTATATATATATGCGGATTAAAATGTAATAATATACTTAGCGTTTTACTCACTCGACATGTAAATTAAAATGAATATAGGAATCTCATTATATATTATATAAAGTCTATTGCATGAAACTTGTACGCACTGTTCAAGAGCTGTGTAATAGAACTTAGATCATAAACTTAGACACGCCAACGGAAATTCTAATTCATAACCCTCTTCTCATTTACAATTCAATTACTTGAGTACATAAGTAAAACATATATAAACGCATAGTATAATAATACTAATAATAATAATAATACCTAATGCCATAATGGTAATTTGTACAAACTTATAAGAGTTATAATAATTTTTAGATAATATGATATATTTTCTCGTAGTATAAATTTTAAATACGAATACGTATTAATGTAATATTATATTTTATTTTGAATTTTGAGGTAAAATTGGATTAACATTTATAAAATATAATATACTCAGGGGTTATGTTCAGAATTGTATTGTAAATAATATGTCCCGCTAGTGACGCGTCCAGTATTAATGGAGGTGTTGTGTCAATGTAGAGGTCAACAGGACAAAAAAAAATGTCATTATGCCGAGTTTTTTTTACAATGCACATATACACCATTCATATTATTCTCAGACCGTGAAGTATTCATTACGCTCAGGCATCCTTTTACATTTTTCATTATTGTGTTGCGATTTTTTTTTTTTAATGAAAAACAACGTCCGACGACCCGTCTTGCCAAATTATTATATTAAAAAATAATCATAAAAAAAATCGTGAAATTAGGGGTTGTGACTTGGCGCCCCGTGTTTTAACCATCATCCCTCACGTCCCCAAAGTTATTTATATTTTTCGACGGACAAACGGGCGCCACGAGAAAGAAAAAGGATTGGACGTAAAGGGGTGTGCTGTAGGGATAAAAAAAAATAATGTTATAGACACGAGGAGAGGTGTGAGTGAGCTAGGGGAAAAAAATAAAAAACAACGACAACAACGACGACATCGACCGCAGAGGCTAAAAATTAATGCGTTAATTACTGTTGGAAAACAAAATTGGAATACCGTGTTGGGAGTGTGTCCCGACCAATTCCCCTGTAGGAAAGGTACAGGTTTCCAGGATAGGGTTAGCGAAAAAGACTATAGTAGGACGATGCATATATGTAATATATTATACGTGATGTATATGCACATACGATAAATGATTTCGGATATATTTCGTTCTCATAAATTACCGTTTTTCCCGCATTGACCGTATTATTATTAATGGATTGCACGCCACTAGAGTTTCAAAATATGGAGAGGATTTTCTCTTTTTTTTTTTAAAGTTTCATATTCATATAGCTGTTGTAAAAAAATGTCATCTACCTAAATACACAGACGAATTAGTACACAAACAAATCGATAGTTTTTTTACTGGGTTTCTTCATTGGGATACTTTACAAGCCGCAGCATAAAGCGTTTTAAAAATGATATTATTCAAAGCGAGATTTCTAGTTATTTTCTTATTTCTTATGGTAACGAAATAATGCCGACCACCCTCTGTCTTTTTATGTTTCCTGTATTATTTTATTTAAATTATAATTTTTCTTTTCCTCTCATCAAAGTGGCTATTTCAGAAACGGCTATCTCGGCGAGTGTTAAAAAAATGAGTTTCATTACCTGCGTATGATTGCAACGTGAGGGTGGGTTGCCAGTGTCTGAATTTTAGGGTGAAGAATAAGGTATATGCGAACAAAATAAAGAGAGTGAGAGTGAGAGAGTTAAATAAAGAATATGAAAAAGAGAAACATCCGTTTCCCTCAGGTTCTTCGTCGCAATAACAATAAAAAATAAAAAGAAGAAAAAACGAATAATATTCATCCAGAGGTAAAAACCGGCACTGGCGGCCCTTTGCGTTTCGGATTAAGAACGAAAATTAAAAGTTTAATTCAGCTTTATAGAAAGAAATGTAATGAAAAGGCAAGCGAAAACGGCGGGGAGAATGAAAAGCTATTTTTACGGGGGTAGTACGTGAATTGGCGAGCTTGTATCGTTATTCGACCAACTAATCTAGTAGTACTTCAAACGAATTCCTCTTTTTTTTTACCAAACAAGTTTTTTTTTTTTATGACTTTGACAAACAATCTACCTGCTGCTACCTTTTATTATTACTATTTAAAACGGCGCGTTTTTGTAAAAATAAAATATTTTTATTAAAAAAAGCCAGTTTCGCTATATGCATACTCGCGTGTTATGTCAAATGAATTTTAAACATAACAAATTGCTTTGTATGGTATTTGGTTTAATTTTTTTTTCTTTATGATATTTTACATCATATTATTTTTAAAATAATATTTATGTCATGACAAAATTGTAATTAAATTAAACAAAAAAACCAACCCCGAACATAATAATATATTTATATATTATACGCGCGCTTTATTGCGCTCAACTCTCACAACTACTAAAACGGAATTCGACTGTTACGACATATTAAAAACAGTATTACTGTGTGCGCGTTTGTAGTTTTTACCATTATAATATTATGATAGGCGCGATCTGACATCGTATTATTTTTAATATTATTATAGTCCATAGTCACATGCGGTCTCAATAGAAAATTTAATATAGCGATCCAACCGGCCGAACAAACGCCAAGCACACTTATCACGGTATTTTCAAGTATTTCGATCATACGCAACGTAAATCTGGTGCATATATTATGTCTTATCATGCCTCATGTATAGGTACATTATAAAGAACAATAAAAAACCGAGTTTGGCAGAAGTGTACGGATGCGATAAATGCCGAGAATTTATCTTTTTTTTGTCCGCCGGAGAGTCTTAAAGACATTCGATAACCGAGACGCGGTTTTAGTCTCGACGCGAGTCTTACTCGTCGCCAAGTCCGTGACCTATAACATACAGATAAAATATTATATAAGCCACTATATTGCCGGCCCTACGATGCCGTCGTCCGGTCTATAGGAGATACGCTCGCACTATTATCCGGGGAGGCCATCGGCTGCGCTGTCCAGACAAACTTCGGACCGGAAAGTTTATCGGTCCCTCCACCTCCTGCCGCACAAACATCGCAATACTGTCCACGTTTTATACTATATATATATACGTTGCAGTAATAATATATATAATATGTGCTCTATCGTATAACCGTTTCGAATGGTCGCGGTGAATCCGCGATCGGATCGAATCGAAAACTCAAGTGAACCCGCAGAGAGAAGGAGAACGCGTAGGGCAAAACTAATAAAGCACTATTCTGCTATGCCTCCCCCCCTGCCACCGCTGGTTCTTTCGCATATATATATATGTATACGCACGAGTTTGTCCGATCGACCCTAACGCCACCGATACAATCGCGAACACATAAATCCTTCATACACCTGAAGCAAAATAACTTTATGTGACCCCATACGTACGACAGGCTGTGCGACTCACGCGATATGTATAATATGTATATATATACGGCCGGTGGATGTTAAGTCGCGCGCTGTTTTCGTGTAAAGGGCGGTTGGAGGAGAGAGCGAGAGAGGAGTCTGCGTGTCCAAATCCCAAATCGAGATTAAACCGTCGTCGTCGTCGTCGGTGAGTTTTCTTTGTGCTTATATATACATATTATATATTGCCGAGCGGCCACGAAGAGGTTTATAAATCAAGACACCATATCGGGCTGTAGTATTGGGGTGAAACTCCGCCACCATCCCCTTGTTAAAAGGTCGGCGGAGGTAGAAACGGCGCGCGAGTTCTTTCCACTGCCAACGACGACGACGACGGCGTAGCGCAGCAGTGGCCACCACCTCGGTGGTCGTAAATCAGAGTCCCGCACACTGTTGGGGACTATATACTCGTATATAAGACGCCGCCGGTAGATTAAGTTTGAACCTTCCTCCCTGCTGCAGAACGATTTTTTTTTTTTTATTCAAAGACGTTTTATTCAGAATAGAAGAAAAAACCATCTGATTCGGACGATTTCTATACTCCACCGACGGACTAGCGAATAAAAACGGTCTTCCGTTCTTACTTATTTTTTATTTCACCCGACAAACAGTTGATTGCATTTCTGGTTCCATACCGGTGGCAGCGGTGGCCGAACCTTCGATTTTTATCAAACCTTTAAACTGGTCAATATCATTGCGTCTGAAGTCGTACTACATGTTTTTTGATCTGTTTATTCTGAATGTAGTATGAAATGGCTGGCTGTTTAATTTACACGAATAATTAAAAACAGGAAAAAATGTATTCGTATTAATTATTAGTAGTGAATAAACGCATTATTGATTAGTGTTAATACGAATTTTATTTTTGTTTCTATTACTTAAAAAATTATTACATGAATACTACCGGAAACAATACCACAAATCATAAGTATAAATTTCATTAGCAGTTAGTAGTTGAACGTTGAAGAAAAAGCGTTCGATTTTTTATTATTTTATTACTATCATTATTCGAACCGTCCGTCCCCAAACCACCGTTAAATTCGATAAAAAAAATATTATTCCAGTACGCACGTCGACTACCGTAAAAACGACTGTGGAAACGATAATAATAGTAATAATAACAATAACAGTAATAATATTATTTGAGCTCTACTGTATATTATATAGTAGTGATTGCTCAACTACGGAGGGTTAACGTACTTAACAGCCCTACGGGTGACCACGGCCTGTTTTTATCTTCACTGATATATAATAACGACGTTACAATGATGATATCAGGCGGCACACTTTCGGACGGTCGGATCCCTCTTCATCCCTTATAGGAGCTAAAAACCAAGAGTGGTACGGAGAGACGGTAATGCCAGCTATCGTGCGCCCGTTGCGTCCGAGCATGTCCCGACTTGTTGCACAGTCGTCACGTTTTTATGTAGGTATTAAAGAATAAAAAGAAAGAACATAAAAAATAAACCAAATTCTCCGACCACCTAAACTATGTTTGTACGTGTATATAAAGTAAATCTGTTTTGGATTAGGGTTATAGGTTCTCAGTGATTTTTTTTTTTTTTGATTTCGGTACGTACATCTAAAATTACTATCACGTCAGATACTTAATATTTAAAAACTAACACAAACAACGTGCCATAAAACTATTTCAATTAATATAATAAAATTAATACTGTCCAGTTGGTAGTTGGTACGTTCTATCATATACTCAAGTGCGGAAAGATGTGTTGAACTATCCACCAAACACCTCCATTCGTAAGCTTTGAAACATCAACAGAGTGTATAACCAAACGTCGTTTGTAATTCTATTCAAATTCGGCAATATTTTTCCAAATTTCAATCGCCGCTAAACGTAATAATTATAATATATTTTATGTGAATCGTTAAGGTTCTGGGGTTCACGTATCTACATGTACGTGTTTGTCAGTTGTACAATATATATATTTTTTTTTACCACAGGAAGTATATGAGCGATAAGTCGTTGTCATGACTTTGGAATTAAAACGTCATGACGGTAATACGTTAATAATAGGATACAAAATGCCGTTCTAGGGGTGGGTATTATGGAGGGAGGACCATTTCGAATGATCATTGCCGCCGCGTCAGTTAATGTAGTGTTGACATGCACTCGGCAGCGGGCTGTGCACCACACCTATACATATATATATATAGTTAAACGTCGTGTCGCGCGGCAAACCGTACCGGCGGCGGCGTGTTCACTAGCGTGACACTACATCATCGGTGAGGTATCTGTGTATAATAGATATGTACATAAATGTCGTGTGTGCATTTAAATTGTATTATTATTATATTATTGCTCTATGATAAATATATATATAATGTTAGGACTGTGCGATAACAATAAAAAAATATTAAACCGTTTTTCTTACGATCTAAATAACGAAAAAAAGACATTATGAAACGAAAATTACCGGTTGAAGTGAATAGTCAACGACAGAAAAAGACCCATCGACGAAACGCAATTCTATAGTGACGGCATTTGGGAAGCTCTCCCGTTTCGAGTGCACCTCGCAGCCGGTAGGTAGTAATTACGCCGCCTAGAAATCGTAATAATAATATTTAATATTTTAATTGATCGTTTTCGTAATTGCTTGTCGTTTCGTTTGAAATCTAAACCAACGTCGGTAATATACGCATATATATATTCTGCAGTTACAAATAACACTACCTCCAAACTTATCTTACTGTATCGATGTATGAAACGAATATCAATTCGAAATGTAGAACTCGAAACAAAATATCAGACAGAAAATCACCAAAACTGAAAAATATGTATAATATACATTGTAGGTATATTATAATATATATACGTATCTGTAAAATGTAATTTATCTTAGCTTATAATTACTTATAATTTTTGACCTAATAAATAATTAATAACTGGTTTTAAATTTAATTCGATACATCGAAATTAAAAACTTTCTATTTCTGAAAATTAAAATATTTTAAATGTATATACGCCATTCGAAAAATAGTAATAATACAAAACAGTAGCTATAAAATATAAAGATTAAAAAGAAATTATGAATTTTCATATATTTAAAAATTCTTATCTAACAAAATTAAAAAAATATTTTTCATAATTGAGTATTTTATATTAAAAAAAAAAACTAAATATAAATGTTCATAATTTAAATATTAGAAACTTTTAAACGTTTTTATTCATAAAAAAATAAACTGTAAGTAAGTCAATATAATATTTTTTTATTTATTTTATCGTTCTATAAATATTTTTGCTAGTATTTTATTAGAATTATTCGAAATTAACAACAAATAATAAAAAAATTTCATCACATTTTGGTATAATATTATTATATTGTAATCACTAATACAAGCAATAACCAATCTCACGAAAGGTTTTGGATCTCATAAACATTTTATAATATAAATATAAGTAGATCGATATATTATTATGATGATAATAATACGTATAAAATTATGTACATACATTATTATTACCAATTTATTTTTTTTCAATCGCTTTGGGTAAAGTCGATTGTTATTATTTATTTTTTTATTTTTTATTTAACAAAAATTAATAATTTATCATAAGGTAGGAGGAGGGGGTGAAACGTTCAGAGATTTGAAAAACTTTTTACCAATGGGGTTCGCTCGTACTCGTAATGCGATAGCCATAAAAAATTAATTTTTTTTTTTTATTCATCATTAGACCGTGTTATATTATTATACGGTCCGGAAAAAAGATCGCTCACGGTTATACACGCAGAGCGAGGACCGACCAACACGGGACATACTCGATCCGTGGCAAAAGCACGACTGAATATAAGCCCTGCTTTCGTATCCCCCTCCGAAAAGCGCGGTGCAGCGGAACGCGTTTTTCGTGTATAATACAGTATTATACGTCCCTGGCCCACAATAATCATAATAATAACGACACGACAGTGGTGGTGGGAACACACGCGAGACCTGCTGCAGCAAGACCGATTTGTCAGCATTATCGAAACGACTCCGGGACCACGTATATAATAATTATATATACATATATATATGATACACGGTTATGTTTATCGTTATCGTGTGCGAATAATTATTATTTGCATCTGCAATACCCTCGATTCAGTCTCAAAATTATCCACGAAAACAAATATATGTGTATAATAAATACATATTATACGTATATTGGCTGAATTTATTTATTTATACATATATATATATATATATGAAGGTTGAACCCAATTCAAAATATTTAAAACTAAACAAACATACCTACCAAGATCTATCAAACTCAAAAATGTCTAAAAAGTAACAATAATCACTAGAAAAATAGTAAGACAATTTCCATTGAAAATGTATAGGTAGGTAGTAATTGTAATGTTAACAACATATTTTATAATAGTAATAAATAAAACGAGGAATGATAAGTTCTCGTATGCCAGCTTTGTAATCCTGTGCAAAGTATTGTTTTTTAAATAACATGTAGTACAAATGGAAATAGATAAATAATAAAAACAGCGAAAGTCCTGAGAAGGTACAAGAAAATTAATACTACCGAATAATACTGGAACATCTATATCGGATAATAAAAAACAAATTACCCATTATTAATTCTTTAAAGTATACCTTTAAAAAATGACTTGCACGATAAAAACCCAAACATTTTTTGACCATCGAGACACATGTTATAAATTATAACAATATAGTAACACTGATTTTGGTATATTAATATAGCATTTATAATACCTGTGATTTAAGTATACTAGTATTTATAATCAATGATAATTTGTATTTGTTTTATAGCACGAAATTATACACATAATTTTTCCTGGCAAAATACCAAATGAACGCAAAGGAACTAAAAATTTATTTTTTTTCTTTTTTCAATATTATTATTATTATCTTTTGGTAGTTAACTATCATTCGTTTTATTATATTATAAAAACTATAATTTTCAATTTAGTTTATACGACTATCGTTAGTCAATACTCAATAGTTCCATGTACCTACATAATTTTATAGATTTTTCATTATTTTATCAGATGATTTGTTCACCACTTTAATTTTATGGATTTTTTTGTTATAAGTCTTATAATATACATATTATATTTTAGTTTTATTATTGTGAAAGTTTTTATAACATAGAAATACTTTAATATAATAATATATTTTAACAAAATTTGTTAAGATTATTTTTAGATTATTTAATAATCTATTTATTCTATGATAACATAGAACTTAATTATCTTTCATCTTTCTTATCGAAATTTTAAATACATATTTACTACTTATAGAAATAATCTGTATTATTTAAACGTATCTACAATACATATAATAACACGCGCGCAGCTATACCGGCCGCTTAAACGGCCATTATTTGATTTCTGTGTACAATATCTCACAAACAAACCCTTTTTTGCACATTGTCTGATAATAATTTCATATCTTACTATATATATAAGTACACTTTCTTATTACTACACCCTCCGAGTATACTACCCCGCAATCGCCATTCGCCGCCGTTAGGCCTATATCGAATGTATCACCGCGATATTATTAAGTATAGCTATACACTTTTCCTCTCTCTTATTAATTTAAAAGTCAGCAAGCGATTTTTAATTAAAAAAATACTTAACGAGCCGAGAAAAACGGATCTTTGGCAAATTAAACAACAGATTGACGGCGGACGAGAAAGAAGTGGAAAAGAACGCGTTATTGGTATTTTTTCCTCCCTCGTCGTAACATAATTATTGATAAAAAAAAAAAAAAAAAAATAACCGATCGAGATCGTGAACAGCAGTCAATTAAAATTCGAGATGGGTAATAAATAATAATGATAATAATAATTAAAAAATACACGTGACGTTTCATTATTAGAAAAAAAAGTGTAAATACAAAAGAACGAAGCGAACGAAGCGCGAATACAAAATACATAAACATTATTCGACACAATAATATATAACGACTAAGTGACGCCCATGCAATCCCTCTCTCCCACCCATAATTGTTTCAATTCAACTCAGTAAAATCATGCTAATCATTACGCTATTTGTTAGATCATTATGGTAGTATTATAGTAATTATGTTATGAACTAACAAATTAAATTTTAAAGAAAAATGTCACTTTAAATTTATTAATTTGTTTTTACAATACATAATTACTAACAAATTGAGAGTTTTTAATTAATATCATCAGATTTTGATGATCACATAACACGTCGAGAAAGTTCACAGTTGTGTATCTGCAAATACAATATTCACTATTATTTTGGAGATTTGTTATAGTCGATAACATGAATAATTATGGGGTCTAATGGTGAACTAATGAGGTGAAATTATTTTTAAATGGGGTCACATACGTGTGTATTATCTATAATGTCTTTGTTTAAATAATGAACGCTTTTAATATGTAATAGTAGGGATGAGTCAAATTTCAATTAGGTAAAACTCGAATCCATATTTAAATTTATGACTTTATTTTCTTTACATATTTTTTTTATAAAATCAGTCATATGTATAGAATTACAAAAAATTATAAAAATGTTTGAGTTCTAAGCGATTATTCGATTTCGAACATTGATTTCCAACGACTTTGAAACGTTCGTATTTTAAGTCCGAAAACCTATATAACCAGTTATAACGCTTAAAAGTAAAACATAAATAATTATAATTTCGCTATATTGTAAGAATAATTGATATTAATATTGTGTACGTCGTGCACGCAGGTCGACGTCAAAACGCAAATCAACGGGTGACGGGGCGGCGGCGTGCAACAAGGCCCAGTCAACCGTGGACGAGACGTTCGCGCACAAGAAAAGGAGACGAGCGCTGAAACAGATGCAAGAGGTGGCCGCGGACAAGGACAGCAACAAAGGCTCGTCCGAACAGCAGCAGCAAGACAACAACAACGGCGGCGGCAGTGCGACGGCGCAAAAGACAATGGTGCTGCCCAAGAAACGACCGCTGGCCGGTCAGCCGGCCCCCGGGACGGCCGCGACGGCCGGACAACAGACGGCCGCCACCGTACCGAAAAAACAGGCCAAGGCCAGCGGCGACGAGGCGGTAGACGACGAGACGCTCATACGCGAGACGGAAGCGGCGCTTAAGAGCCTGTCGGGCGGGTGGCCGGGCGCACGGCACTCGTTCTACCGGACGGGACACGACGATGACCGGTACGAGTCGCCGGCGTTCGTCAACCTGTTCGACGAGAAAAAAATCGGCACGGGCAGCGGTGCCCATCCACAGCCGCCGGCGGCCACCAGGGTGGACGAGAACAAGAACAACACGGGCGACGAGAAACCGGCGCAACAGCAGCCGCCGCAACAACAACGCCGCGACCTCGATCACATTTTGCTCAACAAGATCGACCAGAACAACAAAGAGTGCGAGCACAACAAGAAACCAGACAAATACGCGCCGTCAAAATACGAACCGGACTTTAACGAGCTGGTGGACGATTCGTCGGACGAACTGGAGATCGATATGTCGGCCGACGGCGGCGGTGGCGACGGTGGCTGCAGCGGCGGCGATGACAAGGGCGACGGCGGTGTCGACGACGACGACGACGACGACAACGGTGACGGTGACGACGACGAGAGCTGTGGCAGCGGACGCGGCCGCGGCAGATCCGGCCACGCCGGCGGTGACCGGCTTCGGCGCAAGATGGACGTGGACCGCCGGAACAACAACAGTCACGTGCGCCCCAACGAGATGATGACTTCCCTGAAGTCCGAATCCGAGTCGTCGTCGTACGACACGTACCTGATGGACAAGACGGCGTTCTCTGCGTTCCGGCCGGTGGCCAGCGGCGGCGTCGGCGAGCCCAAAGACCCGACCCGACTGGACTTACCCACCGCGGTCGGCGCGGCCATGTCTCCGCTGGGGCCGTACCCGCCGGCCGGCGCCACTTTCGTGGTCGGTTACACAGTGCCCGGCGGCGGACTCGTGTCCGGAGGCGTCTCGGCGGCGGCCGGGGGAGGACACGGTTCGCCGGCCAAACACTTGTTGGCCACCACCGGAAACGCCGCAGTAGGCGGCAACGGCGGTTCGGTAACGCCGGTCAAGCCGGTATGCGTGAAATTGGAAGACGAAGGATGCAGCAATGGCGCGGCCGACTGCAAGGCGGACGGGGCTGCCATCAAGATGGACTCTCCCAGTCCGCTGTCCAAGCAGTACACCATACTTCAGCCGGCCGGCGCCGATTCTAGGGCGGCTTCAGCGCTCCAGGACGTGGCCAGGGAAGGCGTGCTCGGCGCTTCAGTGGTGAGCTCGGCCGGTGGCGACGGCCTGTCGCCGAGGATGACGTCCGGCGGTGGCACGCCCAAGTTGCTCCTCGATCCCATGGACAGTGGACTGATGCTATCCGGATGCATGAACAACAAAGGTAAGCTGCGATAAACGAGATACGGTTTACGCCGTTTACGGGCTCGTCGTCATTAGCGGCGAAGAAGGCCGAGACGTGGCGCGCGTTATTATCGTTTCGATCCCCCACGTACGCCCCCGCGCGAATCCTGTCGCAATTTAACACTAATTAACATTCAAGGAGGATAGCGAAGTCGGTCGACGTTGTTGACAATAATGTCGTCGTCGCACTGTACAGCAGCCGTGTAATAGTCGCGATGGTTCGGGTTCACCGGTGGGGGGGGGGGGGTGGTGGTTGAGTTTAAGAGGACATCTCCACGCCGATCACGTGCCGACTTAACCCCAAACGCAACGAACGGGTACGAGTTGTTAACACTCCTCTCGCCCGCCGTTCCTCCTGTACACCCATCGCCGTGCCCGTCTTAGCACTATTTTATTATAAATACCCACACCGCTGTGCCCACAACTGTACATATAGAGCCGCAGTCTCTTAATACTGAACGCACGCGATGCTCGCCAGTTTCCGTTTCATCGACTTCCTCTGTCGTCGTCGTCGTCGTTGTCATTCTTTCTCTTTTACTCTTTCTCCTCCTACTCGCACACAATTCTCTTCCTCTCCATCCGCTTCCTCCTAAAGGATTTATCGCGTGCTCAGCGTACGTATATTACACTACCGCGTGCACGCCACTCGTTCGGTGAAATATATATGTATAATATATATTATATGTTATTGTCTCGCCCGACAAACTTTGAGATAACTTATACGCGCGCGACGACAATTCCGCCCGACTACCATTACGATACTTTGATTTTTAAACAGTCCATGAATACGAGTATTGTATTATTACGCGAAGACATCAGCCACTGAAACCTTATCCATTACTGACTGAGCTTATTCGAAAGCATATGTTAATGAAATTTATCATATTGATAACATTATTGTCACTAAAGTAGTTAGGATTCAAATTTATTATAAATATTGAAAAATTACCACCTATAATATACAAATATACTTTATAATAATTTCATGTTTGGTCATAATAAAAGAATAATTCGGTTATTACCTGAAAAAAAATCGTTTAATATAAATTATATTTTAGTATAATAACTTACTTTTAAATATGTCTTAAAAAAGTTTTCATCAAAATAATTTTTGTAATTAATTCGAACCCTTCCCAACCAGAAAAAAAATTATGATAGATACAGCACTTAGTTATGTCTATATTATATATATGTATATTGTATATACATTTATATAAGTAATCACTTAAATATTATATATTTAATTTATAGTATAGCTATTTAAATTTAAATTCATTTAATAAACTTTTATGTTTAAAAATAAATTAGATAAAAGCTATGTATAATATTATAAAACTATAAAATATTACTAAAATACAATACTTTAAACTCCTTTTAGTATTATAACAAATAATGGGTTTATCAACAAATGTATTTTAACTCTTTATTTACAAATTATACTCAATTAACATCATCCAAGATTTCAATGTCGTAGGTAGGTAAACATATTATACTAATAGCTACTACAAGTCTTTCACTTAACATGAATAATTAATTTAATAATCTAAATCTATAATAATATTTAAAATGTTCTTAAATTATAATAATATTATGTATCTAAAACTGTATTAACGTGTTGATCTTTTACAAAATAGTTATATTTGTCATCGTTTAACATTAAAATTCAAATATTTAAATTCTTTATCGCATTTAATATCAATAAATATGTTCTTATACAAGTTAATTTAACACTGATATTTTATATAAGAAATTTTTAGAATCGTTTGTATTAATTTGAAATATATTTATTATAGTTTGAAATAATTTTCATAGATTTTATCGAATTAATAGTCGAACTATGTTATACCTAAATTTATAAATCTATTAAAAAATCTTTCAATAATAGTTATACCACTCATCAATAATGTGATTGGATGTTTCAATATACTTATCATAATAATTGTAACAAATAACGATTTGATGGAATAAAATCTAGTTATAAATTGTTATATTATAATAAATGTTAACTATAAACTGCATTTCAGTTTACCATAATATATCAGTATAATGATATAATATATTATATACGTATTTACTAAATCTTATTTCCATTCACAATATTATTGCTTATCTATCCATGAAGTTTTCTCCTTTTAGCACCATTTGGAATATGGCCATCGATGTGTATATTTTTTAATTATAATTTTTTTAGACGGCGACAGAGCGTTAAAACGATGCATTTTTAATTAAAAACAAGGGAATTATAAATAATATCTCGTAAAACAAAAATAAAATAAAAACAAACCGAACACCCTTGCCGGGAGCAACTCTCAGAATCAATGTTTCTTATCTACCCATTCAGTACAGTCGGCGCCTTTTGTGATCGCCAACGCCGAAAAAAAATCCCATCTCTTATTCTTTTGTTTCAGACGAGAAACAAAAGATGAGAGCTCCCCTAACGAAATAATAAATATTATTATAAGCTTAAAGGAAACGCATTCGAAACAGATTACAAAGTAACTTTTGCGTTTCAGATGGAAATAAATGTCCCACACCGGGATGTACCGGTCAAGGGCATATCACAGGACTATACTCGCACCACAGAAGGTAATTTATTGTTACTTTAATCGATACGATTTCGGGTTAATATGAATACAGTAGGTCATATTGTGTGTATTTTTCTGCTCGTACATGCAGCTTGTCAGGATGTCCTCGCAAGGATAAAGTGACGCCAGAAAGTGAGTATCGCAAATTGCATAACGTATAACCTAAGATAAGATTATTATTTTCCCCGTCAACAATAACTATTTAAAAACGCATTGTATGCAACGAACAAAACCAATACATCGACACACCGGATTTTTGCTGGGGGTAGAGAGCTGATAAATTGCACCACTGCCCTCTTGTTGACCAACGTCAACGCATATCCGTCAAGTGCAACATTATACACATATATATATATATTTATTATACAGATTTAACTGCAAATAGCTGGTACACCGATAAAAACACAAACAGCATCGTACTTATTGTATTATAGAGATTTTTTTCTTTTTCTTTTGTTATTTACCTACCTATTGATTATTATGTTAATTTACCTACCTAATGCATTTTTCTAAATAGTATGCAACAATTAATATCCACCCCGGCGACATCACACTCTCTCTACCCCTATTCTTGATCCTTGTCCGCCGATTTTATTTTTTTTTAATGTATACCTTTACTTACTGCAACAATTTAAGAAAAAAACTTTTTGCTGTTTGTTCGTGTGTATTTAATGTTGCATGTTGCAAAATCGATTCCAATCTAATAAATAAATATATATATGTGTGTATAATTGTCTTGACCAGTTTTGGCCTTGCACGAAACAATCCTAAAGTGTCCCACTCCCGGATGTAATGGCCGGGGACACGTGAGCTCGAATCGAAACACGCATAGGAGCCTGTCGGGCTGTCCAATAGCGGCGGCAAACAAACAGGCGTTGCGAGAACGGCAGAAAAAACTGTCACAACAACACATCGCCGCGCTTACAGGTACTCCCAAAGACCTATAACGAAATGGACTAATACCTAGCGATGAGAGAGAGAGGTCCGGGGGGTGACATTTGTTAAAAAAAAAGATAGAATACAACTCGATCCTTCTTTATCCGTATATAATATATATTTTTATCAGATAATGAATTCACTCAGTTTCCAACTTCATTATTATTGAAAATAAATTTCGAAAAAATTACAACCGTGTGCATTATCCCATAAAATAAACAACTGATTAACAAAAGTAAATTTCATTTTGTACTGTAATTTTAATTCATCAAAAATCTTAATTTTATAATACCTTCATTTTTTTTTTTTTTTAATGTCAAATCATTAATATTTTGGGGGGCTCTCATTTCCCTCCCCTAAAATAACGCCAATGTGCGCAAATATTGACTATCTCTATCTAGTAAGTAGAAACATTGGCACTCGGAAACTAATATAGCTATACGTCTATATGGATATTCCACCCACAGACAATCGACAAAATCCCCTGCAGAACAGCAGAACACCCAGTAATATAGCGATCTACTCTCAGCAAAACTCGGCCCGCATTATTATTAAGAACAACGCGTCATTTCCGTTTTTTCCCCATCGATTTCTAGTGTGCAACAACGGAGGACTCGATCAGCAACAGTACAAGCACATGGGCAACATCAATAAAGACGCGTACCAGCAGATGGGTGGCCACTACGGTGACCACTGCGGTGGCGGTGGTTCGACCGTCCGATCGCCGGAATACTTGACGGCGGCCACGGCGTACTACAGCCCGCCGGCGGTGGGCGCCAAGTTGACGGTCAAGCCGCCCAAGATGCTGCAACACAAGGATCTGGACGCTAACGTGCCGGATATGGAAGACGAGAAGCCGGACGCGAAACAGCTACGCCTCAAATCCGAGATGGGATGCTGTGCCGACGGTCCCACGCCAGGAACGCAAGACGAAGCCATGACTATCAAATCGGAAATGCACTCGACCGGTTCGTGCCGTTCGGTGACACCTCCGTGCAGCCGACGCACTCCGATGACTATGTCGTCGTACGACCACTGTCACGACTCAAACTCGTCGTCCATGTCTGGTAGCATGGATGCCATGAACCACCATCAACAGCAACAGCAACAACAACAACAACAACAGCAGCAACAACAACAGCAACAGCAACAACAACAGCAACAACAACAACAACAACAACAACAGCAACAGCAACAGCAGCAGCAACAACAACAAATCCATCCACACGGCAACGGTGGAATGTCAGGTCAACAACAACAACAACAACACAGTTCGTCCGGATCTTACATGTTGATGGACAACAACACGAGACTACAACACAGACCGTACGAACCGCAGCAGATCAACGGCGGCAGTGGCGGACAACAGCAAGACATATACAACAGGTCGGTGGCCGGGGCCGCAACCGCAACTACGCGCTGACCAACATCAACCGACCGTCTCCGTCGTATTCCACGGAAGTCCCCGCCCGGTCGCAATACGACCATGTCCGGCCGCCGTCGTATCCGAATCCACTGAACGCGGCCGTGGCCGCAGCCGCTGCGGCGTACGCCGACCGCTACGAATCCGATCAGTCATGTCAACGGTACCCGTCTGAGTACGGGGACGCCGCCGCCATGTACCAACCGCACCAGATGATCATGAAACCCGAACAGCCCGTCCAGATGGACGATGCCATCGAACCGCCACTCTATCCCAGGTAAGAGTTCGTTCTAGTCACACTTTTCTAATCGAAAAACGTGTATTTACATAACGATAAGACGTAGTAGAATTTACGTACAATAGGAAGTGAAATTATAATTAATTATCGGAGTACAATTTATTATAGGTTATTTAAGTTTGTTAGTAATAAAAATTTTATTTTTTGAAAGGGATTTTCGTTAATAATTTTAATGCTTGATAAATAAATGATTTTTTTCTATTTTTGTCAATTTTAGTTGATTTTTAACGATTTATTTTACTGCAAAATCGTAGCTTTTATCAGAGCCATGCCGTAGGGGGCCTAGGGGCATGTGCCCCGAATGCATGGCTTAAACTGTTTAAAGGGGGTGGCAAAAAATTTTTTTAGAATATTAGGGGGCTAATATTTTTAATTTTTCCCCGGACGCTAAATCTTAACGGCACGGCTCTGGCCTTTATTAACATTAATAAACTACTTCATTACAAAATGATTTTCATATACGGTGTTTTGTTTTGTCGCAGGCCGCTATACCAGTACGAAGGAGCGAATCCGCCCACTTCCACCGGCGGTGGCCCGGTCATTCAATCGGGTTTTCCCACGGCAGCAGCGATCAATCTGTCGGTGAAGTGCATCGCTGCTGCGAGTACCGGGATGAAACCACTTCCGTTACCGTTGCCGTTACCGCTAACCCGGTCACCAGGCACAGTGTCGGTCATGGATCTGTCTACGTCCAGCGTGACTTCAACCAGTCCACAGGTACTACGATCGTCTTTTAATCCACCATTCATGACCCGTAATAAAGTTATTAATAAACATTCTGGGGGAAAAATTGGAGTAACTTCAATTTTATACCTTTTTTACACTAAAACAAATCTGGAACACATTGACAAAGCCAAGACTTATAACCATATTACTGTGTACTCTGTTGACCGAAAACGTACAGTTGTTGTTGTGCAAAAATGTGCAAAACCGATTTCTTATTCTAGTGCAGTAAAAAACAATTAAAATGATTTTAATCTAAGAAACACCCCTATAGTTAAGAAAGGTATTGATTAGGTATATAAATGAAACTATATAGTAAAGATTGTCAAGATGTGAGAAAGCAATATTATCATATATACCTAATAATATAGCTTCTCTATATGTATATCGTAGGTACCTATGTAACATTACAATACTCGATAGAAGTAGACTTATGTGCCTTTAACACATTATAACAGTTAAATATTGAAATTAAAGCCTTTGATCTGACTGTTATTTTTCACACAGACTGTCACGTATTCAAACAGCCTAAGCCCACACCATTACGCAGGAACGGCCGGACATCGCACCAGCCCGAATACGTCGACATCCAGTCCGCAAGTCAACCAGGCACCAAGCCCACAAGGTCAAACTTTGGACCTCAGCGTCAACAGGTATGACGATGTCGTTTATGATTAAACTTTAAAGCCTTTTACCGAGATCGTTTACAATCATTTGTCCCCGTTACAGGGCACCTGGCAGGTTAGTGTTTCCCGGCGGAGCGCCTAACGGATACAGCAGAGAGTCAACACCCGAAAGCGGTGGTTCCCACTACATGGACCACTATAGGGATGTGAACGGTAAGTAATATATACAATATTATTATCAATATTATCCATAAAAGTGTATAACAATAACAGACCTGGTTTCTCGTTTACGTTTCGTTAGTCTCCCAAATAAAAAAATTACTAGTTGTTTGCACACACCGCGTGTTTAACAATATCTCAATAATGATCATTAGTTATAGTTCGATATCACGTATGAATGATGTACCAAAACTAAAATGAAAGTATAGTTTTATAAAAGATTTAAATTTAAAAATGTAATTTTTTTTTTTTTCAGCGACTTACTAACGAATCTAGTCAAACTATAATAAATAAACAATAATATGTATTATTTCAATATTATTTTACATAACTTACAACTTATTAAATGTAAATAATGACCATAAAATTCGAATCTACTCAAACTTAAATAACCATATTGTTTTATTCTTTTCAATTTTTGCATGACAGTTTGCTTAAACGACCTACAAAAAAAGTCATTCGTGACGATAGAAATGCGCAAACTTTCTATGCCCACGATCGTGGCATTTAACAAATAATTATTTAATACAATTAGATATGTAGGAATTTTTAATTGACACAATACATAACTTTCCACTTTATTGGTAATACAATTCCAAATTATATAGGAACTGCAGTCCATCTTTGCTAACACAATTGTCTTTGAAGTCATACATCGATCGTCTAGACCTATCGATCGACCTATATTCATTCATTAATATATAAATAGATATAGCTAATAAGCGGACAACATTTTATGAACATTAAATCAAGTTTATCACCTACAAATTCTATGAAAATGTATAGTATTTAATATTTAGGATTATTATTATTTAAATAATTTCAATAAGTATTACCATAATATTGAATTTTGTTATTTTTGATTATAAATGAGTGACCATAATCTTAATACGATTTCCCAGTTTTCCGGTAATTTTTCTTTACGCTTACTTTAGGGATTTAATTGAAAAAAAATTACCATTTTAAAATACTATAGAGATAACATTTATATGATTCAGTTTCTTAAAACTTTTATAGGCACTTCGATAGCACAAAAAATACATACCTATACATGCATATGCTTGACCAGCCATTTGTTACTTCAATAACGCCACTTAGGACTTTTTAAATTATCGAGTGTAATGATGTTATATCCTAAAAGATCTTATAAAAATATATAATTACTTACTCACTGTCGGTATTGATATATAATATTTATATTTATTTCACAAAATTCTTAACCTCGGTGGGAGTGATGATTTTTTAGGGTGACAAATGAAATCATTATTCTCAGTGTACATCGCGTTGCGTGCGTACCAATAATATATCTTGCCGTCTGTCGTTTAGGTTACACGTCATTGAGTCCACATCCCGGATATCCGATGCCTGAGTACGCAAACGGATATTCGACGCCGTATAGCACGTCAGCATACTCATGCGGCTATTCAGCAGGCGCCTACCAGCAAGGCGCACCGCCCAACGGGTTCTCGCAGAATCCTTGTTATAGCATGCCACCGCCGCAACAAGACAAACTCTCTGTCTCGTCTAAAGACGACAGGTACGTGAGCGCGTTTATTAACATTATTATCATTATTTAGTACATTATTATTATTATTATTAATATTGTATCTACGAAAATATATTTTAATACGTTATGAAATTTCTTTAACACGTCTTTCTTACATTTTAATATTATTTCTATTTCATTAATATTTTATATTTTATCGATATTCAAAATTTAAAATCAAATTTTAAAAGACTATTCAAATATGAATTAAAAACCAAAATAGTGGGAAAATGTATTAATTAATAATAAAATAATAATATATTATATAGTCTATAGAGTATAGACAATAGACATAATTGCACCGAGCTGAAAAAACTACTGGTTATTTATTTTTACGTCTTTAATTCAATGCTCGGGATTTTATGCTTAAGAATATTTTTAAACTCATCCTCAGAAGTACCTAAGCAGAAAAATCTGATTCAATACAAATTTCCTAATTAATAATTATACCTAACCTAATCTACTCCAACTCAATACCAAAATGTTTTTTCACAATTTATTATTGATAAATTCAAATTTAAAATAAAATTTTAATATTTTTGTTACAAATTTTACATATTATTTCGTATGTTATTTTAATACTTGTAAAAAAAATCGTTTTCTTTTATACAATTAACTTGGTATAAAAGTATAATTTCAATAGTAAAAATAACTTTTTTTATCTTAAGTCTTGAATGCGGACTATAGTGTCATATAATATTTACGTAATGTTTTTAGTTCTATAGGAATTTAAATTTTAAATTATTTATTTATAAATCGTGTTTCTTTAATCTTTATCAATGTATTTTTAGATTTATGCGTGACATGTGCCCATATGGCAATGTCCATTCATATTCGTATTACTCGTGTTAGATATAATCGACTTATTTTCGATTATCACCGCTATGATACAATTTAAAAAAAAAATTAACCCTAAATATTTCAACTTTTTAAGTACCTAATTTTGTCCACAGATCATATTTAATAGCATATTTTAACAATTTAAGTGCATTTCTTAATGTTTTTAGCACGTTGAGTACTGAGCTCAGTTTATTATAGTTTATTATAGTAGGTAATATAATTATAAATCATAAGACTGTAGGCAACTATCCAGTATGCTTAAGTTCAAAAATTGTCATTTATTACTGATTATAACTTTTAAAAGTAGACATTTTTATTATTAGGTATAACACCGTCATTTTTTAATGTTGTTTAATAATAACTAATATTACTTAGTAATTGTTTTTTCACAATATTGTAAAAAGTATTATTTTTACTTTTTTTAAAAAAAATAACTATCTACTTGTATAATTTAAAATTTAAATATACGTAAGTACATGTTCATACAACGAATTACTACTACCTTCTCCACTTTCCACTCCACCAAACTTACATTATTAAATAAAAAGTAAAAATCACTCATTAGACACGTCGGATTACGATTAAACGATTTAAACGTGATATGTCAATTGAAAAATTGATTCAAAACTAAACTGACCGCGGTGGAATGGTTTGTTAATACTTAGATTCGTTCTGAAAAAGCCCGCGTTGGCGTGCTACGATCAAATATTTTCTACTATGCAGTCATACTGTTTGAATGACGTGATAACACAGATTATATTATCTATGGCTCAAACGGTACTAACGACGATTAACGACATCGAACAGTGAAAACATGTTAGTGCTGGTATTATAAATTAAATATTTATAATATTAAGAATACTGAATAGTGAACAACAATGAGTGAATAGTGATTTTGTCAAGGCGCTGACTCAAACCGTTGTTATTTTTACTTTTGTATATTATCGCTTCACAAACTAATTAGTTCAATTTTATCCATCGCATAGCTTTTAACCTCGTTGCTAATACTGAAACACTTGATCGTTACATTTTAAAAATGGAACTAACACTTAGCGACAGTTCCGAATCCTCATCTCACCAACGCAAACCCCGAAATCCTGTCGTCTTACCAAGGAGTTGTGTTTTGCAAGCTATCGAAACTATATTGGAATCACGAAAATCGGAACCAGTTGGCAGAAAGGCCAAGATCAATGCCACTTATAACATTCACAGACAATCTATGTACGTAGACTGGTTGTGTTCCAACAAAATACATTTGCCAGTTTATCGCAGTCACTTTAATCGCTCTTCAAGCAAGGCAATGAAAGAAAACAGTTTACAACCGATATTTAATGAGATGCGACTCTGTCTATTGGCAGGTGATTGGGATGGTTACAAAGAATTGCTATCATTATCCCTCAAATCACCCAACATTGCAAATGATTACATTTTGTTCTTAGTCCGGTCGTGTTTTATATTGCTGTTAAACCATCCACACCGTACGTCAGAAATGATTGATAATTTTATCGCATCTTGTTTGAGCATTAACGAAGAGTCCAAAAGGAAATCGTATTTACAAGAATGTTTTTCACTCAGAGTATCAACCTGTACAGAGAAGAAAGATATTGTCCATAAGAAAGAATATGAAGAAGAAGATAAAGAAGAGGAAGAAATTTTTTTTAATTCCGATTTCAGTTCCGATTAAATTTTCTATTCAACTAGGTATTTTCGCTTAATTTTTTAAACGTGACTTGTTACTGTTTAATTTGTTTATTTGTAGACTGTTGGTTAAATAAAAATTTTTTCTTATCCTAAGTTAAACAGAGGTTTTAATTTAATGATATTTTGGTATAGGTATTTTTAATAATAATTATAATACCTATAAATGCCTATTATAGGTATAGATTTACAAAAAAAAAAACCATAGGTATAACAAAATAAAATGGTTGTATGTACCTATGTATATATATAAAAAAAAAAAGTAAATGTTAAAGTATAATTTAATTAATTAATTATACATTTTATTTGTATTATTCAACTAAAATTAAATAAGATGATTTTTTTTTTTTTAGTATCTCTGTTTGTGCAAGAAGTGATCGTTCTTCATCACAACCAGGAATTTCTTCAACACATTCACAAGAACTAAAATGCCCCACACCTGGCTGTGATGGTTCTGGCCATGTAACAGGAAATTATTCTTCTCATAGATCCTTATCTGGATGTCCTCGAGCCAATAAGCCAAAGAGTAAACCTCGAGATGGTCAAGATTCTGAACCACTAAGGTTAATTCCACTATTGTATAGTTAAACTAACTACTTAGTTATATATTTAAAATAAAATTGTATTATAGATGTCCTATACCT
The DNA here is from genome assembly GCF_020184175.1 of Aphis gossypii. Lineage (NCBI taxonomy): Eukaryota > Metazoa > Arthropoda > Insecta > Hemiptera > Aphididae > Aphis > Aphis gossypii. The sequence goes on from NC_065530.1 coordinate 77,045,475, forward strand.
GGGTGTGATGGATCTGGACATGCTACAGGCAAATTTTTATCTCACAGAAGGTAAATTAAATTTTTAAAGCTTAATTTTTACTTTTTATTTTATTAGCCATGCTTATCTCATAATATTTAATATTAGTGCATCCGGTTGTCCAATTGCAAATCGTAACAAAATGCGTGTACTTGAAAGTGGGGGAACTGTTGAACAGCATAAAGCTAATATAGCCAAACTTCAACAACAACAACACCATCACCAGCAATCCGACCAAACTGGCTGTGAACCATCTCATTTAAACTCCAGTTCATTTCTTCACCGTGGTGCACCAACTCTTAGCGTTTGCCATCCATCAGCACCAAATTTAGCATCTGGAAAAAAACCCATCCCAACAAATGCTGCTGATTCATTGTATCATCATATGTACGGCTCGAAACAACTTCATAATGGTGAGAATAGTATTAAGATTATCTTTGGTAAAATTGTGGGATTTTTACAATTTTAAAAAAAAAAGTCAAATGTTGAGGAGGAGAAAAGGTAAAAAAGTTGTGGTTTTTAGATTGTAATATGGGGAACGGTGGTGAAGATCTATTTACTTTGGATGCTGAAATAACAGAATTGCAGCGAGAAAATGCACGCGTCGAATCCCAAATGTTGAGATTGAAGACAGACATCAATGCTATGGAGGCTCATCTTCGACACGGGGATAAGGTAGGCCCAAGGTAGTGTCAAACATTCCAAACCAAAAAAACGCTCCAAAAAGACGCTCTAATGATATAATAGTCGTACTGCAACAATATTCCACAATTTTACCAAGTTAAATATTAAGTAATTGTAACAATCTGATATTTTTGCATGTTTACAGGAAACACAAATCTTATCTCAACGACAAAATTCCCATTTGAATGGGTACTATGAAAACCTAAGGAACAATATGATGTCATTTTTGGAACAAGTGAGATGTCCAGATGGTCAATCGGGTTCCGAAAAGACTCAAGAAAACTTTGATAGTTATCTGACCAAGTTGCAGACATTATGCAATAACCCACATTCTGAATACATGTCCTATAACAATTTGACCTCGTCCGCTGCAGACAACAACCGTCCCATCTATGAAACAGTTAAATCATCCATACATGACTACAATGTATTACCACCAACAGTCATATAGAACGATGCAAACACTTACTTTAATCAGTAATTAGCAAATAGACTAAATGTCTACACTTTCCAATCGTCATTAATAGTTAATATTATATTGTTAAACCCTATGGACATATATATATACTTAAATACTTGTATAAATATTAACTAAATTGTAAATTAGTTTATGTATGGTTTTAAATATTAATTTTGCATTTGGAATTAATTGACCAAATCTAAGTAGAAATTTGTATCTATTTAACTATATAACATAATAAAACTATTATAATACAATCAGTTATTATATTAACTGTTTTATAGGCTTAAGCAATAAATATTCTGTTAAATGTAATATTTCTATTTCAATGGTTTTTTCGTGTAAAAACATATTTTACAACATATTAAATTACTAAAATGACTTCTATAATAATAAATGCATAGTCACTTTTTTTAAAAAAAAAAAAAAAAAACTTTATCTAAATATTAAAATGTTTCAAAAAATTATTTCGATATGTGTGCATATTATTATTAATCGTATATTTCTCTACTGTAAAACAATTTGTATACAGAGAAATCTAAACTTTTATTGTTATCCTTTATTGTAATATTCAATGTGGTTAATTACTGTTCCTTATTATATTGTTTCGCTTATGTAGTCTCATCTTTATTATCCTATTTGATTTGTATTATTTTGTTTATTGTTCTCTTTATTAGATATCACATACTAATTTTGTTGAATTATTGTTTTGTTAAGTTACTAATTAAGAACTGTTAATTTTTATGTATACCCAAAGTTGGTTTTAACTTTTTTTATGTACTATATATTGTATTGTATGCGCCAAATATCAAATTATGATAATTCTTACGCAATACATGATTTTAAGTGTTTAAAATGTCTCTATTTGTTCTGTAGTTCTATTTATAAATTTAATATTAAAAATTCATACCTCCATTAATTCCTCTCATCCTATTGAAAAAATTAAATGAATATTATATTGCTTGAAAATGTCAATATTAAAATATAATCTAACATTAAAAGTAAAAATTCTTTTGTTACAGTTTACAATTTCAAGTTTTAACAATTGTCTATTATATACTGTTTATAATCAACAATGTAATACATTTTATTACAGTTAGTTGAATTAACAATTAACAGTACCTAAATACATTTACTAATTACTAATGTTGTAAATTAATTTTAATAAAAATGTTAATTTACAATAATCTAAATTTTAAAAATTATATTTTTTTCCTAAAAGTAATCTACAATATTACATTTATTATTATTGGTTAAGTATCAGTAAAAAATCACTTACACTAACTAAATACCAACGTTGAAATTAAAAATTCTATTGTTAGAGTTAATTATTTCAAGATGCATCTTAATATACATTTATCTCATTTGGTCCCCAAAGTTCACCTTCTTAACAAGGCTTTAAGCGCCTCTTACTATGGTATAAACATTGAATAAAAGATTCTGAACGGAACGGATGAATGTATTGATTTTACAATGTGTTTTTTTTTTTATATGTATACAGTCTATAATGCACAAGTAGTCGATAAAATGCTTCAATTTTCACTTTAAGGGGGATAAAAAATTGGATCTAGTTCGAATAGTCCATATTTTAAAGAGATCAAAATTAAAATTCCCAGTACTTTTTCTATAATCAGGAAAAACAAAATTTGAAAACACCTACCTACTTGGTATGGAAAAATGTGAATTTTTAAGCAAATCCATTATTATTATTAAAATTTAAAATAATTATTTTGTAACCATGGTCACCGACATTTAGGCAGTCTTCACTCAGAATCGCTCTTCATCACATATAGGTTATCATTGAATTAAAATTTAACACAAAATCCATTACCATTACTATGATTTATACATTAACGAGTTCCACTCAACAGACAACAACTAATGTACAACAGAGCGGTATTCACTTGTCACCTTTTTTGTTTTTTAATAGAGCCATAATACGCATAATGCAATTACAGTTTTTTATATTATAAAGTCAATGGTGTTGGTTATTTTATATTTTTATAAATTGGTTATAAATATATAATATATAGTAGGACAATAAGGCAAAGGCAGAATTTCTAGCCAGTTTCGATTTGCCCGTACAATTGTACAAAACACTTGGACGGTCGTAATTGTGGATGGTGTAGTAATAACTAATCAATACCATATGGAGGAATAGGTACTACTACTACCTATAGGATTTTCGTGTTAATAATTAAATGAGACGTTCAATTTTACCGAGCACAATTTTGTGAAATAAAATAAAATAAAATGTTAATATTTTACATTATGTACTAGTAACCTGGTAACAGTGGTAACTGGTAACAATTTATCTACGAGCAGATTATAAAAGCGAAGTCATATACGTAGCAGTCAACAGGCTCAAGGTTTTATATTTTAAAAATTAATCAAAAGTGAACAAATATAAGATCACACAAACTTTAACTAATATTTAAGTTTTAAATTGTGATCTGTTTATCAACAAAAAATAAAAATAAACCATACTATCTGTATTTTATTGTATAAACAAAAATGTATTTCGTAAAATAAGTAGGTATATGTTGTACCATAATCATAATCAATGGTTGTACGTATTAAAGGTCTGCACGGGCCGATAATTTACAGCCCGGCCCGACCCGGTAATATTTTTTGACAGCCCGGCTCGGCCCGGAATTGTTTATTGTGAGTAAGCCCGGCCCGATCCGCCCGACAATATTTTTGACAGCCCGGCCCTGCACGGGAATTGTTTATTGTGAGTAAGCCCGGCCCGATCCGGCCCGACAATATTTTTGGCAGCCCGGGCCGACCCGGCCCGTTAACATTTTTAGAAAGCCCGGCCCAGCCCAGGAATAGTATTTTCCATTTGGTGAGGAAGCCGAACCATGTACGTTTGGTTCGTAATTTTAAAAACTGCTCGGCCAGGATATTTAACACATTTAATACAAAATGTCTGGCGTACGGGAGCTTAGCACCTCTCCCGAAAAAAAATAATTTTTTAGCCTAAAAGCCCCCCTAAAAATATTAAACAAAAGTTTTTTATATTGGTGAATTTCTAATGTAGAAGCCCGGCCCGCCCGCCTTTGATGTAAAGGAAGTCCGGCCCGGCCCGCCTTCCATTTAGGGAAAGTCCGGCCCGGTCCGGACCCGTAACTTTTGTCCTATTAAAGGTCCGGCCCGGCCCGTCTTGCATTTTATAGAAACCCGGCCCGGCCCAAAGCCCGTCCGGGCCGAGCCAATTTCGGACCGGGCTGGGTAAGCCCGGCCCGTGCAGGTCTTTAGTACGTATACCTATGCTAAAAACCTACAATTAAAATATTTATTTTATTTTCTGCAGATAATTTAATAGGCAATACAGATCTATTGGAAAGTATATGTTCTTATCTGCAAAACAAATGCTTGAAATTCAAGTTTCAGTTGATAATAAAAAGGTATAATAATATTTATTATAAAAGAATAGCATGTATTATATTATAGTATAATAATATGTATTATACATAATGTATAGTATTATAAAAATATAGATATAGGTACATAAACGATTTTATTTTTTCATAAAATGTGTTTATGTATTTCGAAGTATTTAGTTTGTTAATGTGATAACGTGTAGGTATCCATAAATACTATAATGTGTCTTACTGTGTTTATATCCCTGTCATTAATATTTTTTTATTATAAATTATTGTTATTATTATTGTTATAAGCATAGTTTAAATGGCTAGCCTTGCACGCGAATAAAAAAAGGAAGGTATTTTGAACTCGTTAATCTTTTTATACGTTTGATTATTTTAACATCGTATGTTCAAATAGGTAATTGGTACTTGACCAAGTAATTTCATATACCAATGCAGTATATATATTATGCAAATGTGAAATTTTATTATGTTTACGATGCACGTACGAATACATGCATTGAAACGCGAATCACAAGGAGCCTTATTATGTGCAGTCGTGCAGATAAGTACAAATGGTTCATAATATATATTATATAGGTACAGAATGATTATTTTAAGACCGAACACTAAAATCTCATTTGTGTTAACAAAAAAATATGATTTTTATAACATTTAAATTAGCTAAGCAGTACTATTAAAACTCGGTATCGTGATATTTTTATTATTTTTTATCATTGTGATTTTGTATAACCAACTATATTTTTCATGCTCTTAACAATAATATAGTTGTGAGCATTTTTACGTTTATGTAAATCGAGTATTGAAGCTTTCAGCTGTATTTCCAAGTATGAAAATTGTTTTATTTTTGTTCGTAAAAATTTAAAAATTAAATGATGTGTAAAGCTGCAAATCAGCTTATCTAAACTTTTAATGTTTACCGTTTAGTAGGACCATTGATTTTATAATAATATATTATATATATTATAAAACCAATGGTAGGACTAAAATAGAAACATTTAAAAAAAAATACTGTTCAGTATCTTATACACTTTTTTACACTTCAAAATTTTTAAAAACATAATGTTATATAACAATAGTTTAAACACTCTAATAATTATATCTTTATGTGAGATTACATGATTATAAATTAAATGTGTATAGTCGCAATTATTAAAATTTCTTTTATGAACAGTTTAGAGATGTGAAATACAGAGACACAAAGGAAATAAATCTTACTATTATAGGTACCAACTATTATTTATAGATGTATGTGTAGATAATTAAAATGTTATACACAGATATTATGTTACATTAAAATCACTTAAACAGTTAAACGATCGTTTATGTAGTAACTAGCACTTGTCATTATTAATATAATTATGTATTATACACCTACCTACATACTTGACACATGTTTTTGTGTTTGCCCCATTATTCAAAAACTTTAAGAATAACAATTTATCTACACGTTTTAAATTATATAAGTACCTAGGTAGTAGATATACCTATAATGTTCATCATATCTTCACATCAACAGGGTTTTGTAAATATAACGTCGACGTGTATATTGAGGATTGACCGTAAAATCACTTTTTAAATTCTTTTCGTATCATTAATCATAATATTATACATAGATAACAAAAACATATTTTGCAGACTTAATTCTTAAAGAATAAAAACTAAAGTTGTTTCACTTGTATCATTTTCTAACAATATAGTTATGGGTACACCACGATCGTATTCAAGAATAATTTTTATTTTTTATACATATATACATGACTGCGTAAGCACCTACACTATATATTAGAGTTTATACATATAAAATTCATACGAAAACCCATATTTTACAATCAGATCATCCTATATTGATTAAAAAATAAATGTCATAACCAGAAGTGGTTTTAAAATCATATAGTATAAATTAAAAATAATACTTCTTACATATACATGCTATTTTTTTATTTTTTATAATTTTTTTTTCCGTAATTAGTTGATAAAAAATTTGTTTAGTAAAGTTGTGGAATTTCTTTACAAAGTATAAGTCAGCATATTTTTTTACATATTTCATTATACTTCACAAAATAGGTATATTTGACAAATTAAGTGTTTTTAAAATGTTCACATTTACAACATATTTTTAAAAAAACTAATATTCTTAATTATGTAAGTAAAATAAAAGATTATTTCTAATATTTGATGGATTTTTATACTAAATTATCTATCCACTATTACCACTATTACTTATCTACTAGATTATCTATTAAATAATTATAAAAAAAATATCGTCTTCAAAAGGCGATTTAAAATCATTTTCAGAAAAGGCACGGTTGTATTTGTAAAGCGTATGACATTTTTTCAAATGTAGAAACCTATAATATATTTTTTATAACGTAATAAGTTAATATATTATTAGTATCATACAAAATGTTCAATAAGTTAACCAAACATTTCAATATAAAACATTCAAATATCTATTAAAAAAAAAAGAAGAGTTTGTTATTAAGTTACTGTTTATTTTGACCACCTACATATATATAGATATTAGATAATCACTTGGCCCTTAAGCATTAAGTATTATAAAGATAAACTATATTTTTATTAAACGAACGTCCAAATAAGAATTTTACACCGCTTGTATACAAACGCACCCAATGATAAATTATTTTAATTAACTAGAACCTCATACATGTAGGCTGTAGGTAAATGTAAGAGAATACATATTATTTTTTTTATTATTATTACCTATAACATTGTTTTAATAGTTAAAATGCATATTCCCCATCGTTCATAAAATTGGAGTATGCCACTGGTATAATATAGGTTATGAAGGATTCAAATTTAAAGGACGATAAGAATTAAAAATAATTAAAAAAAAATATATCAAATATTTATTTATCATAAAATATTCGGTTGATGCCTCGTAATCTATAAATGTTTCATTATTTAATAATATAACAAGATATGGGTATTATAAAATATCGTAAAAATATAATAATATCCTTTTTCCGGCTACAGCCGTCCGTTTATCACACACCCCACTGTGTGATAAATTATTTACACAAAATACAATCTATATAACAGACAATAACATAATATTATTATTTTTTTATTTTTGAGGGGCACACTATAATTAACTTGGACATTTTTGGTCGAAGATACTAAGTATAATATAATAAATATCATATTATCATATTTTTATTATAAGATAAATGTAACACCGCTCATGCGATCGACGCGACATTTATGGTGTATACCGATATTACATTTGCAAGTCGAGTTCTCGTGATACAAGGATTTTTTTTTTTTATTATCTTGTTATTTCAATTTTAAATGGCGCAGTAATATAAATTAGAAACATATATTATTATATATATATATTATATATATACATATTTATTAGTCGCGTGTGCTGGTTGACGTCGATACGAGGTAGATGCATCAAGTTAAATAATTTGCTCCGAAGCGACACATTTTTATTGTGCGTGTCAATCTTTTTGCCAATAAAATATAGACTTTGTGATGGTTATTTCATTTAAATGTAATTTTTACGTGGGATAAAAATTCAAAGTCACGTCGATCCCAGCAACACTATATTCATGCCATTATACCAAATGACAGGAATTTTACAATGATATTTATCGTGTAGTTGCCAATATAATTATTATATAGATAGGTATCAAGTATAGTCAGATGTAGGTACATCACAGCGTCGAGCGGAGTGTGTTTTTGGATAACTTTTTTTTCGTCGTCGTATTTATTGTCAATAATTTTTTATCATCTATACTAAGTGAAGAGATTATTCAGCCACTTGTGTTGGTTATGATATAATACGCTAATAAGTATATGCGCAGAGTTTCGCAACACGTCCAAAGCGAATCGACGTCACGTTATCGATCCGCAATCCTCTCGTATATGCAAATATACTTACGACGAGTATACATATGCGTACAAACATCTATACAATTCGTCTTTTACATTAACTGGTACGTACATATATTATAGTAGTATATAAATATATTATAAAACGTAATTATGATATAAACACAATATTATATATGTATTTATTAGGTATTAATAGGGCTCAGACTTAAATGCACTAAAAACTATCAAAATATGCTTTAGAAAAATTATTTTCAACACAATAATGATCTCAAAAAATGACCAAAAATTTTTTTTTATAGGCACTCAAAGATTCAATAGTGATAATAAACAATGGATTTATTTTAGGTATTTTTTACATTTCTTCTATCTTAACCAAACTATTAATAGGTAATACAAAAACAAAATACTCAACTTAGATTATAGAGAATAAATAAACAATTAACTGAAATTAAATGGCATCGCGATGTACCTCAAACTAATAAATTACTTTTTATAGATTTTAATCCAGGTAAAATAAATTAAAAATTAAAATTTCTCATTTATTTAGAAATACACTAAATTACATTATATCACATTAATAAATATGAACTTAGAATGCATTAATTTTTTAATTAGAGCAAACAAAAATGAATGCTCTTTGCACTGATATTCGAGCCCTAGCTGATATTAATAAAATATTCGCCTCATGGCTCATAGATCATATTATAATAATTATAATAAATATTAATATAAATTAATAATAAAAAAATATACAAATAATATAAATCATAGAATAACTGATACCTATTCTACAATATTATAATTAATGTGAATTTAATACGAGATTTATTAGTTCATATTATAATATGAAAAGAATTGGCGCTAAACTAGAGTCTAAGGAGAACAAGTGCGCTCCTTCCCCAATATTCTGTTGTGCCTGATCTCATATAAATCGTCTTTATAATAAAAAAATTATCTACTAAAATCCATAATTTTTATTTAATTGTATAACATAGGTATCAAATATAAAAATTAAGTGGATGGATAAAGATAATATTGAAGTATATTAGCCCTCATTGATCATAGTATAAAAATATTACCCCACTAGTGAAAAAAAGGTAATTGAATATATAATTAAAGTATAGAGCTTATGAAGTATGAACACATTGTACGTACAATATTCCTCTAAATTTCAAACACAATAACAGCTTCTGAGACTCATTAATTTAACAGTAATATTATTGTCAAGCAGTATTACGAGTGACACAGAAGTACTCAGTGACAGAACTTTAAAATTGAATTCGAAAGATGGATCGATAGAAGATAGAACGAGCCTTTAAAGGAACGAAATGTGTTGAGAGAAAAGATGCTAAACCTAAGTTTTAGGAGTAGGTACAGAATATTATTTGTTTTAAGATGACAAACCTGATGTTCTTAACGATACTTGTCACATCGGCTATAATTAGTTATAAAAATATTATGCCGACTGTTAAATTAAACGAAATACTCATATTGCATATATTTTGTCCAGGACTATTCTGTTACCTAACTTGCTGTTTTAAAAGCTCAAGAAAAATATCATTGCAGAAACTGTGTACTACATCGGTAAACGTGTTACGTGTCTTATCGTCAGTACAAAGCACCACCATTGACACTAACCAGTATGATTATGAACACCGTCAAAGCTCTGCAGAGTTCTGCAATCGTGCTAGCGATCGTATTCGTAGCGTCTTCAGCATCGCATTCTAGGATTGGATTCGATAAATACCATAACCACAAAGAGATGACTCAATATTTAATAGAAATAACTGAAGAATTTCCCAATATTTCATCGCTGTATTCGATTGGAAATTCGGTTTTAAGTACGTAAAACACGTCATACTATATTATAATATGTATAGGTAATAATATTATTAAAACAATAACTAGAAAAAACAGTAAAATAAGTTTTCGGCTGCAAGGCCATAACTAAAAAAAAATTGAGGGAGGATCCAACATTTTTTTAAATATATAGATACTGAACACTTGTCATTTTTACGTTAAAAATATAAAATTTGATTATTATCGTTATTGAAAACATAAGTCATCATTATAGGTAATATTCAATTTAGATAATAGTTAATTATTTAATAATAAAAAAATATTTCATTTTAAAAAATTTCGAGGGAGACTCCTCGTCCGGACCCCTTGACCCTCCCCCCCATTTACAGACTAGGTCGACTGTACGGAAATATAAAATTTAGCAATTGTATTGATCATTTATAATATAATAATAATTAACTTTAATACAAAAATCGGCTTTTACACCATTTTCCTATTAGTATACTTTATATCTTCACTAGATATAAAACAAAGAAAACTATTTTACTATAGTATCGTATATAATTTTATATTTATAATATTGTCTTCATCGTTTCCCTATAAAGAACGTGAACTGTGGGCAGTTAAGTTAACTACTGCAACTGAACTTCTGGGTGTACCTAACATCAAAATAGTCGGCAATATACACGGTAATGAGCCTGTAGGAAGAGAAATCATTTTACATCTAATTCAAGTAAGTCATACATATTAGATTATAAATAGCTTTAAATTGTAAGTACTAAGAGTTTAATATTTAAGCATATTACTATTTATGTATGTAAAATGTTCATTTAATGCAGAACTGTCATTATTTCAAAAATACTAACGTTTATAAAAATATTTCTTCTGCATAATTTTATCTCGTTACAAAATAATACTATTAATTACTTTTTATTGTTATCGTTTTATAAATGTCTTACTCTTTTGAATTACAACATACATTTTTAACATCACATTTTCTAAGCAGAATGTTTTTCGAAATATTTTAATTTGTAAAAATCAAATTTTGGACAAATTTTAAATATTAGATGACTTTATTAGTTCTAAATATTTATAAGTTAAAAGTTTATAAGAGTGAATTAGTGGACCAACATTTTATGGTATATAACGACTATACACCACTAATTTAAACTTAAAATATTAATAATTTAACTCTAATTTCATGCTAAATCTCATGAAGTAGTAATTAATGCAACTTTAGAGCAATGGGGAAAAAAAATAAAAAAACAGGCAGTAGAAATAAAGATATAGACGGTATAATTTATTTAATTTATTTTTTTTATTATAACATTTTCAAAATCATAATCATGAAATTTAGTTTTAATAATTACGTTTGCTAGTTTGTGTAGCCATATGCTCACAACATATGTGTATTGGATTTATATTTTAAAATTCAAATTATAAAATATGATCATATTCAAAATTTACAGTATTTATTGGATAACAATTCGAAAAACGAAGCAATTAAAAATCTGTTGCAAACCACCGTCATTCACTTATTGCCGAGTATGAATCCGGATGGATTCGAAATGTCCAGGCCATTACCTTGCCCTAACGATGGAATGCATTTTTCAGGTTCTAGGTAAAATGGCTTTGTTATTATTATGTTATTATATTATTTGAGTTTTTATTTCCTAAAAAACCACAATAATTTGTTAATTTTATCTAATCAACTATATTATCATATACGTACGTAGAAATAACGCAAACACTTATGATTTGAATCGAAATTTTCCGGACAAGTTCAATCCACACACAAATCCACTGCAACCCGAAACCAAAGCAATGATAGAGTGGTTAAAATCTGTACCGTTCGTAATGTCTCTAAGTTTACATGGTGGCGCTTTGGTCGCCAATTTCCCTTACGATGGTTCACCGGATTCGAGTGAGAATTATTATTTATTATTTAACATTATTACATAATTAATATATAATATATAATACATATACAAATATACAAATGAAATAATTTATTTCTATTAGCAATCTTGAGTTAAAGATAAGAGTTCTATAATAAATTAAGTTTTTATACAAAGAAAAAAATTTTAGCATCATTACACGCATATATTTTGCTTATACATTTGTATATATCATACTAATTGTCATGCTAAATATATATGTTATTTTGCACTTGTATCATCTATGTTATTTAATTTCGATCCATCGAGAATATTTTATTAATTCTGAACATATGTAAGCGTATACGCATACCTCTTATGGGAAAAATATTCATTGATTATCAATTATATAGTATATACCAGTGATTCATATATTATGGTATAAAAATTAAAAAATATAATATTAAAATAAAGTTAATTCAGTAGGTATTGAGAATTATAAGACGAGCAAAACCTGCAGTATTTTTACCAACATTGATAATATATTACATATGTATAGAATTTATATAGGTATAAACATTTTATAAGTGCAATTTTACAAATTCAGTTTTTGTATTCGATCGCTTTTGAATTTTTATACAGATATCTGTATCAAATAATATTCCAAAAGTAACAATGTATATGCTTAATACCTATGTACGATAAGTTAAGTAGATATATATTTGTAATACTCTATAACAGAATAACAAAGGTGGTCAACTTTAATGGTCTTGTGAGTTGTGATTGATCTCTGAGTTTTTCTAGGTTGTTGCGATTAACCAAAAACAAAAATATATTTTACATGAGTGTAACACTTTTTTTTTCCTTTTCTTAAATAATAATAAGTTATAACAACGTTAAATTTAATAATTTTACATAACATGTATTTTAATATACTTGGTTAAAAATTATTACTTTTGACTAATTAGTATTTGTTTTCTGGAAAAAATAATCAAGAAAAGATGAAAGAGAGTCTTGGATTCGTGTAGCCTGTTGCCTGTTGGCCGCCTGTTGCTCTATAATACTAAAGCTTGTACAACATTATAATCTTTATTGATATATGTAAATTATGCTGCTTACTTTTCAACAATAACTATTATTTATTTATTTATATTTAATGGCGTTTAATATTACTTGGCCTAGCCTGTGCTTGATATTTTCAATAATAAACATATTTTTACATTTAATAATATTGTTTAATGGTTTGATTTTATTATAATTTACAAAATTATATTGAATTTTAATGTCAATGTATGACATCATATATTATGATATTATACCGTAATTCGTAATAATGTATATTGTATATATTTCAAAATTGTAATTACGTTGTAACATTTTATATGGACATTATCGTTTGTATTTTATTGTGGCAGTACCAGGAAAGCTGCAGAAATTAAACGAAACATTGAAAATCGTCGATGTGTTTGAACTCTACGAAATATTTCGAAATGGTAAAAATAATAAAATTAAACTCTAGGTATGAATGCACATTATATACACATGATTAGGTATGTAGAATCTCACATCATAAAAATTGTTATTAGGATGCTTAAAACAAATTCTTCATGATCAATAGTAAAAAGGTATACTGCCTATACTTGAACGTCATGTGTACAGTACTGCGTTAAGTGATCAAACGACTTAGAAACTCATAAGAAGTCATGGAAACTTGAAACATACACCAGTTGTTTAAATTGGCATGACGTTCTGTACTTGATTTAATTTTGAGATATTCGGGTCATAAAAACATAAACTATATTTTTCACCACCCACTGGAAAATATATCCTATGCCGACAAATCATCTCCGTTTAGAATCGTTTTTCGTACTCAATGATACCTATCATTGCATTAAAATTTAACGCATCCATTATAATTACCTCGCTACTCAATACATAATGCTGTACAGTAGACTGCTACCCACTTTTTTAATTAAGTTATTCTGCATTTGTAAATAATATATTACATCAATATTGAAGCGCCTAGTTAATTATATTTACTATTTTTCAATTACAGGTTCTAATTTAAACTATGATAGTAAAGACTGGGAGAGTTTAACACCAGACGATGACGTATTTCGATTTTTAGCAAAACAATATGCTGACTTGCACCCAACTATGCATAATGGTTTAAGCTGCGAAGAAGACTATTTAAAATTCAAAGATGGCATAACAAATGGAGCTGCTTGGTATCAAATAATAGGTAGGTATATTTTTAAGACTTTATAGCTTATGTATTCAAACTATGACAAAGAATTGCTACTCCACGTCTTTATGTTTCACGTCGTATATTATATTATTATATATGTTATTTACATTAATAATATTACTACTGTATTGTTGATAATACATTAACGATATTATTCATTATCTCACTATATTATAGGTATTTAAAAAAAAAACTGAAGACTTATGTTAAGTAAAATAAAGTAAATGCAATTTTTTGCAGGAAGCATGCAAGATTACAATTACGTATGGCACGGGTGTATGGAAATCACTTTGGAAATGTCTTGTTGCAAGTATCCACCAGCCACATTATTAGAACCTCACTGGAAAGATCATTTAAAGGTAACATAAAATTATTACCAATTTCCAACTATTGATAAAATGATATTATATAATATTTTTATATGATATTACAATACCTATTACCTATTAATATTTAATACCTATAAATTTACCTATAAAATTATACCTATAAATTACCTATAAATGTAATACCTATAATACTTACATCATACATGATAATTAATAGTAAAAATTGTTAAATTTAAAATAATTAAGTAGGTATAATAATAATCATAAATTACGTTTTATTAAGCGTTTCAAATATTTTCTAACGGATGTATAAAGATCAGTCTCATTGTGTCTAAAAAAAAAATGATATGTCCATAACTACCTAAATCCTCTAATATCAGCACTAAGGTCTGATTGCATTCCTGGAAATCCTCCTCGCAGGCTAAAGAGAAGACAGTGCCGTAATCTAAACCACAATTATAAAAAAAAATTCTATAAATTAAACAAATTTCTTTTATAATGCTTCTTTTTTTCACATGTCACATGCCAAATTAATGTTTACATATATATCAGCATACATGCTTATTGTAAATTTAAATAACAAATTATTTGTTCTAAAATAAAGTTTAAAAAAAAATATTTCTAAAAAAATGTATAAATAATAAATATGTCTTTATAATAATAATAATAATACAAAATTACAATTATCGTAATTTTTATTTGATTTTAGCCACTTTTGACATGGATGCGACAAGCGCAAAGAGGTATTAAGGGTATTGTCACGAACCGAATAACTGGTAACCCAATACCAAACGCCATGGTTAGCCTCACGGATCGTGAAAATTATGTCAACACGACCGTAAACGGAGAATACTGGAAAATACTACTTTCTGGTGTATACAAATTGCGTGTAAGTATTTTATAAAAATAAAATGTCTAAAATAATATAATATATAATAATAATAATGTACGATCAAATTAAATTTAAATCTACTAAAACGTACTGTTTGTTAAATTAAATATGGTATTAGTTTAAAAGCACTCATGATAGGAAAAAAGAGATAGAGTAAACTTAAAAAAAGTTTGCATCAATAGATACAGTCTTACATTTCTTTAACTCTTTGTAGTTCAAAACTGATAAATTTTCAAAAAAATCGTGTCAACTTTTTTTAGTCAAGTTGTTATATTTAAAGATAAATTTTCGAATTGAAAATTTTAACCTCTTTTAAATACCATCGTTTATTTAGTACTAAAGTCAAGTGGTTTATATATTAGACACTAACCATTTAGTACTATGTTATTTATATTACTAGAATAAATACATTTATAATACTAATTTATAATAGGTCCACATAGTTAACAAAAAAAAAGAAGAGATGTTTGATTGTCAAATGTTTGATTCAAATGCTTTTAATTTTAATAATCTATCAGTTTTCCTAGAAAAAAAATGTATAACTTAATTAGGTATAATATAGTTCTAATAATAAAATAAATCTAAAACAACTGTAGTAAACAATATTTGTTTAAATTAAACTACGAATTTTTCTTATTATTTCTTTTTTTTTTTTTATAAATACTATGTTTGGTTCTTCTTTTTATTATAATAATAATAATATAAACTCGCTTTTTTGAACCTGGACAGGTGAAAGCAATTGGATACCATGAGAAAATCGTACGAGTTAAGGTACCAGAGATACCCAAGGATCAAGATCCTCAGCCGCAATTGGTGAATATCCAGTTGGAACCGACGAAGAAAAGACGATAGGTGACAGCAGCAGCACCGTAAGTGATAACGATCACTACAACACTTATTGGGTGTTGGACGGTGACCGACACGGCGCAACGGATCGGTTGGTGACGGCTGCCGATATGGATGTCGTACTTCTTGATACGGGTCGGCCGTTGGATGACGTAAAAAAGTCGTCCGTCGACAAGCATTTGTTATCGGAGGTGGATGCGGAGGTCGAGGACGACAACGAAAATGACGACTACTCCGATCGCAATGGTAAAATATACGACATCATTCGGCTGCAATCGATGCAACCGCCGTTGCCCGTTCAGTCATCGTCCTCCCGTTACGGTAACCATTTTCCATCTCACGTAACCAGCGTGGTAACAATGCTGTGCCTATTGCCGTTCTCGTATTTCGTCGTCCACGTACTCTCGTGATCGTCATCATCGATGATTAAAATGTTAGCTTAACTTGCATTATAACATCATCGTACTCGTATTCTTAGATAATATTGTAATTTAACTAAGTACACGAACTAATACAACCTAATGGTTGATAGTTACAAAACTTGGTTGCGGCTAACGTACAGTTCAATGTCCATTGTAAGTTTATATTATAATGTAGCTACACGGGGAACGCACGAAATATCAAAATCTTGGGGTTTACAATAATACGATGTCCAATATATGGCAATATCCATCGTTTTCAAATTTATTATACCTGGTGATTATTTTAACGTAGAAAACTCACATTAATTCAATAACTATTTAAATTTTTGAAGATATTATCTTTCATGATTTAAAATCGTTAGCATCTATCTATAAATACATATATACTAATAACTTAATTCATTATTTATTAATTTATCATTGAGTTATAATAATACAGCTAAGAATAATCATTGTCGCTTATTGTTATGATGTTTGTACTGAGTTATCCGTTTTAAGTAACACTCATTATTTTAGAAAGCTTTTGGTTTTTAAAAGATTTGCTTTACTTAATTTTAAGTCGTTATTTAAAAGTTGAAACTAACAAATTTAAAAAAAAAATGATATTTTATAATTTTTTATTGTTATATGGATTTTAAGTTTTTTACATTTTTAGACGATGATATGTATTTTAATTTTATACCTACTGCTCCTAAACACAATATACTTTTAAGTTATAACTTATAAGTAAGGCTCGGGTTTTAAAACATATGCTTCTTTTTTTATATATGAGAAAAAAATCAAAATTGTATGTATAAATTCGTTTCATTTCATTCTAATTCCAAATAAACCAATTTATTTTTTATTTCTTCAGATATTTTTTATGTAAATGCTTTTTTCAGTTATTTCAGCTATAGATTTTTTTATATGTTTATTAATTTATTATGCTACTATAGTAATAATACAAAATTGAATTAATAAGAAACGTAAAAACCTAGAATGCTTTATATTATTATTATTGTTTTCGTTATCGGCTGGATTATTATATCTAGCTTGCAGTACCTATACAGTATACAGTCAGTATGACTTTAACATCGATATCGACCATTTCAAAATTTAAGATTTAGTGTTGTATTTTGAAACCTCTTGTAGAAGTATGCACCGATCAATTCAGTGGATATAGAGAGTCGTATTCCATGTATAAAAATATTCTGTCGGACAATATATAGAATCAGTTTTGCTACTGCAAATTTTTAGAAATACATGGAAATCAATTCTTTTTTAGTTTAAATTCTTTTTTCAAATTTTTTAAATTATTTTTATAACAGTTCGTGTTAATTTTTGATAATGTTTTTTTTTTAAATTAAATATACATTTTTTTGCTTTTTTAGTTGCTTATTATGCTTTAAAATTCGTGCCCTACTTATAAGTATTTAAATTATGGATGTGCAAAGTAATAAATCAGCATTTTGTATAATGACCACCTTTCGCCCGACTCCGCTCATCTAAACTTTAAATATTTAACTATTATAATTATTACTCATAAGCTATTAGTCTAAAATTTGGTTTTTATGTAATGAATTACGTACTACTCAAAATAATTTGCTTTGCAAATGAAATTAAATAAATTAAAAAAAACTATAACATTAAGA
The DNA here is from genome assembly GCF_020184175.1 of Aphis gossypii. Lineage (NCBI taxonomy): Eukaryota > Metazoa > Arthropoda > Insecta > Hemiptera > Aphididae > Aphis > Aphis gossypii. The sequence continues at coordinate 77,063,938 of NC_065530.1, forward strand.
AATAGTAATTAATATTTTAATTATACAATATTTTAAAGCAAAAAATTATCCGGAATATTTTGATATTATGTTAAATAAAATTTTGGACGAATAGTTTATGTTATAGCCTATAGGTTTAGTCAAATGCAATAAAAATACAGAGGTCCAAGCAAAATGTTGGTTTAATACTCCATTTAAATAACCTTGAAAATTGAAATACCTATAAGTTATAACCATACTGTTACTCATGTACCTACTGCTTTTTCTAAATTTCCATTAGTATATTTAAGTCACGTTAAAATATTATGTAGCAAGTTTTTTTTTATCATTATATTATAATGTTTTGTTTTATAATATTAACATGGGTGTCAAATGTCAATCATTAATTTAAGAAAATGTAACTTTTTTTAAAGTTGGATTATTTTTAGTAGGTGTATAATATAATATATACGAGGTACACGTTTATGCAATCAATTATCGTCTCTCAAGTAACACCTATACAATTGTTCTATAAATGCGTCCCACCGACTATTTTATATTAATGTGTTATATAATATAATATATTATATTATTGTGTTGTCAACTTTCATTATATGTTTACTGTGTATACAATAACAATTTTTTTAGTCTAACATATTAACCATACTTTATTGCATCACATATCTATGTAAAATTTGCATACAGACCGAAAAGTTGTTTAGCCGTTCTCGATGAACGTTTCGCGTGCGACGATTTATTGCTTTAAAAAATTACAAATACGGAAAATATCAATACTTACTTTTTATCTTTTTAAATCAATTTTCATTTCATTTCGGTCCTTAAGCGTTTAATTTACGTTTTTATGATTAAAATAGTACATATTATAAGTAATATTTATGTGATTTGTAAACAGCATAGTACTATTTACTTAACTAACTACTACTTTTTGTCAGTGAAATATTTTGTCGGTTTATATACTGCAGTGTGGCACTATATTTTAAGTTATATTTACTGTGTATATAATTCCATTCGACAGAGTTTTTTCGTGTCCGGCGGTTATTGTCTTGTTGACCTACTACTACTACTATTATTATTATTAATGTTCTTAAATATTCCGTGTATGTTTTTGTTTACCAGCTATATGTAAGATTGAACTTTAACTTTTGATGTATGTGCATATTTTTTAATCTATATTCTATACAAACTAACGTAGCTTACACGATTAAAAATCTGATCACTGATATAATATTTTATACGTTTTGCGTGCCTATTATATTTTAACAGGGGTGGCCAAACTTTTTTTGGTCACGATCTACTAAAAATGTACTTCACCTTTGAGGATCGACTTCCATATAATTTTTTTTATTATTATTGAATAACTATAATTATTAAGATACATATAGGGCGAGTGGCTCTAAAAATAAATTCTAACACAATCGACTTTGAAATAGTCCAAGATCGACTGTTTGGCCGTCCCTGATATATAATATTATAACGTGGTCTTTGAATTTTGTGCGGCGTTCATATTATACGAAATATTTTAAACTACTCGCACATTAAAAATCAAAGCATCCATACAACTATTCGATTACAATATTTGTAATATTTATATTTTATTATACTAATAATTAATAAATAATAATATAATTATATTAATTTAATCATATATTTGTGTACGTGTTAATCTAACGATCATATTGTTTATTAATCTGGTGGTGGAAACTTTTCAGTCATTGCAATAAAACTAAAATGTATTCATTACAATAATAATATATTATTATACGTATCATAATTTATCGTATCACAATTTCAGGCATCAACATATTATTATAACGCCGCAAGTATTATAATAGTAATTATTATTCGTATGACATATTTCATGGTTTTGTGATTTTCACCATTTGTACGATTTTCTAACGACCTACATCATGTATATAGATATAATAATAATATACATAATGCGTACTATTAAAGTAGATTTATAATTTCTGTTTTTATTGTTGACAAAAAAAAATATCGGATGACGGTTTGTGATAGTCTATTAGATGTTATTTTACAACGCAGTAACGTACCTATATTGCCTATATGATACGCCGATCAATACGAATTACACGTGATAAACAAACTCACGAGAAATATCATTTTTTAAAAACTGAAGAAGAAACTTTGCTATATGTACCTTGACATATATAGAGGTTGCTATTTTAATGAGCGCGTTAAATGCAATCTCTATTAAACCTAAGTCATTGCACTTGCTGAAAACGATTCTGAACGAAAAATTGCTCTTCTACAATTAATGTGCAGCTGTCAGCTTACAGTTATAATTTAATGTAAATATTTTGAAATTTTCAATTTATGTAAGGAATACAATGGTAAACAATAATGGTTATTAACTGATGCACTGCTAACTTTGGAATTATCAAGTATATATATATATATTTTAGTCAAGAAGCAGCCATGAAAACGTTAAGTCGTGCATGATTGATTTTGAACGAGCGTCGTACTATCGTAGGTCATATAAAGTATCATAGTTTCAGGAAAACATGTTCAAGATGAGCAAATTTATCGACTAATGAAATTCTTGTGAAAGAAGTCTAATATTTCATCCTCGCAAAACCCAGTAAAGGCGTTTTAATTACTGTAGTAAAAAACAGTAATTTATATACTGGCCATTATTCAATATAAATTAAATATTTTATTATTTTTTTTAAACTAGATATTTGTACAATCTGTAAATAGTGTAACACAAGGTTAAGCACAACTGCACACATTTTTAAAGAATTAACATAGAATAGACAAAATGACATAGTATAAAGTAACACAAACAGTAATAAGTTAAATTAAATTACGATTATTTTCAGTGGTTAAATTGGGAAAAATGTTGAGGGGGGACTAACGTCACCAAAAAGCGTTCCCGTGTTCTTCATGCAAAGTCTCTATCTAACCAGACTTTTTTAAGAAACCTACTAGGTATGAACCTATAATTTGATTTTTTTTCATACACCATTGTTCATAAAATGTTTATGTTAATAGTATGTAAAATCAAATTTTCTCCTAAGAAAAATTATTTTAAGTATATAATGTCTGCTAAGTTAAAAATAAACTACAAATCATCACCTGATATTTAAAAAAAATACATTTACATTTTAATTTTAAACATTTCATTAAAAAAAACAATTAAAAACAATTTATAATAAATAATATCACTATTCATATTCATTCAGTTTAATATTTTATTTAAATCATAGTTATTATATCACATGAAATCGCGTGAATGTGTGGATAACACACTACTACACAATAATTTATTATTTAAAAATCGCTTATTGCACTAACAGAAGTTAGAACCCACTCTTCAGAACGTGGAGATTGTTCGCGCGAAATAAATTACGTTTAAATTCGATGTTGAATCAATGTGTGTGTCTGCGTAAGCCATTTAATAAATTATTAAAATTAACATGCAACATAAATTCCCAATACATTTTTTTGAGCGTCTCCCCAGACTTAGGAAACTTAAATTAAAAGGGCGCATAATCTTACTGTGAATAAGAAAGGGTACTCCGTCCTCCCTCACTTTAACCACTGAATTAATTTTAATAAAATAATCATTTATTTATTTTATTACTTAAAATAATTAATATATTAACTAATAATAAGAATTCAAACAATTTTAATTTCAATTGTTCCAATTTTAAATTTATTTAAAACCAATTGTTTTATGGTTTTCCAACTATAACAAAAAGTTTAAGCCATCAATTTTTATAATGCTATTAATTGACATAACAACATCAAAATTATTTATCAATTCACGCCTTAAGAATTGTAACTGGGTTCGTCCGTTTAAATATTCAAATAAGTAAATAAATAAATAATAAAATTTTAAAATAATGATTTGTACCAAAGTTAATCAATATTTGACGTAATTGTTACATTCATAGTTTATAATCACTCGTAACGAATTATTTTAGTATTTTTTTCGCCTTTTACTATTCAATTACCTCGCAAACAATGTTATTATTACTAATAATTTACCGATAGTCTGTAAATCTTGCATCATTAAATAAAGCAGCCATTTTTTTATTCTGCGCTTGGAAAAAATAGACCTTTCACAAGTAGCAGAACCTACCAATATAGTGAAGGCTCATTTTATTCATTTAAATTTAGAACTCTATTTTTATTTATATTTTATATTATGTACTATAGTAAATCTGTAGTAATGTAAATATTAACGCAGGATCATGATCAAATTTTAGCTACACTGTCATGAGTGTAGTGTTAATACAATAGGTAAGATATTTTTAGAGAAAATAATCTAATTTTGATATAAAAGAAACAGAATTTATGATGGAATTTAATTATTGACTGTCGATGTAGTAAAACGCGAAGAATCATGATATTATTTTATTGCCATAGACATAAAAAAAAAATTAAAATATAAACAATACACGAAAAAACTATTTTTTATTTTAATTATTTATATTGTAGATTAATTAATCCTACATTTCTACCCAATGTTCAAATTCTTAAATTTAAAATCTATTCAGTTCTGTCTCACATAAATTGGCATAGTGCCAAACAATTAATTTTAACTTACAGAAACTGACATTTGTAAGGAGAAAATGAACATTCTAAAAGTAATCATGACTATTATATTTTTAAAATGAAGTAACAGTGATTAATGTATTACTGTAAAAACAATTTGACATTTGTATAAAGTAAGTCTAGACGTGCGCCATTCATCTCAAAGAAATAATAACGCCATAAATTATAATTTATCAGATATTTATTTCCTAGTTTAAGTTAATAGTTATACATTTTGAACACCTAATAAGTAAAATGTTATTTCTAATCAACAACAGTAACTTAATAATAACAGTACATAAGTCTTATTATAAGACATCTGAATAAGCTCGAAAAAACAAAATATATACAAATCTAGATTAATTAAATAAAAAGCATCATGTATAATATTAAATAGTTATCTAATAGTTTTGAACATGTTACAAAGAAGCTATACAATTAATATAACAATGAAATAACCGAAAAAAATTGTAATAGTAATTTACTAAAATATAAATGAAAATAATAAAATTATTTACATAAATATCCATAGTATTGTGTCCAAATGATGTTAAACAAAATATACAAAGTTATAATTTATTAACATGTTGTTAATTATCAAAATTTAATTAATAATTATTTATGACTTATGAGCAATACAAATAAATTAAAAGTAATTAATATAAATAACAAAGTTGTCCAATAGCAAAGTACATTCTCCTGAAAAGAAAAAAATACTTTTTATGCTTACATTGAACTAGGACTACGAGTGAAAACGTCCGTTACTATAACAGTATTCGTGCTAATACCACTAAATTACGGATCATAAAACATTAAAATTGATCATTCAACCAGACTACCAAATATTTCATTGTATTACTCTTTAAAACCTAAGTTGAGTGGTACTAACTACTTTGGATGCTTTCATCTTGTTAACAGATGCAAGCAAATCATCCATACTGATAGGCCTCAACATATTAATATTGCCTGCATTGATTGAATTGGAGTTTAAAGAACTATAAAAAAAAAGAAGCATTTTAAAAATTTGGTATAAACTTAATAGTCAAATAAAAAATTAATTAAAACACTTTTAATCACCATTTTTGGTTTTTTTCTTCTTCTTTAATCAAGTCTTTGATGCGGAATAATGATGCAATACGACACAATTCTTGAAGGTCAGAACCAGAAAACCCGCTAGTTGTTATGGCTAACTGATGTAAATCTACATTATCAGCACATTGTTCAGTATTCAAAACTAAGGTTAGTATTTCTTTTCTTTGTTGTTCGTCCTAAAAATGAATGATATAATTTTATCATCTAATAATTTGTGTAATTAAATACAATAACCCAATACTTCCTCTCTCCGAGGGTGATATGATCAAAACACCTTTTTTTTACTCATTTTAATACTTAACACGTTGACTGCCATAGGACCTTAGGCAATACAATAGGTATTTGTTATACGTCAGGCATATTTTTGAAAAAATTTGAAAATAAAGAAAAAATGTACTATATTAAATAATTGTAATGATTCCAGCTAATCCATGGTTCTTATTTTGGTGCATTATTGTATCACCATAGAACAGTTAATAATATAAAACCAAATTAATTTATGATCGCCCGTGGTCATGTGGCGTAGTAGTAATTATAAACTATAGGCGACGGCAGTTTTATAACTTTAATAAGTATACATATTTACCGGTAATGATATTTCAAAGGTGGCTGGCATCCTTCTCAATATGGCAGGATCTAAGTCTTTAGGTCTATTTGTGGCACCCATCACAATCACAGTATTTTCTGGATCAGTCGATAAACCATCCCATAACATCATAAACTGTGCTTTCATCATAGCTGTTGCTTCATGGTCATGCTGGGTTCTAGATCTCAAAAAAGAATCTGAAAAAAAAGGTACAGTATAAAATATGTATGTAATATGAATAGACTAAAAAAATAACATATTAAAGAAAGATATAAAGATGAATAAATTAATATTTTATAGTGATAAAAGACTAAGCTAAACAATAATATTTAATCTTATTAACCATAACAAATAATTAACAGATCGCAGAATTTAAACATGACAACTGCATTGTTAACTGCAACAGTGTACTTATCTCACAATAATATTAGCTAGTTAAATTTAAAAAGGTATACTACTTAAACTAAATTAAAACTGAACATCTAAGAATGCAATTTAAATTTCTTAACCCAACATTATTCGTGCTAGCATATTGATATCATTAGATACAAAGTAGACATCTTGACTACATTATAATTTTCAAGAATAAAAAAAACATTATTTCATATATTTTAATAAATTTCATTAAAAAAAATTAATATTTCATAATATTGTCACAATATTACATATTAATAAAAAAAATGAAGACTGTTACATAAAATTACTTCTGGACACATCAAATAGATAATATAAAAAAAAAAAAAATAGAAATGTATAAGAATATCATCAATAATTGAAAATAAAAATATAAGTTTTATTAATAATGTAAAAAAAGTGTAGACGTTTTGACTATGGGGCGATTACCAATAGGTTAAGACCATGAATAGTAAAGTACATATACACATATTATTCTAATGTTCATGGTTAAGACAAAACTTATAAATTATAATGAAACCGCTTACTAATAGTGTTTAAAAAATGTAGTAGATACTTTCTAATTAATAATATAAAATAATCAAATTACCAATTTCATCAATAAATATTATACAAGGCTGAAGCTTTTGAGCCAAGCTGAACACAGCTCCAGCTAACTTTTGGCTTTCACCATACCATTTATCGGTAAGTAATGACACATCCAGATATAAAAAATTCATTCCCGCTTCCCTCGCAGTTGCTTTCGCAATCATTGTTTTTCCACATCCTGGAGGTCCATGAAGTAAAACTCCTAAACACAAGGATAATAAAAATTTCAAATTTAAATAAAAAATATTCAATCAAAAATATACCTTTTGGCGGTTTTGTTAAAACTGAATTCCTAAGCAATTCTTTTCGTTGCACTGGAAATATTACGGTTTCTTTGATTTCATCTATTACTTGACTAAGTCCAGCAATGTTGTTCCAGGAAACAGTGATATCATATGGATTGACTAAGTGACTAGCTATCATCAACTCATGGTCAGTTAACTGTAATCAAACATAATTCAATAGAATAACTATATAAATTATTAAATTACTTAGACTTACATTTTTCATCTTATGAAGACCCAGACTTCTGAGTTTACCAAGTGCCTAAAACATACACAAAAATAATCATATGTCTATATTAAACATCAAGACAAAGTTAACTCACAGTTTCCTTAGATCTTTTCTTTTGCTGATTTGTTGGATCAATCTGTCCGATCAACCATCTTGTACCAAAATAGGCACACGTTGACAATAAAGTCATACGTATAACCAGCGATATAACATCATTTCTGTTCATTTCCATTTTACCACAGTCAGTATTCACAAATATAAAGAAGTTAATAGAAAAATGTTAGTTTGGATTAACTAACTTTTTGTTTGTTGAACTAAATAACTTTTATTCATAAAAAAAAAAATGAATATTTAACGGTATTGATGAACAATAGGCAAGAGAATTAAGAGATATCTATCTTTTATCTATGGCATTAAGGCATTTTGGAACGATCAGTTTTCTAAAATAAAACCTTTAAACTACCCATGATAATCACGGAATCCCGAATCACGGAATGACGGAACTAGTGAACTACCAAAATTAAAAAATATGCTCTTATCAGCTAGGTTCATAACCTAAAATGGTTTATCAAATTCTTTTTAAGTTACTTTTGACCAAGCCACTGGTATATACCAATTATCAGTGCATGTATATTAATGCAATACATGAATTTTACAAGATTAAGATTGTATCATGTCGTAGAAATCGTAGAATAAAAATTAAAAACCATATCATTATAAATTATAATAGACATACCTAATACATATTATAATAGAATATTAGAATATGTATCTATTTTGTCTATGATAGTATGATAAAAACTTAAAACACAGGAACCAGGAATGTGTAACTACTGTAAACATGTTCTTGAAACATGACTTTTGGACCTAGTCAGTTCAATGAATCCATTTAAAATAAACTGAAACTTGAGTCGAATATACTATATTATCTAAATTTGATGATTCAGCCAATATTTCAAATTCAATTCACTAATCAAGTTCACAACTACAGTGTAATATCTTCTAGAATCTAGACTGTGTTCTGAACTGTATACTAGAGAGCTGTTACTCTCTTAGTGTATACTATAATATTTCAACTTTTAACCATCATAATATAGGTATTTACGAGGCCATCTTAAAAACCACAATAATTAATTTAAAATTTAGTATCTATGAATTGAATAAAAAACTAAAAAGATATAAATTTTTAAATCTGATAAAACTTAAAACCCTTACTTTCACTTATAAACCTTCATAAATAACAATTTTTTTTTTTCATTAAAAAAAAAACCATTTCATCTTCAATTGTCATATTTCCACAGCTCATTAGTTGCTTAAATTTTTTAAAAAATTTTTCTTTTTTTTTCAAAAGAAAAAATAACTGGTTTATTTAGTAATATTTTGGTATTTTTATCAATTGAAACACTTGGACACTAGTAGTTTGGTCTGAGTTCTGAGTAGTCCGACACTTTCTTTGTCAACGGTATTGTTTTCAGTTTTTAAGATTTTAGATATTAAAGTAATAAATAATATTTAATATTAGATAAGTAAAATAGAAAGCTATATAAAAGAATACATTTTACCAGGACTAAAAATGTTATCAACTATGTTAAATAATTAACAATTAAAATGTTTATTGGTACCGTCTACTGTTTGTTTATCCTAATCAGGCAATAGTATCAATGAGCATTTATTTTACAATATTTCTATAGCTCGAGTAAACAAACACAAAACCTCAAGCATGTCCTCATTACCATGTTTCTCAAGAGACTTCAGCGAAGAGGCAAACAAAAACCCAATCAAGTATCACTTCTATATTATTTTATGGCATAACAATAAAATAGATACTAGATATAAGGGTAGATTATACAATTGTATATGAATACCAATCTATCGATACACATATTACACTCATGTCCAAATCAATTAATACATATCATTAAAGAAAGGTAAACAGCTAATATAATACTGTCATATTATATAACGCACAACCAATTTTTTTAATAATGAAACTATGTATTGTGTTTTTAACTCAAGTTCATTTATTGACTTAAATAGTATAGACAAAAATTACATGACTGCATTGAGTAGCGAATGTTAAGTGGTCGGTATACAGCCAAGATCATAGAAAACATAATGTTTAGTCCATCTGAAACAAACAAATCAAGTTAGAAAGAGCTACATGGCCGATTTTATTCCGTCGATAAGAACTCACCTTCTTGAAACCAATGTCGTTGGCGTATTCACGGAAACACTGACGGCACAAGTTGATGCCGTATTTCCTGATAAGACCGTGCCTGTTTGTACACGCCCGGCTGAAACGTAACGTAGGACAATGATTAAAACAGGAAAATCTGTTTCACTATTGTACAGAGTGTAGGTATAACAATTACTTTAACACTATAAGTAAAATAATGTTTTGTAAGAACAAAATATACATTGGTGCTATTCAACAAGTCTGGATAAAATCTACGATAATCTCATACACACTAGACATGATTCAAATCATTATTCGCCCATCATACCTCAAAATACACCGCCATATACAAACAAATGACTTGTTATATATTATGCCGTACGTGGAGTACACGAAATAATTAAGCAACACGTTCGACTTACCAGTAACGGGATCCTTGGCCGTAGCGTCTTGGATGCGAGTACCATACGTTGGCGAAACCCATTTTTGGTATTGTTTTAAGTCAGTAAAATGATTGACGAAGAAACAAAAAACTAACACGTGTGGTGCAAAAGTGAGTTTCTTAAAAGTCGGCAGCCGAAGTGAACTCAGTGATGATAAATTCGTGAAAATCGTGTAATACACGACGGACGATAGAAACGAACAAGCCGAAACGGAACACAGTGTCTCCCAAAATGGCTTTTTAAAGGTTATGTTAAAAAACAATTTTCACATTGGGTGTTATCAACAAATTACAATACGGCAATTTATATTTTGATATGCACAGTGCACAGATAACACGTGATAAACCCGAAATCCGAATACTCAATACAACTTACTGAGTAGGGAACATGAGAACATTTTAACATGTTAATATTATGTTATTTGAAAATTTTAGTTTAATGTCGATATTATTAATTTTGTAAGGCATTGGTGAATTGTTTACAATGGAAAACGCGTGGAAAACTGAAATTCCAGAATTCAGGCCGGAAGACAATCCTCACGGCTTATTGGAGGAAAGTTCATTCGCCACATTATTTCCCAAGTACCGAGAAACGTACCTGAAAGAATGTTGGCCGTTAGTCCAAAACTCGTTGTCCAAATTTCACATCAAGGCTGATCTGGACTTACTAGAAGGCAGTATGAGTGTGCGCACCACACGCAAAACATGGGACCCAGCATCGATACTGAAGGCACGAGATTTAATCAAATTGTTGTCAAGGAGTGTTCCGTATGAGCATGCTGTACGCGTTATGGAAGACGATATGGCGGCTGACATAATCAAGATCGGCTCAATGGTGAGAAATCGTGATAAATTTGTAAAACGAAGACAAAGACTCATTGGGCCTGGAGGGTGTACGCTTAAGTCTATTGAATTGTTGACCAACTGTTATGTGCTTGTACAAGGGCAAACTGTAGCTGCCCTAGGACCCTTTAAGGGGCTACAACAGGTATGTAAAATTTGTTTCAATTCAATTAGCAGACAGGTGTTTGGTGGTAAACTAATTTATTCAATGGTATTTTAGGTACGCCGTATTGTGACAGATACGATGAAAAATGTTCATCCCATTTATAATATAAAAGCATTAATGATTAAACGTGAACTAGAGAGGAATCCCAAGTTAAAAAATGAAAATTGGGATAGGTTCCTGCCAAATTTCAAACCCAAGAATGTGCCTAAAAAGAAATCTACAAAGAAAGCGAAGAAACCATACACTCCATTCCCACCTGCTCCAGCTGAGAGTAAGATAGACAAATTATTAGAGTCAGGTGAGTACTTCCTCAAGGAAGATGAGAAACAAAAAAGGAAAAAGAAACTCAAAGAAGACAAACAGAAGGAAGCTAAAATTAAAAGAGAAGCAAAACGTAATATGGCATTTATTCCTCCTGTTGAATAAAAAATGAAAAAATAATTGTTAATGTATATAGATAAAAATAAAATTATTTTTTATTTTTTTTTTTTTAATATAATACCTAAAAGTTGACTATAGTGATTATTTCATATTCTTGACCTAACCTATGTTGGTAGACACAATAATACCACTAATTTTAAAACTTATAAGAACCATTTTCCAATGGCATAAAGTAGCAAATTTAAAAAAATAGCTGTGTTAGTTTAAATATTATTGCATTTAGCTATTATTAAACTTAATTATAAAAATATATTCTATTATTTATTAGAAATGTATTTTAATCCTATAACATTTTTTAAGCATGTGCAATTTTATAATTTAAAAACATTCTTATTTCTTAATAAACCACAGAATATTTTTTTACTGTAAGTTTGATAATATCTAAAATCATTCTATTTATTATAATGTATAAACAGCACATTTAAATGAAAACTGCGTTTTATAATATTTAGTTATATAATACACTTAAGATGCTATTGACTACTGAGATGTCATTCTCTATTATATTTATATATTTGGAATAAAAAAATATTTTAACAGCTGTTTTTAAGAACAAACATTGGTAGATATCTAATTCTGAATTATATTTGAATAATTTCTTTAGTTCAACTTGAATAAAATTGGCATATCATCAATTTAGAAACTGAAAAATTAATTTTGTTGGTCTCAGTTTCATTTGAAAATGTCAGTCAAGTTCTTAGAAAAATAAAAAACAGAAAGTTTTTCAAAGGAAATTTTTTTTTTTTTGAGAAATACTTAATCTACAATCTGTACAAGTTGATTTGAATGGACTTTATGGTTAGGGAAAACTGTTCATCAACAGTATCTTTTAATTTAACTTAATGTTGTTTTAGAGGAGACGATTTTTTTTTATTATTATTTAAATACTAAATAAGAGTTTTTTGGCAATTTTCTTTTAAGTCCTCTCGGTGAGTGGTTGGAAAAGGTAATCAATGTTATAGGTACATTAGTTAAATTTAAAATGGATAATAATTCATAATATCTTTTGAAAATTCTAGTTCCAAATTTTTTCTTTGTTATGGTTTTAGTCAATAATTAAATACTTTTATGAATATTTTTATTTTATAAAATTGGTACATGTTTAAAACAATAATATAATACAACTATAAAGTGGAATATCTATAATATAATTTCTTCTAACCCAATTAAAATTCTTTTAAATAGTATAACATAAAAATAATGACAAATAGTTAAAAAAATTTAAAATAAATCATTTTGATAAGTTTAAAATAGAAATGAATACAATTAATATACCAAGTAATATATAAGTCACAATAAGAAAAATAAATAAAATAATACAAATATATGATTATTAATAAAAATCAACCTAATCATTATACTTATCTAAAGCATAACTAATATCCTCTGGGCTGACATTGAGGGATACTTTACGGAATATGTCCCATCTTTTTTTTTCCAAAAAAATTAGACCGCTATCTCTTAATCGGTATGCAATTATAAGCACTTGTTGCTCATTTGGCAATTCTTCACCTAATATATATCATGATAAAAAAAATTACCTTTCAAATATCTATCATATTTATAGTAGTACTATAAAAAAGTACCTTCAAGCAAGCAAATGCTTTTCAGTTGTGTATAAACTGAGTCAATAGTACTATGCTCAATACCCGTACTAGATGTTAGATCACTTAGAGCTCTGAGAAAATATTGTTCTAAAATACAACAACACCTGAAAGAATTATTTATAATTTAATATTTTCTTGATAAAACTAATGTATAAACTATTGTTTTCTAAGTTTAAATTCTTAAATTAAGCGGATTAAATGAATTATTTGCTATTAATCAATAAAAATATATCATAAGAATTAAATACCTAAATGATCAGTATAGCTGGAATTTATAATAAGCCTCTTTTTAATAGATATTTTCTACTTAAGCTAAATAAAACTATTAAATACACCTAACTCTAATAATAAAAAAGTTTGAATAGAAATAAATACATTAATTACATTTTTTTCATTAATAAAACAACTCACATTTATCAGTAAGAAACTAAATATCTGTGGATTAATATTAATTTAATAACAATGGCAGTGCCGTAACAGTAATGAGAAAGCAATCCCCGCGGCGTCGTCGGTTAAACAGGAAAAAAAAGAATATTAACATTCCATTGTCTATCAGTCTATTCTATAATCATCAAACTGGTAAATATTTAACAACGTTGCATACTGACTATTATAATTCCAAAATATGAGTACTAAAAGTATTAAATTTAATTACAATAATATTACAAAAGATGTAAAAATATTATACCTGATAGCAGTTACACGAACACCAGAAAGTATTGAATTTAACACCTGATCAACATGCTTAATGGTTATTAATTGTGAATCATCTTCTGGCTTAATTAAATCAATAGCTCGACGGCATATGTCTAGAGCTCTTCTTGCATCACCTGATATTGCTGCTACTTTTCTAATATGGAAATAGACATGTTTTTAAATTAAATATTGAAGTTATTAAAAACTCTATTACCTTGCAACCAATTGAACAGCGTCTGGATCAAATGTAGAATTTCCTATCAACCTATTCATGATTATTTCTTGTAACTGCTGGAATGTGTATGGCTTAAATACTAATCGGGTCAATCCCTAAAAACCAAATGAAATAACAATAAATTATCTAACAATTTATACTATTTATATATTTCATATTTTTATCATTTTTTCTATGTATATTATTATTTATCACTCATATATCCATTATATTCATTATATTTACCAAAAGAATGTTTATCTGTTGATTTAAAATTAAATAAATAAATAATAATGTATAATCTACCATTCTACTAGTGACACATCCTCGTAATACTCGTTCGGGCAAATCCATTGTATTTGCAATTGTTATTACAACCACTTTTGAACCAGTTTGACTAGGCCAATCAAGTATATTATATACAACATCTTGTTTACGATTACAAATATGGTCCACCTAATAAATTAAAGTTGAATAATTAAAAATAATTTACTAAGTATGTAAGACTTAAGTATAATAAATTACTTCATCAACTAATAAAATTGTAGACAATTCTTTAACTTTTTTGTTTGAAAAATAGTCATTAAGAAGTGTTTGAGCTCGAGAAGATGATACTGTTTCCCCCATTAACTCTTTCCATATGACTGAAAATGCTTGATGTGGATTGGCAAGCCTTAAGCCATTTATTTCAACAAACTAAATTAAATATTAATTCATACCAGGTTACAAATCACATGGTAAAAAATACTATTAAAAGGTATTAGTTAAATTTAAAATTACTTTAAAACTGTGTTTCATTAATAAATCAGCATTTAGTGAATCTATTACTCTCTTAACTGTAGCTGTTTTTCCAGTACCAGGAACACCACTAATATACATACTCCTATATAAGTATAGTGTAAACAAATGAATATTATTAAAAAGTGTATTATAGTAAACAATATTGAATATAACATTAATTTACCCTGTCAACTCATCATTAATTTTTCTAACCAAAAAAGAATGTATAGATTTATATTCAAATTCTCTGCATGGTAAATGTTTAGGAGCAGCATGCAAATGTAAATTTGCTCTTGCTTTTTCTAAAGGACTACACGGAACCCTTGCTCCACTATCCAATCTTTTGCTCACTGATGCTGTCAAGTTTTTAACATGTGTCTAATAAACATAACATTAAAACTTGTTATTAAAAAAGTATTTTTTAAAAGAAATATCAATAAATATAAAATTATTGTTAAAATATTTGGTACTAATTTAATTCACATCCTAGTACCCATACAATATTCAGAAATTTAGTATACCAATTATATTTTGATTATAATATTAAATCTATTTAGTTTAAAAACATCATGATTGAAGATAAATAGCCAAATTATACTCAGCCCATATAGAAAATATAAGAGCAAAGAAACCAAAACTATTTTCCAATACTAAATTATCAACTATAGAATCTGACCATAATTTATCAATAAGAGAGAATTCGAAGCATATCTACATTGCAAAGTTTTGATACACTCTCAGATGGAGAATAGATTCATATTAATAGAAGTATAAATATAAATTAAAAGCTAATTTTTAGTGTCAGCATAAATTCATCAACGGTCTAAAAATAATATATTAATAGATTTTTCTCAGGTAGGTACTAAACTAGTACCAAAATCTTATTGATTACTTTAGGAGTTTTTCTTGGTGTTTTTGGTGTCGAAATCTCAATTTCTTTATTTTCTGGTATATCTTGTAAAATACTTCGGCGCGCTTTTGAACCAGAACGAGGTGTGACAGATTGTCTTAAATGTTTCTGAAATTTTTGGAGAAAATAAATAAATAAATATTAATTATAATTGATACTTTATAGTTCATTAAACATTTATTACAAAAATAGAATAAATTACTTATATTATATTTTGTCTAGGAAAATAAATCTATAGTAGAGCATATTATGGATGGATTAGATTTCTATTAAGATAAATGCAGGTATTTATTATATTATTATTAAATGTGTAATTGTGTCAGTAATACTGTTATTATTAATGTATAATGTTACAAATTGAATTGATAAAATGCTGATATTACGAGATTTCTTTGCTTGGTTTAGTAAGCTTAAACAATCAATCCATCATTCTAAGTCAATCCATCCAAGCAACCTAAAGGCTAAAATGCACTTAACAGATTATAATATATATACAAAATCACTTACTTTCTTTGGAGTCCTCCAAGTTTCTATGTCAATACCTGCATTTTTATCTTCATCATTTATTGATATTTTTCTACCTTTTTTGTTCTATAATCAGAAAATTGTATGTATTAACAAAACATTGTTTTTGATAAATCATAATCAAAAAATTATAACAAATATTAAATATTTTATTAAACTATTTTTGCATAAAGAGTTTTTTTCTAATTACAAAATTGACACAAATTTATTTATGAAATTTACACTTGATTCAACTTATTGTTACTTGAAAATCAAAATAATATCTTCTATATTCTTAAATACCTATTTGCACACAGATAAGATTTCAAGGAACAATAAGTTGAATTTAGTTAAAATTTTGTCAAAAACAAATCATTTCTGTTTTTTTATTTTATTTTATTAAATTTCATCTTTAAACTGTATGTCAATTTTGCAATTAGAAAAAAACTTTTATGCAAATATTGTTTAGAAAAAATACTCTATCTAAACATATAAAAAATTGATATTATCAATTTAAATTTAAAAAAAAGTAAGTTGTTACGTGTAAACGCATCAAGTGTTAAAAATTTTAAATTTATCTGAAAATGTATACTATTTTTCATTCAGAAAATACCCCATTTCAATACAAAGTCATCGAACTAAAATAGTTAAGGGTACCTCTTAGCGTGAACACACATAATTAATTAATTAATATTATACTAATTCATATGTTCATCATGTTATTTACACAATATATTTATTATATATTTATTATGGATACTATAAAATTACCTTAGCTTGGATTAATAAATTTAAACAATACTAATTTATAGATATGATATTTAATTTAAATGCTGTAGAAACTACATTTATAAACATATTCACATATGCCGAATTTAATAATACTTTATATTACTTACATTTATTGGAGTCTTCGAAACATCAATATTAAAATCTGCATTTTCATCTTTCTCGATTATTGATATTTTTCTACCTTTTTTATTCTAATATAAGAAAATGTTATATATTATCAAAATATTGTTTTTCATTAAATTTAAATTTAAAAACTAAATCAAATTATTACTCTTTTAGGAGTGTTAATATGTTCGTCTACAGGTTGTCCCATACGTTTCTACAATCAAAATTTTAAGTTAGATAAAAAATACAGTTAAGTTTTGATTATTTGTACTAATTGGACAAAGTAAGATGCAAATAGTCAAACATTAAAAATATACAATGAAAGCAAATTTAAATATTTTATATAATAAAAAAAAACTAATGTATTACATGTATAATTTATAAGTACAACATGATAAAATAAATATATATGTTTTTTTAAAAGTACATAAAATAATTAATTTAAATTTAAAATTTAAAAGTATAAAATAAAAATAATTTTTTTTTTATTTCAATAATATTTTAGTGCGGATAATTGACACTCCACTGTAATTATATTTAAAACAATACTCGAGTATATAGGTATTATGTCATATTATTAAATATTGTGTTAATATTTAATTTGAGAAATTCATTACAAATATTTATCATTTAGTATATTAAATACCATAATTATAGTATAAGCTTTGTGTCACGAGAGAATGCATACGGCAACTACTCAAAGTTTTTCATTGCACATTCTTACATGAAATGTTAGCCACATAGTTGAAGAATTGCATATGTTGTATGCCATAGTCTTATTTATACTCTCGTGGCAGTATGGTTTAGTTATTTAAAATATTGGGTTTCTAAAAACCATAACAAGTGTCATGTTTTTACTATGTCATATGACATACTTTTGGTGTAATTGGATGACATGGCAACTTGTGCAATTCATTATCTTGAAGTTTTTTATTTGTCATCTCAAAAACAAAAATAAAGTTCAATACCTATTATATTTTTAAATAATTACAAAAACAACAAACTTTTAATGTGCTAGGAGAGAGCGTCGATACATTATTTGATTCATCACGCTTTATGCCCAATTTAAACTCACACTATTTAAAAAAATAAAATATTAATACAATGAATTTAACTAAGCCAACACATTAAGCCATTAAGGTATAACTTACCAATCGTAAAATTGTTTTTTCAACAACATCTCTATTTTTCTTCATCATTTGCGTTTATTACTTTTTTAGTCTAAAATTAACGCTGTGTCAATAGGACCGGGTCACACTGTAAATATGAAAATATGTATTATCTAATATCATAATACCACGGTTATCCGTGGAACGTACGGACGGACCTGTCAAAATCCATAGATATTAAAGAATGGATAGGCCATCGCTATATTAATCGTATAGAGGGAAGTGTGCCGGAATGGGGAAGAGAGAAGGACAGATTTTATTAATGCCTCTCACTCTAGCAGAGGTCTTATCATAAATTATATTTTGTGATTATTATCATTGATGGATGTATAGACAATTAATAGATATTGGAATTTATAAATTATTAAAGTATTATTATTATAAAATGTAATATGTTTATTGTATAATAATATAAATAATTTTTAAATAATTAATCCTAATTCTGTTAAGACCTCTATAACCTCAAAATTATTTCTAATTCATGCCCGTATGATAAGCACAAATGGCCTATCCATTCTTTAATATCTATGTCAAAATCACGGAAAAATTTAAAATTAAGTAATTTTATTTACCGACATAATGGTGACATTATTCTGAGTTCTTGAATTATTTTTAGGTATTAAAATTTAAGTTTTAGGTTTAAACCATATTAATTATTGGTAAATAATAATCCTTTAACCTATAATACTAATAATACCTAACTAATGTCTATTGTCTAATAACTTAGTTGTTATTTGTTGCGCATTTTGTTCACGACCAAACGAGCGTTCGGACTCGTTCGGAGTGCTTATTGTTGCCTCTTAGCAGTCTGTTTATTTGAAATATTTCGTATACCCATACTTGGGTAGTATTCCGAATACTGTATTCAAAATACTTTTTTTTTAAAGTATTCAATACGGTATTTTGAATACTTCTTACAAGTATTCGGAATACTATTTAAATGTCCAATCACACTTAAAAAATAATTTCATTACATTTTTTGTCATTGAAGCTTTTGCACTTGTATGTAACTATAAATAAAACGAGATTATTATAATATTCATTTATAAACAATGAATTGAAAAAAATATATTTTTGTCATTGAAATCTAACTAAATCTACTAAAAAAAAGTATTCGAAAAATATTTTAAATACTTTTTGTGAAATATTCCAAATACTTGGAAATATTATTATTATAAAGTATTCAAATATATATTCTGAATACTTTTTTTTTAAGTATTTGGAATATGTATTCAAAATACTTTAAAAAAGTATTTTACCCAAATCTGCGATACCTTTACGTATTTTTTATTATATTATCACATTAAATCTACTGTCTACATTGTTTTGTTCGGTCGATTTTCTATACTTTTTTTTTAATGATGTTTAAATGTTTAATGAAAGAGAATAATAATGATGACATTGATGCATCTACGACATCAACACCGCGTGATGGAAGCATCCACAAACTTGGTCATAGAAAGCAGAAATATAAGAAGGAATGGGAGCAGCTAACCAGGCTTTAAAAATTGGCTTGGACCAGTGAAAGACAACATCACAAAAGCAAATTGTTATTATTTTAAACGGGAAATTGTCTCTAAAATATCAACAATAAAAAAACATGCAGCTTCTGCTGTTCATTTGAAAAATGCTAAATTCATTACAGGCAAACCTCTTACTACTTTTTTTTAAGAAAGTTGACGATAAATATGAGGTTAAAAAAATCAATCAAGTTAAAAGAGCCGAGATATTAATTTGTGATTTTTTATCAGAATACATTTCATTTAATACTGCTGATGCAAAAGCGAATACTTCGAATGCCTAAAAATAACATTAAAATAAACGAAATATTTTGAAAATTAAATCATGTGAAGAAAATACCAGTCTTAAAAACTGGGGAAATTTTTAAGTATCTACGACTTATACTTTTTGAATTATAACAAATATTTAAATTTGTTTGACTCGTTTGACAATAAATCGTTACCGTTACGCTATTTCGTAAAAATTTAAAATTCAAATGCACATAACAATTTTCCTATAATGGCGTTTCGAGTTTTTTCTATAGCTATTTAAACTTTAAAGTAAATAAGTAAAACTTATGGAAAACTTAATGTTGAATTGTTCAACCTTAGATATAAAAACAAAACATTTTATGATTTTTCATCTTTAAAATTACTTGCAAATTTTCACGATTTTGACATAGGTATTTCGTAAAAAATTAAAATAAGCGCTTAAAAAAAATTTTGACTAACGTTTTTGATTTTTTTTAATTACAATAAGAACAACTCATAAGGAACCTTGTATTACATTTTTAAGCTTTTTGGTCATCCAAAATTGTTTTATCAACACTTCAAAATAAATTCTCAGAAAAATCAAAAATTGTAGTTGTCTATAAATAACTCAAAAAAGTCAAAATATTTTGAAAATTTAACAGTATATAGATAATAGTGATAATACTAATATAAACATATCCCATGTAGAAGTTTCAAGTATGTATTTACAGTGTTTAGTTTTTGAGTTACAACCATATAAAAAAATCGATTTGGTCGAAAACTGTTTTTGCGTAAAAATTCCCGTATTTTCGTTATTTTTATTTTGTTTTTCTCGATGTTTTTGAAAACTGTTAAAAAATGTTAACTTTTGACCTTTATAATACACCAAGGATATTCAATTTGCCATAAAAACGACACCCGAAGTTTAAAAATTGAAGCATTATTTTGACTAATTACGCTGTATACAGACAAAAAAAAAACAAATTTTATGGTAGGTATTTCTTCTACAATACTTCGGAGCACTTCTGAACCAGAATTTATTTATCAGACTTAAACAATTTCAAAAAATGTATTTTTCTGGTTGTTGTTTAAGCCCTTCAATTTCCAAAATACATCAACAGGTATCCATAAAATAAAGAGTCAGGGCACAAACAAAATTGATTCAATATATCTATTATCAATGATATGAATTTAAAATTTCTTAATTTCTTAATTTCATTTTTTTTTTACTCAATATTCTCTTCTAATATCTAATATTCAGACAGTAGTAACAGAAGAAGAATTTGTCTGTCGGGAATGGTGATTAATGACATGCATTAGTTAAATTAAAAATGTATAATAATTCATAATATATTTTAAAAATTCTTGTTCCAAATTTTTACTTTTGATATGGTTTTAGTCCATGACTAGATACTTTAATTATGTATATTTTTATTTTATAAATGTTTAATACAATACTATAATACAACTTTAAATAGGAATATCTATAATATAATTACTTCTAATACAATTCAAATGTTTAAAAAGTAGCATAACATAAAAGAGTAATGACAGACAGTTAAAACATTTAAAAAAAAACTCATTTTGGTAAATTAAAAATAGAAATGAATAAAATAAAAATTTTAAATGAATATACCAAGTATAAAAGTCACAATAAGAAAAAATAAATAGAATAATACAAATATGATTATTATTAAAAATCAACCTAATCATTATACTTATCTAAAGCATAACTAATATCCTCTGGGCTGACATTGAGGGATACTTTACGGAATATGTCCCATCTTTTTTTTTCCAAAAAAATTAGACCACTATCTCTTAATCGGTATGCAATTATAAGCACTTGTTGCTCATTTGGCAATTCTTCACCTAATATATATCATGATAAAAAAAATTACCTTTTAAATATCTATCATATTTATAGTAGTACAATAAAAAAGTACCTTCAAGCAAGCAAATGCTTTTCAGTTGTGTATAAACTGAGTCAATAGTACTATGCTCAATACCCGTACTAGATGTTAGATCACTTAGAGCTCTGAGAAAATATTGTTCTAAAATACAACAACACCTGAAAAAATAATTTATAATATAATATTTTTGTAATAAAACTAATGTAAGTATTTAATATATTAAATCTATTGAAAGTTAATATATTATATCAACTTGAAGTATAAATTCTTTAATCTATTTGTAAATTAAAACATTTAAAACAGGTAAAAGTCATCAAATTTAATTTATTTTACTTATATTTTTTAACACAACTTTCATAGAATTAAAGTTTTAGTATGGTATATTTTTGACATTTTCTATTGTTTCATTCTTTTGTATAGCTAAACTATTGGTGTTTTAAGTTTAAATCCTTAAATTGATAAAAATTAAAGTAAGAAATATACATCTAAATTATCTGTATTATCATAAATTTGTGATAAGCTATTTATTAATAGATAGTTTCCAATTTAGCTAAATAAATTATATAATAATACACCTGAACTAAATTAATAAAAAAGTATGAATAGAAATAAATACATTAATTACATTTTATTCATTAATAAAATACTTCTAATCTATCAGTAAGAAACTAAATATCGGTGGATAAATATCAATTTAACAACAATGTGAAAATTATCAAGTAGTGTTAATTTTGGGAAATTATAAAATATTTCATTTAAATGATGAAATTAATACAATCAAAATGCGTGATAACAAGTACTTAAGTATACTTCATTGATTATAGAATATTAACATTGTATTGTCTATCTATTTATTCTATAACAATCATACTGGTAAAAATTTAACAAAGTTGACTATTATTATTTCCTAATATGAGTATTAAAAGTATTAAATTTTATAAAAATAATATTACAAAAGATGTAAAAATATTATACCTGATAGCAGTTACACGAACACCAGAAAGTATTGAATTTAACACCTGATCAACATGCTTAATGGTTATTAATTGTGAATCATCTTCTGGCTTAATTAAATCAATAGCTCGACGGCATATGTCTAGAGCTCTTCTTGCATCACCTGATATTGCTGCTACTTTTCTAATATGGAAATAGACATGTTTTTAAATTAAATATTGAAGTTATTAAAAACTCTATTACCTTGCAACCAATTGAACAGCGTCTGGATCAAATGTAGAATTTCCTATCAACCTATTCATGATTATTTCTTGTAACTGCTGGAATGTGTATGGCTTAAATACTAATCGGGTCAATCCCTAAAAACCAAATGAAATAACAATAAATTATCTAACAATTTATACTATTTATATATTTCATATTTTTATCATTTTTTCTATGTATATTATTATTTATCACTCATATATCCATTATATTCATTATATTTACCAAAAGAATGTTTATCTGTTGATTTAAAATTAAATAAATAAATAATAATGTATAATCTACCATTCTACTAGTGACACATCCTCGTAATACTCGTTCGGGCAAATCCATTGTATTTGCAATTGTTATTACAACCACTTTTGAACCAGTTTGACTAGGCCAATCAAGTATATTATATACAACATCTTGTTTACGATTACAAATATGGTCCACCTAATAAATTAAAGTTGAATAATTAAAAATAATTTACTAAGTATGTAAGACTTAAGTATAATAAATTACTTCATCAACTAATAAAATTGTAGACAATTCTTTAACTTTTTTGTTTGAAAAATAGTCATTAAGAAGTGTTTGAGCTCGAGAAGATGATACTGTTTCCCCCATTAACTCTTTCCATATGACTGAAAATGCTTGATGTGGATTGGCAAGCCTTAAGCCATTTATTTCAACAAACTAAATTAAATATTAATTCATACCAGGTTACAAATCACATGGTAAAAAATACTATTAAAAGGTATTAGTTAAATTTAAAATTACTTTAAAACTGTGTTTCATTAATAAATCAGCATTTAGTGAATCTATTACTCTCTTAACTGTAGCTGTTTTTCCAGTACCAGGAACACCACTAATATACATACTCCTATATAAGTATAGTGTAAACAAATGAATATTTATTAAAAAGTGTATTATAGTAAACAATATTGAATATAACATTAATTTACCCTGTCAACTCATCATTAATTTTTCTAACCAAAAAAGAATGTATAGATTTATATTCAAATTCTCTGCATGGTAAATGTTTAGGAGCAGCATGCAAATGTAAATTTGCTCTTGCTTTTTCTAAAGGACTACACGGAACCCTTGCTCCACTATCCAATCTTTTGCTCACTGATGCTGTCAAGTTTTTAACATGTGTCTAATATAACATAACATTAAAACTTGTTATTAAAAAAGTATTTTTTAAAAGAAATATCAATAAATATTAAATTATTGTTAAAATATTTGGTACTAATTTAATACACATCCTAGTACCCATACAATATTCAGGAATTTAGTTTACCAATTATATTTTGATTATAATATTAAATCTATTTAGTTTAAAAACATCGTGATTAAGATAAATAGCCAAATTATACTCAGCCCATATAGAAAATATAAGAGCAAAGAAACCAAAACTATTTTCCAATACTAAATTATCAACTATAGAATCTGACCATAATTTATCAATCAGAGAGAATTCGAAGCATATCTACATTGCAAAGTTTTGATACACTCTCAGATGGAGAATAGATTCATTTTAATAGAAGTATAAATATAAATTAAAAGCTAATTTTTAGTGTCAGCATAAATTCATCAATGGTGTGAAAATAATATATTAATAGATTTTTCTCATGTAGGTTCTAAACTAGTACCAAAATCTTATTGATTACTTTAGGAGTTTTTCTTGGTGTTTTTGGTGTCGAAATTTCAATTTCTTTATTTTCTGGTATATCTTGTAAAATACTTCGGCGCGCTTTTGAACCAGAACGAGGTGTGACAGATTGTCTTAAATGTTTCTGAAATTTTTGGAGAAAATAAATAAATAAATATAAATTATAATTGATACTTTATAGTTCATTAAACATTTATTACAAATATAGAATAAATTACTTATATTATATTTTGTCTTGGAAAATAAATCTATAGTAGAGCATATTATGGATGAATTAGATTTCTATTAAGATAAATGCAGGTATTTATTATATTATTATTAAATGTATAATTGTGTCAGTAATACTGTTATTATTAATGTATAATGTTATAAATTGAATTGATAAAATGCTGATATTACGAGATATCTTTTGCTTGTTTTAGTAAGCTTAAACAATACCGTTCCATCATTCTAAATCAATCCATCCAAGCAACCTAAAGGCTAAAATGCACTTAATAGATTATAATATATATACAAAATCACTTACATTCTTTGGAGTCCTCCAAGTTTCTATGTCAATATCTGCATTTTTATCTCCATCATTTATTGATATTTTTCTACCTTTTTTGTTCTATAATCAGAAAATTGTATGTATTAACAAAATATTGTTTTTTGATAAAATTTTAATAATAAAACTTTTAGAAATATTTACACTTTTAGGAGTATTTAAATATGCATCAACAGATTGTCTTCTGGGTTTCTACAAATAAAATATAGTAAGAATAAAATAAGTCAGAAAAATAATTATATTATAAGCATACTGGAATTGGAGTGTACTTAGTTTTGTAATATTACAAAAAAAAAATTAAATATTTAAGGCCAAAATTAAAAGCAATTAATAATATAGTTTGAGTTATGAAGTTTAATTACTTTTTCAGAAGAATCCGGTGTAATTTCATTTAAATCTACAATATCACCAAATCGATCTACAGGTTTTCTTGGACGTTTCTATAAATGTGTAATATTATAATTATTGGTGAGTTTCATAAAAATGATATTTTTACATACAATTAATGCAGATGGTGAAGTATTAGTCATGCCATTCGATTTCCTAGATGATGATGAAGAAACCCTCCTTGAACAATTCTACAAAATTACACTAAATTAATATAAGTGACTTTTATTTAACTCAGGGCTTGGAATCCAAATTATTTTATATTTTTGACTGATTGAATTTAATTTTAATCACAACTTTAGAAAATCTTAGAAAATTCAATATGTACTTAAAAAACTAATTAATATTAATAAATATAAAAAATATAAATAAATATTAAGAGGACGCTATACCCACATGTGTTGTCTTTGTTTTATACATGCATAACGTAGTTAAAAACTGTTTTGCGAGGGATGACTTTACTCTCTTGATATTTACATAAAAATTATCAAAATAATAAATTGCATTAAGAAGAATTTTACCTGTGTTGTAGCGTTTTAATTTTTTTGATAGTAGTAACCAATAATTTTTATTAATTTAATAAAAAAAACCAGAAGGTTCTCAAACCAATAACTTTATTTATATTCATGTTATTAAAGAATTAAGACACTACGACACAGGTAAAGTTCATCTTGTTGCTATTTATAATTTAGGTAATTTTGATATAAATACCCACGCAAATAGTTTTTGACTATGTTCCACGTGTATAAGACTGAGACAATACATGCGAGTATAGCACCCTATTACAATTAATATTTTATTTTATTTATTATTATTATTATTTATATTTATTTAATATATTTTAAAAATTAGCAGATTATAGTCTTATTTTCATTAGATCTCAGAGATCCTTCTAACAATTTTTAAACAAGTATTATACTGGTTTTTAATTTGTATTCCAAGAATTATGTGCTTTTAGAATTATTACTTTTGGCATGTTTAATAATTCATCATCATCATCATCATCATCATCATCAGTCATAGGCTCTTCAAATAAATTTAAAAGATCATTATCATTACGTTCACTCCAGCGGTGCGATTTTCTTGATTTCTTCTATAATATAAATTATAATTGTAAAATTGAATTTATGATGTTTAAATTTCTATTATTTAAACTTATTTTAAGATAATTTTATGATTTTAACAATAAAATAATATGCACGTACTTTACGCTAATTAAAAAATATAGCTATACAGTGTGCTCATCCTAAGAGGTACCACTAAATATTTCAGTTTGATGACCTTGTATTGAAATGAGGTATTTGCTGTATGAAAGATAGTATACATTTTCAGATAAATTTCAAATTTTTTCACACTTTCGATACGCACATGCACTTTACAACTTACTTTTTTTTAATGGTAAATTGGTAACAATTTTTTCATAATAAAGATATTTTCTAATTACAAAATTGACATATGAAATTTAATATTTACTAATAATTTGTTAATGACACAATTTTAATTAAATTTAACTTATTGTTACTTGATAAATCCATGTGCAAACAAGTATTAACAATATGGGAGATATTATTCTGATTTTCAAGTAACAACAAGTTGAATTTTTGTTTACATTTCGTAGTTTTTTAGTTTAAATACTCTAACCAAATCTGTAAAAAATATGATGCTATCAACTTATCACTAAAAAAAAGTAAGTTGTTTGCAAGCGCATATCAAGTGTAAACAATTTTAAATTTATCTGAAAACGTGTACTCTTTTATTCAGCAAATATCACATTTCAATACAAGGTCATCAAACTGAAATAGTTAATGGTACCTTATAGCATAAACACAATTAATTAGTTGATATTATATTAATTCAGATGTTTATCATGTTATTTATGCATATTTATTTATGGTAATAATACTGCCAATACATTGTAAGCTCATATCCATATGGCTATAAAATAAAATAATTTACTACGGATACTATAAAATTATCTTTGCTTAGATTATTAAGTTTAACAATAATAATTCATAGGTATGATACTCAATTAAAATTCTATATAAACTACATTTATAAACATATGCACATATGCTTAATTTAATAATACTTTTATATTACTTACATTTATTGGAGTCCTTGAATCATCAATATTAAAATCTGCATTTTCATCTTTCTCAATTATTGATGTTTTTCTACCTTTTTTACTCTAATATAAGAAAATGTTATATATTATCAAAATATTGTTTTTTGTTAAATATAAATTAAAAAACTAAATCAAATAATTACTCTTTTAGGAGTGTTAATATGTTCGTCGACAGGTTGTCCCATGCGTTTCTACAATTAAAATTTTAAGTTAGATAAAAAATACAGTTAAGTTTTGATTATTTGCATTAATTGAATGAAGTGAGATGCGAATAGTCAAACATTAAAATATATAATGAAAGCAAACTTAAATATTTCATATAATCAAAAATAAAACAAATGTATAGCATATCTGCATGTATAATTTATAAATATGATAAATAAGAACTATAAACATGTTTTGTAAAAAGTACATAATATAATTAATTTTAATTTAAAAATATAAAATTAAAAAACGTATTTTTTTTTTCAAAAATGTTGTAGCACTGATAATCGACATTTCACTGTAATTATATTTAAAACATACTTTACTAATTATATACTTGTTATACTAACAATTAAATATGTTTAATGACATTTTACAATAAATTAAAATATTTCATGGTAAATTAAAATCAATTAATAATATAGTTAAAGTAAGAAATTTAATTACTCTTTCAGGAGACTCCGGTATTTCAATTTCATTTAAATCTATCACATCACCAAATCGATCAACAGATTTTCTTAAACGTTTCTAGAAATGTTAATAATTTAATTATAGGTAAAAGTTTATAAATGTGATTTTTTTTACATACAGTTGATAATATATTACTCATGCCATTTGATTTTCTATAAAATGATGAAGAAATTCTTTGTGACTGTCTCTATAAAATTACATTAAATTAATAAAAAAAACTGTTTTCGTATAATTCAGGGCTTAAAACACAAATTATTTTATGGTATTGAATTATTGGGTACTCAATTTTAATATTTAATTTAAGAAATACATTACAAATATTTATCATTTATCGTTTAGTATATTAAATACCAAAATTAGAAAATAATATGCTCTGTGTCTCGAGAGAATGCATACAACAACACAAGGTTTTTCATTGTGCATTCTTACATAAAATGTTAGCCACATAGTTGAAGAATTGCATGAGTTGTATGCTATAGTCTTATTTATACTCTCGTGGCAAATAGTATAATAATTTAAAATATTGGGTTCCTAAAAGTCATGACAAGTGTCATGTTTATACTTAATTTGTGTTCCAAGCCCAGTGATATTTCAGGAATTATTACTTTTGGCATATTTAATTCATCTTCATTTAATTCATCTTCAGTATCAGTAATGTCACCATCAATTATAGCCTCAACTAAATTTTTAACATCATCATCATAGCGTTCACTCCAGCGCAGTGATTTTCTTGAATTCTTCTATAATATTCAATACAATTTCAAAAAATTGAATAGATTAGATTTTGAATTCTATTAAACGTGCACCATTAAACTAATTTTAAGAAAATGGAGCAAAGACTCCAAGCTATCCAATCTATACTAAGTTATTACTTTAACAATTTTAGCTTTTATGTAAGAAGCTAATAATTATAATATTGATTAGGTGCATTGTAATCCATTATATACTGTTATGTTATAGTTGGCGAATAAACATATTTAAAATATGACATACTTTTGGTGTAATTGGAAGACATGGCATTTTGTGCAACTTATTATCTTGAAGTTTTGTATTGGTCATCTAATAAATAAAAATTAAGTTCAATATTATATTTTTAAACAATTACAAAAGCAACAAACTTTTAATGTGTTAGGAGAGGACGTTGATACATAATTCAATTCATCTATACGCTTTATCTTCAATTTAATCCCACACTATTTAAAAAAATAAAATATTAATACAATGAATTTAACTAAGCTTCACATTAAGGTATAACTTACTAATTTTGAATTTACAACATTTCTATTATCTTCATCATTTTCGTTTTTAACTTTTTTAGTCTAAAATTAAACACAAAATTTACATTCAAAGTTTAAAAATCGTAATCTAAAGCATAATTAATAGCATTTATTACATCATTATATTATATATTATTATGATATTAAGTAAAATATATTATTCAAATAATACTTAGTTTAAGCTAACATCATGATACAAAAATTAAGTCCTCATCCTAATATTAGTGCTTACGACTAACATAATAAATTTGAAAAGAGTTCTCTTGACCAACAGTTGCCAATCGGTGGTTAGCAAAAAAATATTAACATTATTCACAGTTTTATTTTATTAACCTTCCAGCAGATGATGTTATATAACCATTATATACAAAAGTATTGTATTATTTAGCTGTGGATAGGTTCAGTTTGATAAATAGAAAAAAAATTTAGTAACAAGTAATGAAATCATCATAAATTGTAACTTAAAAAATTTGTTTAGTAATAATTTAAAAAATACCATATCATTTTTTAATTTTTTTTTTTAATTAGGTATTTATAAAAAAAAAGCCACCTGATTAAAATCTTAAGATAAGGATCAAAAAGTTTGAGTGATTTGTAGAATTTAAGTTTTAAATTTAGTGGTATATGGGGTTCAAAAGTTTAGCAACAGCTGTCATAACTAAATTAGTAATGTACAAAGATAAATGGTAGGAGTAAAAAAAGCATTTGTCTCTTCTCTCTTAAAAAACAGTAGAAATCTAATAAATAAATACATCTATTTTCTTCATAGGATTATAAATTTGAAGCTATTATGTGGGTACAATCATTACTGCCCTACTAATAAGCCAAACCATCCTTTTAATTGGCTAGTATTTACTATACTCATACTATTACAGTATTAGGTACCTAACTACTTTATAAATGTATATTAATTTTATTTTATAATTACAGATTGTGGAGTTTTTTTTTTTGAAGAATTAATATGTGAATCACATTCATTTGGTATTTCATCAGTACTTTTGTATCTTAATGATCTTCTAGAAGAAGACAATTCATTTTTCAATCTTAGTCGAGTGCAAGGGGTTGTATTTATTTCTGACGATGTTTTCACCATCTGAAATCAAAAAATATATGTTTTGTTAATAATTAATATTTAAACAAATTTAATAAAGGGTAAAGATTTATTTTATTTAAGAACACTAAGGAAACTTATTACAAGAAATAAAAATGAAAATAAAGGCAATATAAATTTACCTAATATGATATAATATTATAGTTAATATTTACCTTCTAAATAGTAATTAATAATTACCAAATGGTCAAATATTTTGCTTACTAGACTAGTACTACTCAGATTACTACACGTCGATCAGAGAAAAACTATTAGCGTACACTAATGTGTTACAATAGAGTACACTTACAAAATCAAAAAACTTAAAACAATAAAAACTAAAGATTAAATAATAACAATTATCAAAAACGATGAAAAATTCAACACAACAACAAAGAAATAAAGTATGCGCGGGAAACGTTATCATCAAACATATGACCGTCATAATCATGATAAAGTATGGCCACGGACTAAGATAAACAGGACTGGAAACGACGCCGTTATCGGTGGAACCAATATACAACGCTAGCTGGTACAATGTCGATCTTAACGCTATCTAGGTACGCAAGCGCGCCATAAAATAATACATGATATTACCTACATCGTGCTAATAACTAAAAATATTTTAAATTGTAATTTAAATTATTATACATTTCAACATTTGTACTCTCGTTTCACGTTTGTTCTTATATAAAATTTTTTTTTATAACATTGAGTTAAGAAATAAGAATTAACAATAAATTATTTTTATGTACAGTTGACTTACCAATTTACGATATAAGGTACTAAGGTAGGGATCTTAACTGAAAAGTAGTTAATGAAATTGAGATGTATTATACAAGCAAATTTCAATACAACTTTCATCTTACAAGTAACGTATTAGCTCAGAATAGATAGAGACATAGAGTTAATACATATTTTTATTTTTACATATTTTCATTTTAGTATTTTACTTTAATGATGTAATAACTAATAACTATAGTATGACAAACCTGTTAACACTTGATTTGCAATAACAAATGTTGTGAATATGGATATTGGAATATATTCTATTTTGAACTTAATACCTATAGGTACCTACTTCAAAATTCAAATACTCTGCAGGTAATGTGTATTGTGTATGCATGAATAATAAGAAAAACAACAACAATAGGTTTAATTTTTAAAAACAAGAATTAAAGATATAATATATTATAATTCATATTACTCAAGTAATGACCAATTTTGCAGATTTTTTCTTTTTCAAATTTATTTTTTTTTGATTTTTGTTTTCTATATTTGCAAACTGTCTCATCCTTGTTGTTATGTAATACCTGATGATGAACATTAGTACTTCATTTTTATGTTCATCACATGGAAATGTTAATAAATCGGTATTATTTTCTATAAAATGATCAATTGTATCCTGAAATACACTAGGCATAGTACAATACTTTGAAAAAGAATTTTCTATTGCCGATATAATATTGTGAAAATGTTCATTTGGGTGAATCAGTTTTCCTCTGGATTTTAAATTAGTAAAAGCTGCCTCAGATTTACTAGAGTAGACTTTTCCTAAAAATATAAACTTATGTAGTAATATTTAATTAAAAATCAATACCTTTTTGGGTAGAATATGAATTACCTTTTAAAGCATTTATACATACATCACAATTTGTATGTTTTAGTATATACCGACACACAAAACCACTAATATAATAAATTACACAATCTGTAACTTCTGCTTTATTAGGAGTACAATAATTGTGAATATCGTTTTCAAAAACATCTTCCGTTTCCCATTTACCTTCTTTTACAATTAAATCCAACCTTTCTTGTAGCTTTAAAAGTTTATCCTCTTTGTCTACTTTGTCATTGACAAATATACTCTTTATATCGTTTAGAGTTATTTTTGGGGTATTTTTTTCAAGAATTTTGCAATTGCCTGTTTTTGGAGGCTTTAATATTGAATAGACAGATAACATTTTATATATTTGTATGAATGTTGGGGTGGTAGGATGATCGTTTGGACCAGTGGCTTGCCGTGCCATTCAAAAAATTGCTATACAAGTAAATTAATTTTATATTACAAAATAGACATTAACTATTAATAATTATACTTGAACACTTGAATTTATTTTAACTTTTAAGTGCACTTACTTCCAAACGATCTTGATTCATTTTAGATGACAACACATAACTATACCCACAATCATTAATTAAATATTTAGATAGTTCTATAGTGGATTTTATAGTAACCCTCAATCCATCCACTCCGCCATCCCATTCGTTTCCAGTCCTGTTTATCTTAGTCCGTGGTATGGCCACCGAAATAGATAAGAATAATCTTATCTCGGCGCATATCTTTAGCAATGCGATTAGCGATTATATGATATACGATAAATGTAATATGCAATACTTTGAGCTTTAAGCTTTGGCTTTCGCTTTTTATAAATAATTAATTACATTTTTGTATGTATTTTATTAAAGTTATTATTTTTTATTTATAAAAAAATAATCCATCAAAAGTAATAATACTTATTATCTAAGTATTTACATAATTAATATTTTTAGCATACAGTATTCTACTTGGCACATGACGTGATGTTTAAAATTTAGATGTAGAAAAATGTTTATATTTTCTTGATAGTATTGTTCTAGGTTGATAGCACGATTATAAAGAACTTCGTGGTTGATAGCCAAAAGATAGGTCGTAGGGTGGAGTGATAGTCGCTGTCCATTAGTTTACAGGTCTATGGTCGTAGGTACCTATATCTTTAGTAGAATTTGAATTTATAATATTAATTTTTTTTAAATCTGGGCTGAACACTCAATACTTCTCACTTTTTATTTTTTTTATTCTGTGTGAATGTATGATAATGGGGTTTAAAATTTAGAGGAGTTTAAAAGGATGACGTTGAAGTTATAGTAGATTCTAAGTACCTAATATAGCTTCGTGATGAGTTAAAATTAACTATAATAAATGTATAGATGCAGTTTATTTTGGGTCATACATTAAAAAAAAACCCGCTCCATAATAAGTGCCAAGTGGTATGCAATTCTCATTCAAATGTCAATGTTCTATAATACTGACAAATTTAAAATATTTGAGACTTGAGTATACGGACGCTACCTATTCGCTAGGTATATGTTATAAAATACGCGAGAATATACGATTAAAATGTTATTTCTGAGTTTTCAATCCCACAATAAGAGTGTTAATAATATATGAACATCGAATCATTATTATAAGTAAATAGGTACGGGGCGTCGGGGCTTATTTTATTAATATTTTATACATATTATTCTCAAATACTTTATAGGTATCCTTGGAATTCTAGACGTTAGATGAGATTATTATAAATTATAATTTAAAGTGAATGCAAATAACGTCCGGTGCGTGAAAACCACTCGTAAAATGAATATTCTTCTCGATCATAGTTATTGAACAGTGCTGCACTATTCCACTTTAAAATACCTTTAGGTATCTTAGCGACGTCGTAAACTCATAAATGTCTTATTCTTTAAAATCACCACCCATTATAATTAGTTCAGAAATTATCACAATATAGGTAGCAATGCTAATTATTATTATTATATAAATACATCATAATATTGTGTATAGGTATCTCATGTATCTAAAGCTATGTAATTATTAATTTACCGGAATTTTTATGAATGACTAGCTGTATTACCCGTCGTTGCCGGTATTAAGCTGGTTTCACACGGAGCGGTTTAGCCGCGCGCGGTCGCGGTTTTTATCCGCCGCGGATTTTCTTTCAAAATTAAACATCTATATTTAAATGGGTATATTCAAACGAAATAAAATGGCTAGCGGACGACCGCGGTCGACCGCCTGGAATCGCGCTTGTTCAATTTTCGGGCGGTCGACCGCATCCGCTAGCTAAAATTAAACTGTGGATTTCCAATAGGCATATTCATACGAGGCGGATTGTCCGCCAACCGCCGCGGTTTTTTCCAACGGATATGTCATTTATGAATATTCAGTTGACTTGTGTGCACTAAATATTTTTATTTTAGTGATATTTAATATTCCAGCCATTATACAACGGTTTCGGCTAGGCGGTTTTTTCTATTTTTACACTTTTGAATCCTTTTAACCCTTCTTAAGGAGTTGAATTTCACAAAATAAAGTTTATAGACAATGTTTATTTGTTGTATAGAGTATGTATACTTAATTTCAAAAAATCAGAACAAAAACAAATATTCAATTTGTACCCCTTTTTACCCCCTTAAAGGTTGAATTTTCAAAAATCCTTTCTTAGCGGATGCCTACATCATAATTATAGCTATCTGTATGCCAAATTTCAGCACGATCCGTCCAATAGTTTGAGCTGTGCGTTGATAGATCAGTCAATCAGCTTACTGTTTTATGTACACAGATAAGATACCACGAATAAACGAAAAATAAGAATACTTACTGGCTACTATATGTAAGACACACAACACGATGAGTACACAACATACGATGTAATACTTATTTTCTTTTTATAGCCGACAATAGTTGAGGATATATTGTATAATATCTATGGTCATGGAGAGAAAACTGATAATCCGTGGATGAATTTGCAATGTTGTAATATAGCATTGGTATAATATGTCAAAGTATAATATTGTAATAGATTAGTAGATAGTCACTAGATACTTATACATAATATTAGTCAGATTTTTTTTGTGAGCTCATGGGTACCATATTATAATATTCTAACTTTATAAATTTTTTTATACTATAATATATTACAATCATTTTGCTCAGTTTTTATTTCATTCTCTTATTTTTCTAGTTTATTATGATGGATTGAAAAGATTGTTTACCTCAATATATGCTACTCACTGCCTATATAAGCTATAATTTGGAATAAAAT
The DNA here is from genome assembly GCF_020184175.1 of Aphis gossypii. NCBI lineage: Eukaryota > Metazoa > Arthropoda > Insecta > Hemiptera > Aphididae > Aphis > Aphis gossypii. The sequence goes on from NC_065530.1 coordinate 77,100,014, forward strand.
GTTGAGAATAGGACAGACAGTGGCGGATGTTAGCCTAAAGACGACAGTTGGTGAATTTGGGGTACACGAGTATTTCAAAGACAGGTGAGGAGATCTAAAATATAGAGAACTATACTGAACAGTGAACTTAATATTTTATTGAATTTAAAAAAGTCCCCCCCCGCGTTAATCCGTTTAGCAAATGAATGAACATTAATTAATTATATAGGTATTTATACATCTGATCACGTACTCTTATTAAAATTGTTTTAATTAAAATACAGACCCCACGTGTATAATATAAATGTCCACTCATGGCTCATGCACTCATACGGTATCTAACTAATAACTATAATAGTAATATAATATGTATAATCATGTAGGTAAAGCCGTATAGGTAGGTATACATAATTCATACATATCAGTTATTATTTATTGGTGTTATTACTTTTTCGGTTCCTAAAATTTAAGTGTTTTTGTATTCACAGCTGCAGAATATCTAATTATTTTTATTCCCTTCATTATTGTAAGATTTTATAGTTATTTTACGGTAGATGCATAATTTTTTATACAGTGATGTATTAACTATTAAGGGGTGCCTACTGCCTATATACTCCTTAAACCAGAGGTTCCCAAAATTGGGTCGCGATTATATTTTTGGTGGGTTGTGCTATATTTTTATAATAAAAATAAAAATAATATTGGATATTGATATATATGTATATATATTTGTAAACAACTGATTCACTAAAAAAAGGTCATTTATTGATATTGTAGGTCACCAAATTTTAAAAAATTCCCACAATAAAAAGTTTGGGAACCTCTGCCCTAGACCCTAAGTGGTGGTATACAATGGTATGCGAATTCTTTATATTTATTTGTAATTTTTAATTCTTAGATAATATTTTTATTTTTTAATAAAATATATAATATTAAATGATTGTCAAAAAATATTTTGAGAACCAATGACCTATAAAAACATCCTATCTAATAAATTTTTAGGTATACACACAAAAAATTAAATATCATTTTTTCTGAATTTATCACCGCGCGAAATTTTCCTGTATTCCTGTGCATTAGTGTATTTATAAAAATATCTTAGATACTAGTATACTACCTTAAGTAAATGCCTTCTAAATTCTGTATAGTTTATAGTGCTTTTCAACCTTTTTTTACTCACTTTTAGACTTTAAAAATCTCATACCACCCCGTCCCCCAATCAATTTTTTCAAAACATTAATATTTTAGTTTTTTATAAGCTATTTAATTAAAGAAAAAATATAATTTAACATTTTAATGCTACTATTTAGTTAATTTTATACTTAAATACCTATTAATAATATGAATAATAAAAACGTAAATGATAGATGAGCACCCCCCTCAGAAAAACGCCCCCTTAAAAATCAAAAATGCCCACAAGGAGGCGGTAGCGCTCACGTTGAGAATCATTGGTGTATAGGTATTTAATATGATAATTAATTATGAAGTATATGATGGGGTTTTGATCCTAAAATATTGTTGATGTTATATCTTTTAAGAGGACGCCGCACCCTCGCATGTGTTGTAGGTACTAAGTTAGTAATACTAACACATAATATAACAAAATGTATGTCCAACAGTTTGCTTTAAATGTAAGTGTAAATTAACCTATTGGCTATTATCAAACTCAAAGTTAAGAATAATTAATATTATCTGGGTTCTCTCGTTAGTTTTTTTACGATACCTACTTTAATTTTTAAGTAAATTATGAGCATTTTTACATATATATTAATTTTACTCATACATAAAAATGGTCTTGCTCTTATGCAGGTCTGTGTTAATGATTATGAGGGAGAAAAAAAGCAATTAAAAATGATTTTGTCGGGTAAGTGGTAAGTGCAATCATGAATCATTGATGCAAAAATTCATACTTAGATAATACTTATGTACCTATATACTATGGCTTACCAATGTTAATAAAAATGTGATTGTTCCTTGTATGATTGGAGCAATGAATTTTTCCCCAGATCACTAATGTTTATTATTATAATTATTGTTTAAAACGCGCGGTACCAAACCAACAACTTGACTGTAGAGCGCATACATACTGAACTGTCTGAACTAGTATCTAATTATCTTCTATAATTTTATTATTTAAAAATTTTAAATTTACATTTTTTTATGGATGTGTGGAAAAATGCATTTAAAGTTTATAAACAATAAATTATTTTTAATAGTAACTATATACTTGAAGGTGGCGCCTTTTCTGTTTTAGAGAATTGATGGTTTATCTCTTATAATACGCCCATATGAGGGCCCATGGAAGGATAGAGAGTGGTACTAAGACATTTTTAACCTGGAGTATAAAAAATTAAAAATAACTTAATACAGCTCTGCTCTTATAAATAATTGAGACTTGTGTGCTATTGTTTTTAACACTTTTATAATTTACATTTTATTTTGTAGCTGGGGTTTATTAGTATGTTATGTAGCTGATTTTTCTGCTGTATGTACTGATGAGCTGAGTCAATTGGTAAAAGACTTTCATGAATTTGAATCTCGAGGTATAAAAATATTGGCTATGTCTTGTGATTCTATTAATTCTCACGCTAAATGGATAGAGGTAATAAAATTAAAAATCATTAATTTGAAAAAATATAATAATTTATTTAATATAATTTATAAATACGTTTAATGAATAATAATTATACATTTATACATATCATATCTATATAATATATACGACCCACCTATTTTATACACTTCAAATGAACAATAACAAATTTACTTTTTATAAATTATTATGAGTTATATAAATAGTATTTACGAAATATATATTGATATAATTAAGTCAAACATCGCAGTATCACAGTACCTATAGTTAAATATATTTAAATATGATTAATTGTTTTACTTTATTATAACCATTTTTCTATTAATAAGGACATAAAAAAAGTGAGCGGATTAAAACATGAAGAAGAATTTCCATTTCCAATTGTATCAGATCGTAATCGTATGATTTCCTTATACCTGAATGTATTAGATGCAAAATGCTTGGATGAAGACGGTATACCTTTACCTTGTAGAGCAGCATTTGTTTTGGCTCCTGACATGACCATACAACTTATACATTTTTACCCTCAAAACATTGGACGTAACTTTGAGTACCTATCTTTTTGAAGCACTTATTTTTTTTGATTGTTTGACATATAATTGATAGTAATTTTATTTTATTTTATTTTTAATTTAGTGAAATCTTTAGAACTATTGATGCTTTACAGCTGACTTTCAAATTCAGCAACGACTTACATACTCCTTGCGGATGGAAAGTTTGTACCTACCTGTTTATTATTAATTACCTACCTATATTTATCATTTTATAAATCATATAAGTTATATATATATAATATTTAATTTTTATTAATTTTACCTATATAAGCCTATAACTTATAAGTACCTACTCACACCTCAGTACCTCAGTGGCGGTTTTTAGGGGGGCGATGGGGGCGACGCCCCCTCCCCTGGGTGATTTTTTTATATTATGTATTAATGTAACCCGTATCTTAATACCTAGATAAACATTGTTTTTCTTTTAAGGCATTTTTATTTTACAATGTTGGTGTTGACTGTTTAATTATTATTTATAAATGCAAATCGATTATTTTATTATTTTATAGCCAGTCACGGATTGTTTGATATCGTCTAAAATACCTAAAGATGAAATTGAAAAAAAATTTCCTTTAACTACAATTATTGAATTACCATCAGGAAAAGATTATATGCGCATTGTCTCAAAAATAGAGGTCAATAGAAAATACGAAAAATAAAAATTAATGTATTTCAAAATTTTAAAGTTGCCCTATATAACTGTATTATACAATTTATCTGAATATTTTTTTATTAAAATTTATTTATTCTTAAAAATAAATTATCAATCTTTTTAATTGTTTTAACACTCAGTTGACTGTTTAAAATCCTGTTCGATCAATAAATAATTGTCATATCATACAGTACTAATATTATTATAATTTAATTTTATAATTAAATATTTTTAAATAGTAAATACACTGAAAATAAGTATCTAGTTTCTACAGGAATTGGTATACTTATTATCAGTAATAAGTATAGATGTGGATATTTGTACACTTACCTGTTTTAAAAACAACAAAACATTGTCATGCCTTTACTATTTAATTATTTGTATAAAATAAAAATATTTGTTTAACTGGATCATCTCAAGGTTTTTGAATTTAATATTATTTGTTATTCCTCCAGCCACACTATATTTAGCAAGGTAATAACTGTCATTATTTTGTATTGCTTGGGCCGTATTTGCAGCATGATTAAACATTAACAAACAAAATTAATATCTTCAACAATAGTCAAACATATTATTGAAATTACAGAATTATATAATTTGTACAGTGATTAAGAAAAATATTAAATTATTCATAACATAAATTTTTAAAAAATAATTTTTTAGTGAAGGACACAGTAATATTATCCAATACAATTGGCTGTAAACAACTTAACTTGTCCTCTAAGTCCATAAAATGACACTACTAAACAGGTTGTGTTATTTAAAAATATTTTATAATATGGAAATGTACTGCTGAATATGATACAAGATTACTAAATCTATCAAAATTAAAATCATATAGGTTTAATGTGTTTTTATAGAATTTTTTCAAATTTAAAATAACTACTACAATTTACTCTCGATTATTCGCAGAATAGGGTGGCAGGGCATCCACGGATAATCTGCGAATAATCATTTTTTTCATTAAACATATTAAAAATTACCAAAAAGTATTAGTACTAAACAAATGTATTGTATTTGAAGTGGTTATCGAGTAATTGGCTATCACAACCCAATGAAACAGATAATGATGTATAATGTAAAGAATAAAGATATATATATATATTGTATACATATATGTATGTAGATGATTCCACGGAAGACAACAGATAATCTGCAACGAGGATAGTCGAAAGTGCACTGTATTTTGTTGGAAAGTTATGAGAAGTTAAATTACTTACCTTTTAATAATTGTAATCAAAATACTAAGAATATCATTTGGATTTACAAATTTAGGTTAAAAGAACTTCCAACATACTTTTTAAGGAATATAATATATATTTTTAAATATTATAATTAAGTAAAATCAAAGCTATTATTAAATGATTTAATTTTAATAAAAATATTACAAATCATTTTTTACAAAAACTTTAAAATATGTAATGTAATGTTTACATAAATCTGGTATAGAATAAATAGCAAAATAAAATTATCAGAGGTTTATTTGTCTTTCTTCAACGTGCTAGGTATTGAAAACACACAAGGTTTTGGAAACCATCCTCGTAGTCGAGTACCATTGGAAACATTTTTATGTCCATACATCCAATATCTGACATAAAAAAATGTTAACTGTTAAATTAAGTTAAAATGTATTAACAAAATATCTTACTTTCGAAATCTGGTGACTTGTACAATCTCACCAACATTCAATGGCATCCGTGTTTCGTCAGTCCATGGTATATTACAACAAACACATACACCAAACATTAATGGAAACCATCTGCCGTTGTATTCTTTAACTACTACCATAGGTTGTTTCCATGACTCTTTAATCAATTTTTGTTCTAATTGTTCAATCTTTAAAAATTATATAATTTAATAAAATATTACTATTTATTTATTACTCAGTTAAATGAGTTAAATCAGTAATGAGTTAAATTGATACTTTATTATCTCTATTCAATAAACAGCAATGCCTAATTCTTTACCTATAAATTATAACTATAGCCAATAAACAATTTTTAGAAGTAACAAGTAGTATTACTTTAATATTAACTTAAAAGACATCATTGCTTATAAGTTATAATATGTAATATAATATAACACAAGTACACAACAATTAGGTAGTAGAATATAATTTTTTTAGATGGATAAAAATGTTTGCATAATTATAAAATATATGAAAATTTAATATGTGACAGTTATGGCACATAGCATTATATTTTTCAACACAATAAGATATTAAAAAATAACAAAACGAAAATGTTTGTATGATCCAATAAAAATGTATCTATTATTAATATTTTTAGTACTCAGTCAGGTATTCCTAAGAAATGTGCAATAAACAAACACGAGTTATTTAAACATTTTAAATTAAAATAAATTAAGATTTGTCTGTGTTCAAAATTTAGAAAACTCAGCAAATTTTTTCTTTTACTTAATTATGTTAAAAAAAAATTAAAAATAATAAGAACTCAATTTTTTTACTTACAGTTAAATCATATTCACCACAATCATCTCGTACTGCCCAGTGAATACCATCATCTTTGGAAAAAAACTAAAGAAAAAAAATGAAAGGAATGATTAGGACTCTTTTGTATACAGTGTAACCTAACTTAACTGACACCTTTATATAATGAATACTTCTAAGAATAGACTCAACAAATACCTTAACAATACCTTGATACCTACCTAATGGATAACAATCTTAGCTTATACATAAGTATAATTTTATACATTTGTACATACTACACAACTGTGTCTCCAGTCATAACAACATGGCTCACAATTACTTGTCAAGATACAAATTACACCCAATTACATTATCTTTCTATATTACCAATAATAATAACATTAATAACTATGTGTACATTTATTTGGATTATTTATTAATATTTACTATCAGCTTTTTATTCATAAGAACAATATTTTTTGTAAACGGATACAAATGCGAGTTTGATTAAACAAATACTAATGCTAAAATTGACACTTGTCTTTAATATACACATATGATAGTCTCATGATTTCCTGTTATTTATATGTTTTACCATATAATTAAAACAAAAAGAAAAATTTAAGATTTTATGACAAAATGATAGATGCCCAAAGTTAGTTAACTGCAGTAAGTATAATTACATTTTTATAAAATATATACTTACTGCTTTAATATTATTTAATCTCCCTAAATTGTATGGATAAATAAATGGTGGTAAATTCCGATCTTGTTCGCGTCTTGATATTGCTTTTCCTACAATCCAGTCTTCAATATTCGTACAATTTTTTAGCACATATTTCATCTATTAAATTAATATATAATTTATATGGTCTTAAAAATTCATAACAATTGAATAAGTACATTCAAAATATTACACATTGTTAGTTTTAAACAAGTTATTATTAGATAAATAAGTATTTATTTAAATAATTACTTATGCACTGACTTGTATAAATAACAGTAAACTGAGAGTGAGGATTAAACATATTGCTAATCCAAATGCTGTAAGCCATAAAAGAGTTAACTTTAATGGAAAATAAATCAATACCCGGTGTCCATACTGGCTGTTTAAGTAGGCAATACAAAGTAAAATATATAAAATCAATTTTAACATAATCCACTGTTTATTTCAAAAACTAAACTTACTTACGCAAGTACAAGTAGAAGGGTCCTCAGTAATAATGTAGATGATTGAATAGATGCTACGATGGATACAAAAATAAATATCACAAATGATGGATGATTTGCATGACCTACACAAGTGTTTAACCATGGACAATGATGATCCATTTTTAACACACAACGGTTACCTAAATTAATGATTTTAAAACACATCAAATAGATAAATATAATTGTTAAAAAAGTTTCTGATTAATACATTTATGACAATGATGAACACGGGGTGCCTTATACCCATCACATATTCTGCAAAACTGTAAATATTGTTGGTCTTTTTCAAACTCCTATAAAACAAGAATTAAATTCAGATAATTGTGTAATAAAAAATATTTTAATTATATAGTACTGGTTTCCATTTGAGAGGGAGAAATCCTGGACCGACGATAACACATTTCAAATAACATGAAAAGCTAATAACGAATAGCGTCAGTAGAAGTGCATTATTGAGAAATCCACCCAATGAACCAAAACATGGCCACCACATTTCCGTAAAATATAACGTTGTCAGTGTTACAAATTTGTAAATTACTGAAATACACCAAAAACAAAAAATAACACCCATATTCTGACAATTTTTTAAAAACTTACTGATTGACAAAATTGGTCCCCAGTGAAGAAATCTTGCCAAAGATGATTGACGAACGGAAGTCATTTTAGGCAAGTCGGTGAACAACTTTCCATTAATTTAATACAATATTCATAGCAACAAAGCAAATTAAAAATTAAAGAAATCTTTAAAGTTTAGTTTTAACGAATATACTATAATATCTATTTGTATACTGTTTAGTAAGAATAATATAATATTTTCCTTAATCTATTATCACTTATCAATGATAATATAATAATAATATTATTGTTGAATGTTGATATTTAGGCATTTAGCTATAGCTGCAAAACTATACATAGTGTTGCACGCTTGAAATAACGGGCATGACTTTTTCTAATTTTATAGAAAGCATTCCCGAGGGCTGAGGGAGCTTGGTAAATTGTTTTCCGTTTGTTAGCAGGGTCGACCTTTAACTTTTAAGGGTGGCGTAGGGATGGGTTGTTTAACTCTTGATTTTTCAATATGTAGTCGGCAAATTTGACACTTAGGTTCAAGTTCTCGGTAATTCGACATAGTCAATATTTTTATTATTTTTAAAAATTATTTATGTAAAACGACATATTTTCGGGTACACCGAATCTTAAAAATTGTATATTGTATATGTTACGTTTGTATAAAACGACGACCACAACATTACGAATATATCGAATTATAAAAATAGACGAATTCATTTACTAACGGTTTATTGCACGACTGAAAACCCGCGGGTATCAAATATTGCTAGTACCTACTTTATTAATAACTAAAATATTCACGTTCACACTGTTCTTCTTCTTAATGACGAAGAGAAAATAATATAGATAAATTTTAAGAGCATTCAAATATTAATCACGCATAATATAAAAAAGTATCCACCTAATAAACCCTCTTTTTTAATTTAAGACATTCGATAGTTTTGTTTGAATAATTTATTTAAGATATCAAATTAAAAAGCTTGTTCAATTAAATACAAGCTACTTATCCACAAGATTCCATATAAGCTGTTATTAATGTTCTTATAGCAATATTGAAAAATATTATAAATATAAGCAAAATCATCCGTTTTTATATTCATTAGAAGTTAAAATGTTGACGTAATTTGCTATTAAACAAAAAATAACAATTTTTTGGTAATTAAAAAAATACAGAACTCTTACATCAAAGTGATGATTTATAAGATTATTCTATAGACTATAGTACTATATCATCCCATGTGGCCACAAGCTCAATATTTAAATAGATCATTAATACAATCTCTTATGTAATTAATTAAATTAAAAATAAGCTATTTTATAATTAAAAGAACTAACACTTCATAAAAAAATTGGTTAACTTAGATACATAGTATAAGTAAAATAAATGGTGGTAGCAAAGGAAATAAAATATTTTAAACTTTTAACATTTTTTTCAATTTAATATTATAACTGTAAATGTATGACATTTCACAACATGTCAAATACAATTGATTCTAAAAAGAATATTATTTAAATGATATACATTTTTTTCAAATTATAAAAGAAATACAGTGTAAGTATAATAGTATATAATAAATATGTACTTCCATTATAAACAATGAAAGCACATTACATTTAACATATAAATTTGTATAAAAAAAATAACTGGTTGAAAATCTAAACAAGTAATTCGATAACATAAAAATAAATTTAAGGATTTTGATACATAAAACAATTTAATGAAAAATAAGAACTGGTTAATTTTATATCAATCAGTTATACCTAATTTTTGAGATATATTTTCTCTTGTCAATGATCAATGCTGAATATATTTCCTGAACTCATATCTTGTGGAATTATTCCCAAGTCAAAATCCTGAATTTCATCCTAAATTATAAATTTAAAAAATATTAATTTTTATGATTAATATGTGAAATAATCAGTTTAAATAATTTATGTTAAACAAACCTCTCCTTGAAAATATTTCTCCACTATGTTATATGACATCTCATAAATCTTTTGAGAAGAATGATTTTGCAATGATTCCAAGTGATCTAATCCATTTGCCTCTTCAATTAACATACAGATCTTGCCTCGAGTGCAGTCAGATTTCTTTAATATACAACAAAATTTTGTTATAATATGTGACAAAATATAATATAGCAACTTTATTTTACTTCTAATAATTGATTAAGACCTTCCAGTATAATCTCTACCATTCTATCATCTGGAGAGATTAATAAGGCACAATAAGGTTCCAATATTCCAATATCAATTAGATGAGATTTCTGAGCATCTGAACCACCACTAAATAGATTGTTTATGGCCCAAGCAGCTTCTTTTTGTACTTTGATATCTCCCTATAATATTAATGTTTTTTTTTACAAAACCTATTCAACCAAAATTCTTAGTGATAAATTTACCCGTTGTAGAGCTCTAATCAAAACTGGCAATAAATTATGATCAATGGCTGCTTGAATTTGTTCTACACTACCAGCCATCACATTTGACAATAACCAAGCAGCATCTTTCACAACAGGAATACGTCTATGATTTAATAGATTATGAAGGTATCTAAGTACACCATGATCCAATGCATGTTTTGTCTACATAGATTTCATTTATGAATAAATAATTAATAAAAATAAAAAATTAATTAAATAAAACAATAACTTACCTGTACATCATTACCAGAAACAATATTGCCAACTACTCTTAGTGCAGGTATAAGAATAGTAGTGTCATCGACTTCTAAATATTTTAAAATTCCTTTCAATGCACCTGCCTCAATAATTACTTGAATCTTTTCATTGCTTCCATCAGTCAAGTATGATAAAGCCCAGCAAGCATTAGCTATTACATACAAATAGATATTATTATATTATTACTTATTAGTACTATTTCAGTATTTACTTACAAACAACTTGAGAATCGTTATGATTTAACATTCCAACCAACAACGGAATAGATGGAAGTAAATAATTAAAATTTGGAGGAGGAGTTTTGCTGCGACAAAGATTTGATAGCGTCCATACTATGTTCTGTTGTGCAGTGACTTGTTGAGTTGTTTGTAATAAACTGTTTAAAATTGGTACAATACCATTAGATAATACAATATCCCTAAGTTTGGGTCCATCACCCGCAATATTTCCTAAAGCCCAAACAGCTTGTTCCATCACACGTATATCTGGTGATTTAAGCAAATTAATAAGTAAAGGAACTGCACCCTCATTAACTATAGAAGTTGTGTTTGCTGATGATCCTGATGCTACGTTTGTCAATATCCACGAACATTCATACTGGAAATCAGTGCTAAAAATTTTTATATTTTTAAAAACATTAAAAATGTCTGAATATCTACAACAATCATACTCATTATTATATTTTGGTGTCAAGAAATCCATCAACATCGGTAAAATACCAGCTTTAATAAAGTCATCAATTGGAGCACATTTCCTTGAACTTAACATCTTACGAGCATATTTTAAGCAATTTAATTTTTTAACTGATGATGTATGACCTTTTAAACCTTGATACAATATTTTTACAATAAATTAAAATTACTATCAAAAATAATAATTAGACAATAAGATATTGAAAAAAAGGTATTTAATTCACCTTCTTTGATATCATCAATTGTCAATTCAACTTCAGGTTCAGGTTTTAATTCCAATTCATCATTATGGGCATCTAAAACTATATTTCTATGTTTTTTTAATTGTTCATCGCGTAATGTTTTTCGCAACTCAATAGTTACATCATTGCGTTTACGACGTAAATCCTAATAAACCACATAAGTTGTAAATAATGAAATTATAAGACTAATTAATAAAATAAAAATAAATATGTTATTAAGGGGATTGGTGACGGTGATTTCCTGTCTTTGTTTAACACACGCGCAACATAAGAATTCAGACGTGTTTTTTGTCCAACGTACCGATTGATACAGTTAAGCGATAAGAATTCTGAAAACAGATTTGAATTCGTCGTCAAGTCTACTTGAGAATGGTCAGTCCACATTTTTGATATTATCTGCCAAAATCTTAAAATCATTATATTACAAACGAGTAATTAAATTTTGTCATATTTCAATTATTTAAAAAGTTATATTTTAATATAAAAAATGTGGACTGGTCGTTCTCAAGTAAACTTGACGACGAATTCAAATCTGTTTTCAGAATTCTTATCGCTTTACTGTATCAATCGGTACGTTGGACAAAAAACACGTCTGAATTCTTATGTTGCGAGTGTGTTAGACAAAAACAGGCAATCACCGTCACCAATCCCCTTAACAGTACTTCAATTCAAATCAAATTAAATATAAACAAATATTTTAAGATAATTTTTTCAGCTATAACAGTCAAATTTAGTAATAACAATACCTATATAACACATTTACCTCATAATACTTATTTCTATCCTGGTATACATCAAAACTACGGCTATTAAGAATGGTTTTTTTTACAGGCATTTTTAATATTGATGATTTCAGATTTTGAATCTACAAAAAAAAAAAAATCTCTATTATAAAATTGAACAAAATATCTTACTTGAGACATTAAAAAATGTTAAAAACGCTTAGTTCTAAAAACTTCAACTCTGTGTTGCAAATAATGAGGTCATTTCAAACATTTTATATAAAAAAAAATATGTAATTTATTATTTTCGTTTTTATTGTATTGAAATGTGAAATAATTGATTTTTTTTAATTACAATTATTCAAAAACATAACTTGATCTAACTTGTTTTAAATAAATTGATTTCCCAAGGAGATATTAAGGGTGATACGGGACTTATGGGACATACTGTACTACATTATTTTGAATAAAAAAAATATAATATGTAATAAAATTTATTTATTAATATTATAAAGTCTTAAAAATTATTAAATATTATCTATTAAGTAATAACATAATCATAATAATTAATAATACAGTACAGCATCTATCAGATTACTCTAAATACCTAATCTAAAATCTAAATTAGTAAAATTCTAAATGGCTAATTAAATGTAAGCTAAATATTTTATTTTTTTTTCTCTTTAGAATAAGGTTTATAATTACTTATTTGAGTTCAAAGTTAAATTTTAATTATTCAGTAGGCTTTTGTTTATAGTTAATTATTAAGTTGACCTAGTAGTGTTAAAAATGGTTCAGTTATACAGTTTGGAATATGTCTAGTCTCTAACTCTATAACGGTCAGGAGTACAAAAGAGTTTATTAAATAAATAAAGTTATGTTATTATGTAATATTAATGTGTTCTTAATGAAGACTGTGATCTAGTATTCTAGCGGATATTCTAGTGAATAGACAATAGGTAGTTAATATTTCTGATAATTAAAATCAAACATTTAATTCTCGATAAATAAACCTAAAATAACTTTAAAATATTTAAATTTTAGTTTTGTTTCTATAATTAATAAGTAATAATGAATAATACACAGTACTTAGGCATCCATGATTAAAATAGTTGTGTATTCGTAAAAATCAAAAAATAGTACATTTACATTAGCCTATAGTGATAGTAAACTTCTTCATTATTAAGTTATTATGAAATGAAATTGTTTTTTTTTTTTTTAAAAAGAAGTATATATCAACAAGATACATTGTATTACTTTGGAATGTTATACAAAACTTATTTAGTTATAACTAAAACAGGAAATAGGAACTCACGGGCTTACCAATTAATACCAACAATGTAAAACCAAAACGTAGCTACTAAAAAATGTTTTAATTTAAACATACAAGATATAGTGGTAAATCAGTACAAATACTTACTCAATAATTTGTTTCCTGGTATTCTGGTGTTTATTTTATGAATTTAAGAATAGACGGTTATTACCAATATAAAAACTACCTACATATAACTATAATAACAAAATGAATAAAATTTATAGCTACTTTAAGTGATAAATAAATTATCAAGAGAGTAGAGATTGAATTAAATCAACTGTGAAACTGTACAACCTACAAAGTCTTTTGCTTGTTGGTCGAAATAACGAATTAGATAGGTACAGCAGTAAAGTCGACGGCCACTGCCCAAAGCTCACTACTCCACTAGTCACTACTCAGTACCTACTCACTAATCACTATCAAACTACATAATATTATATAATATTATGTTCATTATTTTATTAACGACCGAAAATTCCCGATCGTTTTGGTTATTGAGAACAAAAATTAAAATAGTACGCCATGACCATAACCAATAGCCATTGTTCATTACATGATAATATTATATAGACTACCTACTTGGTACTTATTATTTTTACATGCCGGTGACCGGTCAGACGTCAGTTGGTGTCGGCGGACAATCCAATCTATTTATAAATTGTTGATTAGTCTCAAATTTTTATTACTAAATAGTAAAGTTATTAATTATCTAATAATAATATCATTAGTATTACAGTTTTAAAAGTTTAATTAGAGTGCAGGACGCAGCTACAGCCTATAAACTATAAAGTATAATTAGTTTAACAGTTGGTATTATTATTATACATTTTTATTAAATAGGTACTATATTATTATTTATTGCTATGTTATTGTGTTTAGGTATTACTGTCTACCATAGAATATTATATAGATGAAACATTTTTGAATTTAAATCCACCACTCGAGTTAGGTATGATAGTATACCCACCACCCGGCCCCACTGGCCACAACGCCTATAACTATAGTACCTATATGGCTATATAACACTTTTGAACTAAAACTAAATAACGAGTTTGTATTGTTTTTTATAATTTTTTTCTTTTTTTTATTTATTCAGCCTTACTTGTTTCAACTTTGTAGGTATTTCATGTTTTTACAATATGACGATTTTAACAACTAACAATAGTAAGTAATGGCGTAATGCTGATAATTATAAATTATAATATATAAAAGAAAAATGTTATAAAAAGATTTCTTGTGGTAGGCGTGGTTTATGGTTGTATTAGTGGATTCTCGGAATGTGGATGTCTGAATAGTTAATAATAATTATTATATAGATCCGAATGCCGATTTTACTTCGTATAAGTTATAATAATATATTAATATATAACTATATAAGCCCCTTTGTTTATTTGTTGAGTCTTTCATAGAAGTTTTAAAATTGATTTATTACCCATATTAACAGGTACCTAAGGTATTCCTAATAAATATGTAATAATATGACCATGGATACATCCACCTTGAATATGATCTTTTTTTAGTAGTAGCAAGCGTTTTATTTGTAGATACTCTGTAAGGTTGAGCTGTGGTTTAACAATTGAAGTAGGTACTCTTGTAGTCTTGTGTATCATTGGTTTATTTTTTTATTTACTTGTACATGTCAGCTTCATAGGTACACATAGGGGATGCTTAGCATCTCCAGTTCCCTGTAAAATTTATTTCAGTTTTTCACCAATCATTTGATAATTATTGTGATTTAATGTGTTTGAATTTTTTTTTCATCACAAATAGACAATATGTAGTTCACAAATTCACGATTAAAAATGTATTGTATGAATGCACGTTTCAGTTTTGGTCTAAATATAAAATAATAAACAGCAATTATCTTATAGAAAATCACTATTTTATCTTACGGCTCACATTTTTTTACAAAATTATGTTTAATGATGAAATAACTATAAATTTAAAAAAACTTTTTTCTGAAGAAAGCTTAGTTGGAAAAATCGTTGAACTTTTTTAACTTGGATGAATATAATAGTTTGTGTTTTATAAACACTTTAAAATTAAAATGTATGCATTTGTTAAAAAATAACTTATTTAACTAACTTCAAATATTTATTAAATGATCATATCTTTTGAAATATTATATTCATCTGTGTTCATTGTTTGATATACCTATTAGGATATTTTGAAAAATGAAAATATCAACACCTAGTTTATCAGCAGAAATGTTGGTGTTAAACATCTATACATAGCTCAAAAAGAGTAGATATTCAGACTCCAAATATTGTTAAATATTAAAATGTGTGATATCATTAACCATAGAATAGACACATAAGAAATGATACAATCATTTTTAAAGACTAAAATTGTATTTATAGCAACTATATTATTATTAAAGATAGAGAAAATATCAAATACACTACTTATATAAAATAATCTTTAAATTCAAAGTTGGCCGGTAGGTTATTCTTTAATATTTTAAATTTTTTGATATAAATGTTATTAAATGATATGTTTGGTCCGAACACTTAAAAAATTTGTTTTAAGTTATCATAAGTTTTTATTATTGTTATTTAGAAATATTTTAGATACAAGGCTATATAATTTTATAAAAAAATCATCAAATTCACTAAAATTTTCTATTAATTTTGTAATTTATAAAATATTCAATTTTTATAAAAGTCTTATATTTAAATACATGGTTGTTCATACCTAGTAATATTTAGAAGTATTATAAATACTTATTTGGCACAATTTTTTTTTTAAACATTTAAACCTCAAAATTGGATATAATTAGATACTTATACAATTTTAGTAATTTTATTGTAATTTAAAAATATTATTCATTGATACTTATAATATAGTTGCTTCCTACTTAAAAAATGTTTATGTATATTATTATATTTTAATATTTTATTTGCAATTTTTAATCTAATTTTATTGGCAAAAATTAATTCAATCTTATGTATTCTATAAAGTACTATAAAGTATCTGGTAAAATAAATTACTAAAATGTATGTCTTAAAATATACATTAAGTAGTAATATAAGTTCACTGATCATCTCCTCTGAGAATCGTTTTTCATATGCAATGATATATTATTGGATTCACATTTTACCAGGTGTATTTTATCCAAAAACACTTATTGTACAGTAAATTGGTTACCTATTTCCCTCCTTAAAAAAATAAATCATCATTTTAATTTCTGTTTTTGTTGATACATATATTGAATTATGGTTTTAGGTTTTATATTTAATATAATATAGTTTTATTAAATATTTATATTTGTGGACTATGGTTGGCATAATTTAATCTATAATTTTGTTTTGTAAACAAATTATTTACTTAAGAGGCCGTCACACTAAAAGTGAAACGCATACAACGTCCGAGAGAACGCGCTGTTAGGTGTTTTCGTGATCCGCAAGCACGCGACGTTTTAACCACGCCCACTACTGGTAGTCGGCGGCCAGCCGAGGATTATGCCTATTCGGGAGCGGTGTTTATTATTATTTGAACCTTCGTCTAAGACGGATCGCGCGTAAATATACACGTAAATGGGTAAATGCAGCTGTAATATTTTTAATACCCGCGGGTACCGATGTGATTTGTATTTATAATACATTATTAGATATTTACTTCATGAAATATTTATAATAAAGTAAATAATAACTAATTTATAGCAATAACCTAAATTAATATTACCTAAATATCTAAATATTAGTTTTGTAATATTTAAATGTATTGCGTATATTTTACATTATACATTATTCGTGAACATGCTACAACTTACAAATTTTTTTGGTAATTCAAAGAAAAATAGAATATTGAGCATAATAACCTGTACCTACTTAAACACACTTAAAAATACATAATTTAATCATTTTATAATCTAATATTTAATTACCATACAAAATAGTAAAAAACAAATATTTCTTTAACCTTTTTTCAAATGTATTATATTATAAACATATAACATAAAGGTAATAATTGCATTTTTCATGTACATTAATATGAAATTAAAATTTTTTATCATTAAATAATTAAATAAAATATACAAATTTAAAACAATACTTTTAATACTAAATAAATAATAAATTAAATTAAATACATTATTTCTGTATGGCTTTAAAGTGTTTAAACAGAATCTTGACTCAAGCTCGGGTACACTTTTTTGCTATTTTTAATTGAATAGCGAACATGTTTTGTGTCTAGCGAGTCTTGATCAAAATTTTGATTTTTTTTGTGTGTCTTTAACATTAAATAATGGGTAATACTAGAAAAAATTCCTGCCAACAGTTTTGCACTCCACCCAAAGGTTTTGTATAAAATAGTAATATTAATCCCCGTATCCACTAGTGTTAATATTAATTTTACAATAAAAAATATCCCCATCAGTCCCGAAACAAAAGTACCAATAGTTGTAAACCATCCCCAAAGTTGATGTAATTTATTTTCGACCATGTTGCTTATTGTCTGTTCGTCAATAAGATATTTATATTGCAGACCTTGGTTAGTCGTATCATATCCCATAGATTGTCTTATTAAATTATTTGTAGCAGCACTCACTTCTTGTGGAAACAATATATGTTGCTGAAAAGCTTTCATTGTGTCTTGTGTGTATATACCAGCATTCATAAGCGATTCTGGACTTTTGTACGACCACGTCCAGGTTGTAGCCGGTTTGAGCTTTTGTGGTTTTTTTATTTCTTGTATATTGGGTACAATACCAAACCAGTCTCCGTCCAAATTGAAGCCAGGTGGAAGTAGTATATTACAATCAATTTGAGTTCCAAATTGTTGCAATATGTGCGTTTTGGGGGCCATGAAAAACGTTTTGTTGTTATATAAAACTGGTAGTTCATTAAAACATACATTTTTTCTCGATATTTCAACATTTACCTTTTTACATTTTATTAAATATATTATTTCGCCTGTTTTCACTGCAGTAAAACCTGGTCCTTCGCCCATAAGATACGAAAAGTCGGAAATGCTCGAAGAGGCTAGTGTAAGCTTTTGTTGTAATATTTTTCGTTCGAGATCACACTGTTTTTTAATTATGTCATTATACAATGATGTTATCGTAGATTTAAAGAAGTTTTCAACATAAACAAATTTTGTATTAACGTAGGCTAACAAATCAGTGTTTTGCGGAGAAATTGTTGTTGTCGTAAATCGATTGAAAAATGCGGTATCTACAAGTATGACTAACTGTATGTGTTCAGTTTGAATCACTGGCATCCCGCATGCAAAACTTTTTTTAATTTGTTTTAGGGAAAATACTATTTTATCCGTTTCCACAATATAGGTATATATATTATTTGAAAAATCATTAATGGCATTTGAAATTATTAACGATGCAGGACCATCATATAAAACATTGAAATCTTGTACTTCACAAGTGAAATGGTTGTTTGTCCATATAGTCTCTCCTTTAAAAGAATCAAAACCATAATTTTCAGATAATTTCATTTTGGTTCCTGTTGGAAGTATGAGGATATTATCTTTACTATTTGCTATAGCCGTACCTTCTGAAAGCAATATTTTAAATTTAGCTTGTACGACCACATCTTCCCACTCTCCTCTGCTTGATTTAAAAGTTGTGCCTTTACAATTACCATACTTGTCTAATGTTCCGGCAATGATATTTGTTACAAATATCGTTTCGTTTATTTTTAAATCTGTCACTACTCCTCCCGTTTGAAAAGTGAAAGATTGTTTCTGGTGAGTCTCTGAACATCTAGCACTACCTAACTCTATTATGTCGGAAAAATACCCTCCCTCTACAACTTGTGCGTCTTCAAACGCCGAACACCTTGTTATTAAATAATCAACAGTGATCAGGCATGATTTGAAATTAACTGGATATGTTTCAACCCTTTGCAATAGTTGTATTCTTGTTACCCGTTCTGTTTTCGAAGGTATTGGAAGATCACAGTTGTCTACTTCTAGACTGTCAAAGGAAGTTATATTTAGGTTAGGACCTCCGCAATCGTAAGCAATGAATCCAAAAGTGAAATGTATGGTTGTAATAATAACAAATAGAACTTTTTTGATATTCATGTTGAGTGTTGACTGGTTGTAATACCTATTATGAAATAAAATATAAATATTATATATAGGTACAATTTAAATTAAACACTTAATTTAAATATTGTGCTTTAAAAAATAAGAGAACGGATTTAAATGCTCTAAAAAACAAGAAAAATTTGTATAAAAATACGATTTAACGCACTCATAACAGCAATTAAAACTATTTTTATCATTGAAAAAATTTGTTTTACTGCATAAATTCTTATTCTATTAGGTTTTAATTTGATCTAACCTAACCTTAATCTGATCGGTAAAAAAAAATATAGTAAATAATAAATAATAAAAATACAAGTAGGTAGGTACGACGCATATACGATTTTTATGTTTATTCAAAAATAATTCATTGTAAAAACTTGAAACTTGTATCAGATGTTTACATTAGTATTTTCATTTGAGAATTAATACCTAAAATTTGAAAATTTAAAATAAGGTTTCTCATAAAATGGGGCATACCCGTTTTTGACCAAAATCAAAAATGTATATAATATATGTAAAAAAATAAAATAATTGCTGCTAAATAATTTTTTATAAGTTGCATAAAATGTTGTAAAATAAATATAGAACATTTTTAATATATAAGAATAGTAAAATATTAACATTATTTTTATGTTAATATGCCACAATATATATATACAATATTATATAAAAAATTTAAAAAATAGTATACAATTTAATTTTAGGGTTTTTAATTTATCTTACAATTGCACCTGGATAGAATTATTATTCGTAAAAATACAATTCTTTACGAAATTATTTACAAAACGATATTAATTATACACACACAATAAAAATTATCACTATTTGTTTCATATAATATTTAAGTTTTAAAGGTTCTGCAACTTAAATTCAAATATCTTGGTACTATTCATTACAAATATTTACAATAATAGTATCTTGTATCTTTTGACAAAATTACATATTATTATTATTTTATTATTTTAAATAATATTATACATATTGTGACATATTAATATAAAAATAATGTTGATATAGATAGTCTTAAATTTTAAATAATTTTCTATATTTTATTTTACAATATTTTATGCAACTTATACTTTTAATAATTTTGCAAAAGTATTAAAAGTATCTATATAGGTAATTGCCATAATTTTACAAAAATGTTTGTTTTGGTCGAAAAGAGAATCATTATTTTTTAAATTTGGTCGAAATTTCGTAATATCATTCCGTTTGTAAGACTCGTCCAAATATAATAATCGAAAGTTAATAGGTACCTAATTATCTCCGTTCAGAATCATTTTTCATCGTATACAAGATTTATCAATGAACTAAAATTTAAAATTAAAAAAAGTATATTTTTAAGTAGTTATAAATGGGTACTTACAAATGATGTAGCGTTTGTTCTGAGAGTTGATGATATGTATAATGTATATGTATAAATACAAAACTATATATAATTTAAAAGAACACTGACTTTAAAAAAAACTGTATTTAGAAAATAAAAATTTGTCTGGAGTCTCGCAATGATGGTGACTGGAAACACTTACACACTGTAACTGAAACTGATCTCGAGACTGTGACTGAACACTGTATCGCTTTTTTAAATATCTATAATATAGGCTAATTTTTTTCTAATTTTTAGATTAGACTTGTTTAATGTTAATGTATCATGATAATTGAGGTATGATAATGCAATTACAATTAATGTTAATTATAATAAATGTTCCAATTTATGATATTACAAATTGATATAATATATACAAAAATCGTTGGAGTTCTCATATACATTCAAATTTATATAATCAGAGTTTTAATTTAAATTATTAAACATTTTTAATTTACCTAATTGTTTCCCTTGATGTGCATGGTAGTTGATTGTCAGCACCTAAGAAAAAAGGTGCCTCAACAGATTTTACGAGCTCTGGATTTTGACTTTAAAAAATATATAAAAATATTGTATTATATAAATATTTATACTGCTGCATGCGATTATGTAATACATTTTCCGTATATTATTTAAATATTAAGTTATTATAGTTTACCAAATTTAATAGCTATATAATTTAGCAAAAGTTTACCTAATTGTTTCCCTTGATGTGCATGGTAGTTGATTGTCATCACCCAAGAAAAAAGGTTTCACAACAGATTCTACGACCTCTGGATTGGGACTTAATTAAAAACAATGTATTGTTATAACTGATATTACGTTATTATTTATACATATTTTATATTTTAATCATTTAATATTTTACTTACTTGGTTTTGTTTTGAATTCCTAGAAAATTCATCACTCGATTACTCAATTTCTTTTTAGTTGATAACTTTTTCGATGGTTGACGAGTACGTTTTTTAAGTTGATCCATTTTAACGTTAAATAAAAAAAAATTAAACCACAATAAAAATTCAATTAGAATGTAAGTTGTTACTGGTGTGGACAGTTTTACAGAATGACAATAATTTTGATGTCTTCCCATTTTGATATGCACTATTATCGTTGATCATAATATTTAATTATATAATTACCTTATACTAGTTATACTAATGAATAATGCGAGTAATAAAATAATAATAATTTAATTATCACAAATAGGTACTTACTTTTATACTATATCTAATGGAGAAATGATAGTAGATATAATATTTATAATATAATATATTAGATATTAAAACTATCTTGAACAAATTATGGTCATTACTCATTAGTGTTGAGAATTTTAATTATTGACGTATTATACATATATACATTTATTTAGATTAGTAAGAGCAAACAAAAGTTTCTACCAATATATGTCATACTGTCGCCTTTTTACTTGATAATAACCGAATGTTTACATATATTAAATAGGTATAAAAATTTTATACTACAACACCCATAGACTATAGTAGATTAATTCTAGTTTTATATGAAAAATACTTTGACCACATATTTTCTACTGATGATTAGTGTAATCATGTGGATATCAATAAATACTTACATAGTAATCTCAATACGTTTATACACAGTTATATATTATTTAGGGTATTATATACTATGTAGGTACTATGTACTACATGCTAGCAATTAGTTTTTGATTCAACTATTTCAATAAAATCATTAAATTGCTGTATGCATTTATGTTTAGTTTACAAAAATCTGTATTTAATATAAAAATATTTATAATAAATTAAAATATTTATATTTTAATTCCACGGCATTCTTTTAAAAAAGCCCTGCAAAAGTTATCAACAATGATTTTTTTCAGGAGTAAACGACATATTTCTTTTGTATACACTTATACTCAGTTAAATTAAAACATTTTCATATTTTAAACCTAACCACTAATTATATTGAAAAATTTCCTACAGTTTGAAAAAAAAAATTGTCGAGATCGTACATTTTTCAGCTGAGTTTTGGCAACTTTATGATACTTTGTGGTTTCAACATGTGTTTAGTTTATTAGAATATGAATTTGAATTATTATATCGAAATAATTCAAATAATATTCATGGGCCATATTATTATTTTCCTTATCGATACTCTGGGTATTTATAAAACGCGCGCGGCTAGATAACCGGTTTCGATCTAGGTGAGGTACCGCTGCATATGCGCGAAGTGTGGGGGAATGAGTACAGTTTTAGAACAGTGCCGCAGTTGTTTCGATAGCAGCACACGACGGCCGTAAAATCATAATTTTTTTACAACAAACATGGTTTTTTGATTCCAATAGTACTCAAGTCTCATTAGTCGTAGAAACATGATTTTGGTACCAAATTAAACGTGAGAAGTTGTACTAAAAACTGTTGGAACAGAATTTTGATATCTCAATTTGCTGATTTTATATAATTTTTTAAAAATTTCAAAATTTTAACAAATTTCAAATATAAATAAAATCGGTTTGAAAACAAATTTCAAAAATTTGTTCCAACAGTTTTTAGTACAACTTCTCACGTTTAATTTGATACAAAAATCATGTTTCTACGACTAATGAGACTTGAGTACTATTGGAATCAAAAAACCATGTTTTACGGTCGATTTTTTCCTAGTGTGACGGCCTCTTAATATTGATGGCTGGCATAATTGATCAAATGACTTTTAATCCTTTACTTATACAATAAAATACAATAAATATAGACCAGCGATTCCCAAGCTGTGCACTAGGGGCACTGCGGTTTACAACAACTCATAATAAATAATTTAAAATGTATAGAATTTTTTTTTTTTTGTTCTGTCTTTCATGTTGTTTATAGCAAGACACTATGACTAAATTTGATTCTAAAAAAGGCACTGTGAAAAAAACCGCTGATATACAGACTTTTTATATAATTAAACACGAAAAACAATTTATTTGTTTTTGAATTTTTTTTTTTTTAATAAATGTAGTTTTTATTTACTTATTAATCTTTAGATTTAATATAATTGTAAAAATGGAATACTTAATTTTGTATTTATCAACAAAATAACTAAAAAATATATTCGTAAATATAATTTAACATACAAGATACATTGTTGCTTAAATTAAACTTAACTTTATAACATTTCCAAATTAAATTGACATAGTATCATAATTAATTGACATAATACAATATAATAATTGACATAGTTTGGTTAGTGAACATAAGTTGTTAATAGATTCAAATTACAATCAGCTATAAAAAAAATAGAAATATTTCTCTTAAACAATAACAAAATCAGATTCTATAGGAAGACAATAATTATAATTAACAGTATCATATAACATTTTTTATCTCATTAGTTATTGCTTCTTAATCAATTTCTCTATATATTTAATTAAGTTTATACAAATAATATGTCTTAAATTAATACCAATAAAGTATTAATAACAATAATGTATAAATTATGACTTGGTAGACAACTGAATTTACTTAAATTACTAAATAGTTAAGTATAAATTTCAACAAATCAATGTACTGGAATATAACAAATCGGTAGATATCATAGTCTATTTTCATATTATATCATCTATGATTACAATTTTAGTTAACCATTAATTTGCATATAATTGACTTATTAACTTCTAAGCAATGAATAATTATGCTATGATTGTAGACATCGAGCTTTTAATGGCATCTCTAGCATAAGGTATGTAAGACAAAGAGTACCATGTCAATGCAAGAAATTGAAAAATAATGCAAAGAAAAGTTAATGGGGCGTTTTTCATCTGAAATTATTAATATACAAAATTACTATAATTATTAATTCAATAAAAAATTCTGATTGCAACTTACGCCAATTGCAGCAACTAATGTAAGGACTATCATTGCAAGAGCAATGATTGTTGCAATAATTCTAGAGGATGAAAACATCTTTTTTATTTGTTTTACTGGTCCCATTAAAAAACAAGTACTGAAAATTAATTAAATATTTGTAAATAATATTAAAATATATATTTATATTTTATTGTATTTTACCTAAGAAGCGATGTAACATTTCCGAGTGTATAAAAAATACCAAATACAGCTATTCTTCTATGTAGAGGTAAAACTAATGCTGTGGCACCCAATAGTGAAAAAAAAATTCCAATTACAAAGCATGCAATAAATCCTTTGATACGAGTAGACCATTCTAGTGATGACATTTGATTAACATTCTGCAAGTAGATATAATTTAAATTCAAGTTAATTATCTAAATATATGTCACACATTAGAAATAATAATCGTTTAATAAAAATAATAGTAAATGTATTCTAAATTAATAAAAAGGTTACTAACTTTTAGATATTGATAAACATTTTAACTGGTATTTAATTACAACACAATTTTATGTGATATATATATAATTTGTATTAATTAATTTAAAATCTGGTTGGTAACCCTAATAACATTAATTATTCTGTATAATTATTATACAATGTTTTAAGATTAATAATAAATTAATAACTATAAGTGCAAATTATTACAATGCTTCTAATAAATCCTCATATAAAAACTATAGAACTATATTTTATAGACATAAAATAACTATTCTGTAACTTGATTTTGCAAATAATGTCCTTATGAAAGTTGATAATAAATAGGTAAGCTAATTTTCTAAAACTTACTTCAATACTACTTAAACATAAATTAATAATATAGGTAGTAGTTTATCATTCCTCTTTTCTAACCAAATGTGGCATATACTATAAGCGCTATCAAAAATAATAAGTAAATTATGAAGATATTAATAAATATATTAACAATAGCATGGGCACCCAATGGGGTGGGTAAGATAGGGCACTTGCCCCCTTCTGGATAAAAAATATTAAAAACATATAGTTCAATAAATATTACCACAATATTATTATTATCTTTATTAGGTACCTTACATTTGAGAATTTTTTGATTTTGACCCCCCCTAAAATGTTACCTATATGCGCCCATGAACTACAAAAGTAATATTATTTAGACTACAATTAATAGCATAACATAAATAAATGATAATATTATTTGTAATAAGACAGTGTAAAATTTACTTACAGGTAAAATTCCAGTAGAACTATCATTGTCTCGATCTTGACCACTCAACGCTTTCTTTAGCATATCCATATTGAAATGATATCTATGAAACAATTTTTATGAAACTCATAATAAGGCTAAAACTCGAGTTTTTCCAAATTTATGCAATAAAAAAAAGTTAATCTTCTATTGAAGAAATGTCGATTTTTTTGTAAAAATTTTAAGGACAAAATTGGATAATCTAATAATAATAATAATGTATAAATATGTAACCTGTAGCAGTAGCGGCAGTAGTACTATGTTATAGTAGTAGTCAGTAGATGGTAGTTTAAATGTACAATACACAACCAAATGTGATGTTATTGTTTTAAAACCACGACGTTATAGTGTACGATTTTAATTTTATTTTGGATTTAACCTTATAAATTATAATGCACAATTTTTATTACGAAGAAATAGAAAAATAATTGTTTTTTGTTGTTGAAATATATTTTAAACATTGATAAGAGATAAGGGCACACACCGCGCGCCAGAGTGCCAGACTCGTGTCAAAAAAAACGACGGGACACCGCGATTCCGATCGTGGTGTATGCAGTGGCGGCAGTACACTACACTCCCTCCTTTGCGTAATCGTCACCCCACCGCCATACAGTACATTGACAACCGTCTGCGCCGATTTGTATTTACTATTATATATTATTATTATTATTCATTAATTATTTGGTTTTGGGCGTATTAGCTAGTAGTAGTTCAGTACGGTGGTGACCGTCGAGTCTAGTGGTTCGGGGTTGTGTTGTTGTACACCAACTCGTTCGTCAGCATAAATACCGAAAATAGACGTGCGTGATCGATTATTATAATATGTGACGGACTATCCGAAATGTGTCAGATACATCGAAATTAAACCGCAGTTAGACCTTGAAACGGTTGTGCGTATTATTGTTATCGTAATATCGTACAAATAATTCGATTAAACTCGTCGCAAATAATAGTTACATATTTACTCGGTCGTGCCATACATAACTACATAAGATTATAGGTACTTATTAAAATATTTTGTAGTGTATAAAAAAAAATACTCTAGAGTGCTGTACACTTTAATTTTGTGCTTTATAGTACTGAATTCTGCGACGATATGCATCTATTCAATATTTGTTCTTATTTATTTTAGTACATACTTATTATTATAGCCTACGAGTCGTATCTTTTTATAATTGTTGTTAATATAACTTAATTAATTTTTGTTTGTTTGTAGTTTGAGCGATTCTTTGGATATTTATGGGATGTAACTCGAGCAAAAGTACGTCCAAAGCTGTACACAAAAAAAAAATACTACCCATCATGAGTTTCCTGCCGTCCAGCAATGTAAGAGTAATAATACTATTTTTCGTTTTCACGTCTCTTGAGATGTTCATAAAAGAGGCGAATAATAAGTTAAAAACTTACAGTGTGTTAAGTTTTAAAATGTACTATATGATTTTTACACGAAAATTGATAATAATATGTTTTGTGTATTAAAATATATTAAAAGGTACAACAAAATATAATACAGCCAAAATAGGTATATCATAATCGTAATTATCGTATACAGCCATATGCCCATATAGGTACCTCAACTTGCTATAACTGCAAAGTTGTGTAATTTTAATCTAGATTACGATTTTGGTAGAATTATAAGCAAACAATTTTTATTTTTCAGTCTTACAAAGTATAAAATAGATTTCATTAGCTACATAATTTTTGCCAATTCTATATTGACTATGTTCAATCATTATAAAAAATAGTTTCCTGTTCATATAATTTTATCTGTTTATCACAATTACGACATTATACATTTAGTAATCGTTGGAGTTATTATAATAATGTATAACCATTGTTTTTAAAGCATGTTTGTATGAATACAAAACAATATACCCACCCATATAAGCATACTAATTTAATATTAGCATGGATTTCAATATTTCATTATCCTTTGTGAATGAATCATTGAAATTCTAGTATATTCAGTTTTATCTTTTTAACTAACATTTCACAGATTACATTTCAAGGTTTTTGTTATGGAGACATGTGTCAACTTGTTAAACAATAGAAAGTGAAGAAAACAACTTAATAATATAATAGAAGAGTTTACTCTTTTCTATAAAAAAATTTGCTTGGTGACTTTCATATTTTCAAGTGTTTATTAAAGCAATATAAAGCCAAATAAGTTAAATTACAGGTACATTAACAAACCAAATTAATATTGCAATTAATCCGTTATGGCATTATCTAATATGTTTATCTGCTATGTATATTATATTTATACTAACATCTCACAGTTAATAATAACATTATTAATAAAAATCGAGTATCTAGTTATTCTTAGGTATTATCTGATTTTGTTTTCATTGTTAGTAAAATGTATTCATGTTTTGTTATTTGGGAAATAGAAAAATTAATAATGATGACGCATCATCTTATTCCCGAGATCATTTCTACCCTCCTCAACTTGGTTATGTACTCGGTATTGATCCACTCTACTGAGGAACTGAGCATGTCCAGTAGGTGCGTGCATACAGCACCTTACCAACCCCCCGGACTTTCATGTGCCTATTCGTATTCCATTGCAGTGGTTGTATATTTTCGTGTTGTTTCTATACTTTTTTTCTAATGTGCATAGTGCATTCATTAATTATTGACAAATTACTTTATATTTAAAATTCAAATAATTGCATCTTATGAAAACATTTTAAGTAAAATTAATTATAACAACATTCTAATATAATATTTCGGTTGATAATATTAAATAGAGCGTACTGCAGTATTTTATAAATATGCTCATTGTAAAATTACATGTTAAAATAATACAAATGAGTCATACGTGATAATTAATTTTATAGTTTAAAATATACCTTTCAAACATGAAACAATAAACCAATATATTTTGTCGTTAGCTTTGATATTAAGTTTTTCGTATATTATCGTGTTAAAATTTCTTAAAAATAACATTTTCAGTCTGCAGTAGTAAATACAATTTAACTGATTAAACCATGTTGCATAATATTATGTACTTATCAGAATCGCATTAGACAAGATACTTCAAGAGAATATAACAAAATAACTACAAAATAATGGTAATATTATTAAATTTACCAGAATTATTTTCTAGAAATGTTCAATAACTTATAATTTACTGATAAGTAGAATCTACGGATAGTATTATATCGTAATTTTTTTTCATACATTTCTATCTATATTCTATTATAATATAGGATATATATATATATATATATATATTACTACTTTTCGTAACTAGGTAAAAAATGTTAGGGAAATACTATAGTCCCAATCTCCAAACAATGAATTAATCTGTATGGTAATTTAGTGGTCTTCGTATAGTATTTAATACAAGACACATACGCTGTATACCTATTATTTTATAAAATATAATTTCCCACAAAATTTTTCAATTATAAATTTAGGGGAAGTTAAATCTATATTTACATTAATGAATAAATTAATTAATCTATGATAAAATTCTAAAAGTTTGATGTAAAATTATGGAGCTTATTGCGTAAACATTTTTTATTTTATTTCCCTGACCTATGCACAGTAATCAGCATAGCTAATTTTGTGTAGTAAGTTTTAATATTAGAATAAACTGAGTTATTATCTAACTTTAAATTAAGATTATTATCTTTGTATGTTAACATTTTACGATATAATATTAATTGTTATATATATAGCGACATATTAATTTTTTTGAATAGTAATATTTTCTACATACATATGACAGTTATAACTTACTTAGGTACAAATTTAAATAACGTAAAAAATTCAAGTACAAACATATAGATAATCCTTTTAACTTTAAATTTGGTCATTGGTAAATTAATTTTATTATATATTATATTTAAGCAAAGCACAGAATGTTGGTTCTATTGAATGCAAATTTGAACGTAGGTATAAAAAAAAATAATATATGTAAGCAAAACAATAATAAGTGCGATCACTGGCTGGTTTTCTCTTTCGCTCTTTTTCGTGTATTAATAAATTGCTCGTAGTACAATAGTACATATTCTTGTTATATACTCTTAGGGATAGATTGTATATTTCTTAAAAAAAATAAAATAAAACGAATGATGCGCTATTATGCTCATATACTTTATTATTAGAGCAAAAGTGGTAAACTTTTATGGACTTTTGATCGGCCTCCGAATTTTTTGTTGTTACAATCGAGTCAATCGAACAACGAAAAAAAGATCGTTTATAATCAAAAATATATAAATATTTTTAGCTTTTGTTTAGAATAATATAAGACAGTTGCAATCGACTCTAATTCATGTCACTATCGACCTGTTGACCGTCTCTGCTTTCTTGGGCGCCCCCCAAGGGGGGGGGGGCAAGACGGGGCACTTGCCCCTTCCTGGAGGCTGGAATAATGTTTTTCACAGCAATTGGTAAAATTCCCAATGAGAAATAAGCTTCTAAAAATAGGTCTACCTGTGTATTCAGATAAAAAAAAATTTTGCTCCCCCCCTAGAAAAATGTCTGGGGACGCCCATGCTTGCTTTATAGGATATCACACCCGCATATCACCCTCAGTCGTACGAACGTAAACGTATAATGCGTTAAATTTGTGTATAGCAGTTACAACTTTTTTGCTATTTTTGAAATAATGTACCTACCTATTAACAAAATTATAAAAGACATTAAGAACATTATCTGTGCTTTCTCGTAGGTTTTTTACGATCTTTTAATTTTTAACTAAGTATAAGTATGTAAAATATTACAATTTAAAAATACTCATAACTTGTATAAGAATAATTAAAATATCGAAAAATATTAAATAACCCACAAAAATCGCAGATCTGAACTTTTACCTAATTTATCTTTAAGTTTGATCGTTTAAATCTAAAAATTTATCATATTAATTCACTCCATCATTAAAATTTTATATTAATTTAAAATTGTATTCATTAAAATCGGAACTACCGAGTACCGACTATAAATTTAGTAGATAGGTTGTATATACGAGTATACGTTTTTAAGACAAATAATACACGTGCATGTGGTATCATCTTTAGTAAAGTATATTTAATAGTGTCCAATTGATTATAAGGATATATTAATAATTTGATTGTTTTTTTTTTTTAATTATAACTATATTGGATTTTAAAATTATACGAAATTAAACTTAACATTTTTTTATTATAATAGATTTTGGCATTTTACTCTAAAGACTATAATATGAAGATCTTTATAGTGATATTTTTCAAAAATAATATTTAGAAACACGTTATCAATTAAGATAATTAGATAAATATATCGTAGTGTCTGATTAAATAATAATTGACAATAGTCGCATTGTAAATATTAATCTACCTTCTTATCTAGTGAAACTTTAGTTATAACTTTAAGTTATTACTTAAAAAGAATACTAAGAATTAAAAATATTTCGTGAAAATTTTGTTATTTTATTTTTGTATAATAAATTATTTCACAATTTATCCACATTAACTTAATACATTTCTAATAACTAAATAGCTTTGTACTAATTTATAAATTGAAGAGCACTAAAAATAAATTACGAATATTGAATATTAATACAATAATACAATACCCCTAGGTACCTAAATATTTTATCATTTAAATTATAATTGTAATACATAGTTTAATATTGTGATTTGTAATATTTCATCTCTAGTCATTGGACTCTTGGAATTTTATTTGATTATCAGTTAATATTTTATGATGAATTTATAAGATATGTTATTTGATTAATAATTTGAAATAAATTTACTGTGATAAAAAAAAAAAAAGAAATTCTTAAAATTAAAAACGATTTTGTCCATTAGCTTGTATATTATTTATAATCAGATTGTTTCTTTTATTGTGACTATTAACACCGGACTATAAGTTATTACTTATTCTAGTGAGGTAGTATTTTTTATTCAGTGCATTTAATAGGTGCTTGTAAGCGTAACAGTATAAATGCATATTATAATAATCAGTCGGAACCGTGATTTCCGGTGTTGGGCAATGATTATTCGTTTTGAGAAAACTATTTTAGTGGTATAATATTGATTTAAATTGGAAATCGGTTGCCTGTCCGTCTTTTTGATCGCATATATTAATTATTACTTATTAATTGTATATATTATGTATATATTGGTTTGTATTCTAGTTTTTAAAAGAATGAAGTTCATATATAACTAATATTTTTATTACATATTGGGTTGGTTTGGAATAAGTAATAATTTTATAGTTTAAAATTTATACTAAGATAAAGTATTATAATAATAACTTGTTATGTGATATATTTATAAAAATGTTCATAAAAGTTGTATAATATCTTAATGGTAGTGTTTATATTATTTTATAGGTACCTATATATAAATATTAAATAAATAAAAATTTTCCCATTTGGTAAAGTTACTAAGTATATAATATGGGTGGTCAAATCATCATCATATTCAAATGTCTATATCAATTGATGTTCTTTTTATAAATATTTGAACTTTAAACTTACTTAGTTGTTTAAATGTAATATTAACTTTTTCCAAAATGATACACGAATTTACAAGTTTTTCATTAATATGGTTTAATTTAATTTTATTAACTTTTAAAAATACAATATAAGTTCCTTCTGTCTATTCTAGTAATAGTTGTATTTGTTACTGGATACCCAATAAAGAAAAATAATATTTTCTAAAATAGTTAAGTGTATTATGTAAAATACTAAAATCATTAATAATTATGTAAAGACATTAAAAAAAATATAGACATATGTATTAAATAAAACAAGATTATGCTTTTCATATAATTTTTTTTTAACTACAAATAGTTGTTAAATAATGATAAATATTGTTGTAATGTCTTTGTCCTTGATCCTTTTAATTAATAATAGTTTAAATTATTTATAAAAATATAGCTTAGATAAACAGTTATAGTAGTTTAATGTTGTCAAGATCACCTAGTTACATTTGCCTTATGTATACAAGGGTATACCTTTTTAAGCATAGTTGGTAGTTAATAAATGATAAATATATTTAGTATGCCCATATTAAATTATTATAACATAATTCAGGTCATTGACAGTGCCTTGCTAATTTAATTTTCTTTTATGGAATAGGGAACGGGAATGGCCTTATGTTTACAATAACTCTTGCCTATACTATACACATCTATGACCATATGGTGTTTCAGTGCATTACATAATATTTCTCACACTCATATAATACTATAGTGTTAATGTTATACAGTTGAATTATTACTCAATGTTTTTTATTTTAGGCTAACCAATACCCGAAAAAACAGATACCAGCAACCAAAGGATTAGCATCATCTTTTGGGTTCAAAAAAACAACCCAAACCAATAAGATCAGACCAATATCAGCTCCTATTCAATCTGTTGAAAAGCCAAACAATTTTGAATCTAAAATGCTACCCAAACCAATGTCAACGCCTACAGAAAAATGTTCAAGAAATATAGCAAAGAGTAATACACCTTCTCCTAACAGGTTTGTTACCTTATAAAAATTATTTATTGAATTTCCTTTCCTCAGTGACTAATTTTTTTTCTTTACAGGTTCGGATTCTGTAAACCAGCATCAAAACTTGTTCAACCCACAACATCAGTAACACCAAAAAAAGTAGAAGTGGAAAGAAGAAGTCAATCGGAACCACAAAAAAGGGAAATTCCTAAACTTTTATCAAGTGGAACAAAAATGGCTGTATCCAGAGTTACCTCTAGTCATTTACCTAGGCCTCAAATACCAATCAGATATCAAGTGTCCAAAAGTCCCAATAAAAGTGCTAAAACAGCTACCAACATGAGACTAAAGAATGAAGCAATTAAACAAATGCAACAAGGAGTGACCATTCGAAAGTTAACCGACTCTGTTGAATTTACTGAAGTAATTGCTTTTAATAGACCATCAAGGCTTACAATAAATTCAAATGCTAAAGGTTCTTTAATTAGAGAACGAGCTAATAAATATTTGAGGTTAGTAATTAATATACATAATGTAAATACATTACTAATGTTTTCATTAAAATTTATTTTAAATAGACAAGTATCAAGTTCGTCTTCAAAACATTTGACATCGTCTGATGATGATTCAGATCTAAGCAGTTATGAAGAGAAACACGACAAGTAAATATTTATTTCTTTAATAATAATAATATAATAAGTCTAATAAGATGAGATGGACATCTAGCATAGACCATAAATTAAAATAAAATTTGGTTGCAATCCGTATGTGCTCTTTATTGCTGAAGAATTTGTTCCTAAAAATAAGGACTCAGATAGTTTTATTCTATTGATCAGACATAGTAGATTTATGACTGTTGTCTATAGTTATTTACCTAAACAAATATTAATAATCATGTATAACATTTTTTGGATTTAATAGTGTTTTTTATTATTTGTCAGTCATACCAGATTATGAGATTACTAATGAAATTTCATATTTTAATTTATTAATTATTTAAATTTTTCATAAATAATTTTCTTTTATTAAACATTTTGAATAGAGCATGGGGTTGGAAAAACGGTTCAAATATATGTTGTGCATCTTAGTAAATAAATGTTTATTATACTACTAAAAACAGTTTATTTTTATTATATTTTATCAGAGAGGAGTTTGTAAAAGAAAAGACTGAACAATTTGATAGAAAAGATACATATAGTGATGAAGAATATGGACCAGGTGAAGCATTAGCAGTAGAAGAGTTTACAGAAATGAAAGACAAAATAAATGTCATTGATAATAAATTTGGTATTTGCTTAAAATAGTGTATAATTAAATTAATAAAGTATTAATATCAACATTTAATAATTTCTGTTTTATAGCCAATGTTGATATGTCTGTATCACTACGTGATGTCTTATTGAATATTGAGGACACAACATTTGCTACATTAGCTGCTATGTCTTCTACAATAAGAATTGAAGATGAAACATCACCAGACGATGAATGCTTAAGCCCTACTGAATCAGAATCAGCTGAATTTCCACATAGTAAGACAGGTACTTATATTAAATTCTTGTTGAAGAAAAATGTAGGACAAATAATATATGTAAATTGTAAACAATTTAAGTGTCAACAAAGAATGATTTTTTAAGTTACGTAATTACATATTTTTTAATTTTCTATTAAAATTTTTCATTTACATGCATTTTCTAATCAACTACTCATTAATAATTAATATTTTATCAAAAACGTTGATATTACAACTAATATTGTAAAACGGTTTATTTTTTAAATAATTTAAAATCTAATATTATGTTAAAGTAATATTTATATTTTCCAATATTATTAAATTATTTATAAACTTAATTGATTACCTACATTTTTAATTAATCTTCCAAAATTCATACCAATTTTATCCATCTCATTTAAAAAAAAAATATAAAAGTAATTAATTGTTTTGATAAATCTGATGTCTCTTAAAAAAGTTTAGGAGTAGAATATATTAATTTTATTCTACTTCCACTCCATTCACTGTCAGACATGTAAACAGAAAACAACCAGGCGGGAGGGATCATATTAAGTAGAAAAAAAATCAAAATAACCTTATTACAGTCGAATCTCGATAACTTGAATTTCAAGGGAGGTAAAAATTAATTCAAGTTACAAATATTGCAATGAGTGCGTAAGAATTCCATAGGAACAAAAAGAAATTTGAGTTATCGAAACTCGACCATGTATGGAATGTCAAAAAGTAATATTTTTTGAAATTATTCTGGGTTTTTTAACATAACATTTTAATTTGAAAATAATTCATTTCTTGCCCCTTTTTTTGGAAAATTAAAATCGATTGTTGAAAATAATAAGTTGTATATTATAAATATAAATTATAAAAACTTTAATTTTATTTTTATACAAATATTTTTTTGTATCTAAATGTGTTCTAGGCACAGTTTTGTTATATATTTTATATATCATGTATATTGTAAATATGTAAATTAATGCACATGAAAATGGTAAAATTCTAATTACCCTTACAGAATCTACAAATAATGATAAACGTGACACTATGTCTCCAATTTTGCGATGCAATATCTCCAAATCCGGTTCTTTTTCATCAGACACTAGAGATTTTTTTGATGATGAAATTGCTGATCAACCTGCACTTATGTTTAGTGGGCCTCCATCAGAGTCTTGCAATGCAGAAGATATTGATGATGCTATATTTCGACTTGGAAGCCATTCCAGTTGTAACAAAAAATGTAATATTTTATAAATGTATAATGTATTTAATTTTAAAAATTTAAAATTTAAATGATAAGTATATCTAGTATAATCAGTTCAATGATAATATTAAAATGCTTATACATTTTTTACTCTAAATCATAGCCAAATCCTTGAGAAGATCACTAAGTGCTGATGGGTCCTTAAGTGAAAGTCTCAACTCTGATGACCTGATGCTTGATGTTGACTATGATCAAGCAGATGATAAACCGACCGATCCTGATAATGAAGACTTATTGAAAACACTGGAGAACACCAAACAAAATGCGTTTAATGAATGGAAATCTTTGACATCTACGAGGTGGGTATTGAATATAATTACGTATTTACGTAGTTTATATGCATGTAATATTATTTAATTACATAACGATTGTGTTGGTGTACTATGTATACCGTATCTACACACATTACACGCGCACAAATGAGTAAAAAATTAATATTTGGTGGGGGGAAAATATTTCATTGTTGTATATGAATAAAGAGAAGTAATGTTAATGACCTTGGTCCTTGGTCGTGTAACGTTAATGTACCTATAGGTACTGCTACCTATCAGTGTTGAGAGTTCCACAACTGCCTGCATCTGAGTCATTAAACCGGTTAGCCATACACCGTGTAGTCTGTTTTCCCGTCACTTATTTTTTCCTCATTTTTTAATAACATAGTATTGAACCTTTCTCTCCTTACGTGTTTCTTTTTAGCCATTTCTCAAAAACCATCTAATAAGATTATAAAATAGTACTCTATGCATAATATACATTCAACGTGTTAGAATTTCGAAATGATAAAAGCATTTAACAAGTCGAAACGAGTGTTTAAAAGGTAAAATACGACTAAAGCTAGTAAATTTTAAGTGAAATATGTAAAGAAAATAGGTTAATGTAATATTTAAATTGAAAATGGCTATTACTAGTATAACCTGTCAATACACATTTATCATCTTTTTATGTATTTAACTTTATAGAAACAGTAGTAGTTCACTTAAAGACGATGTAGTTCCAGTCAAAGATGATACAGATTCCAAAGTAAGTAGGACATTTTTTTAATTCTTGGGCGGTATTGACAATTTTGAGTAATTTTGAAGTGGTTATTAGGGCAGCAATGGGGATGTGTTAATGAGTTTCGATCGATTTCGAGAGGTAACGGACGACATAGCGAGTATCAAGAACATGCTATTCGAACTAAACCGTGCGCTGATAGAGGTAATTTTAATAATATTTTTTTATTTTCAAGCATAGATACTAGATATTAATTATACTAAATACCACGGTTAAAGATATACCGTGCTAAATACATATTATTATTTTAATGTTAACAAATTACAAGTTTTTGATTTGAATTTTTTATTTGATAATGACTTGATAAAATAATGATAAATTGTAATTATAAATAATTATTTTAATAAGTTGCAGTAAATAGTAATTATCTACTTTAGTTTAAATAAAAACAATTTTAAAAATAGATTACGTCTATTTAAAACAGAATAATAAAAACATCACTTACTATTCCAAAATCCAAGGCCTATTTTAAGATAGTTATTTTTAACTATTTTTCAAGGTTGAAAAACAATTAATCGTAATAATATGTCCTTAAACTGAATTATTTAAGGATCATCATTCAATATTCATCAATATTTTTTTTTATCACATGTTCTGATAGAAGGTGATTTGTGTATAATTCTAGGACAAACAAGATATAACGTACCCAGAAGACCAGGAAGTTCATTGCTGTTACGAGAATCAAATCTTGGATTTGAAACAACAGGTTAGTTAAATTATTTTATATACCTACGTATTAGATACATGTCTCCATTTATTTTCAAATTAATCAGTGATTATTTTAAACTTTATTTAATAAATTCAAAATGTGTCTTGTTATTCATTTGAAAGTACCTCATTTAATAGAAAATACTTAGATAGAAGCATGATTTGCATGATTATTTTTTAATGCTAAGCAATTTAAATATGAGGGAAATATGTATTTATAAATATCCCACTGCGTTTCGGAGACAAGTATGCATTTTCCTTGATCAGGAGCTGAGTTGCGGATCATCCGTTTCAGATAGCTTATATGGCACAACAAATGGAACAGAAGGATCGTACTATTCAAATGCTCAACGAACAGATGGCTCAACGACCACGAGCATCAATAACAACAATAGAAACGAGAAATGCTGCCACTCAAACAGACAGAGTATGTAAATGTAGAAATCATTATACATTATTATTATGCCTGATTCACTGAGCATACTTATTTATTGTACAGTTATTAAAAATCTGATCTTTGGAATATTTAAGTTTACTACCTTCAATCCCATTTAAATTCTTGAAATTTGTTGTATTACTTTATTAGGAGTGTCTTATAAGGATACAAACGTCTGTTTTTCAAATGAAAACTAATGGATAATATTTGTGAGAATGTAAATGTATCAAAATTTGAACAAGTAATTTTTGAGTTATTTAACTTTGTGTTCTGAGGATAATAGTTTTGAAAGATATGAAACTACAATGATAAAAACTTGTTACATAAAAGTTTCACTATAGTAATTAATATTTATTTATCAACATTTTTAATTTGTAAATCTGTATTACATATCTTATATCCAGTATTATATCAATTTTATATTTTTAAAAATTTATTCATTGTAAAAACATTTTTTGAATACCTACTTCTGAAAATTATGAATTGGGTACTTAGATTTATTGTAAAAAACAATGATGTATATTGTTTTAAGACACTCCTTAACTAGTGTTAACAATTTTATATTATACTTGAAGTAAATTTAAAAATTCCAAAATTAGGACTTTGAACAAATTGAATATTAAACAATAATTGAGGTTGAATCAATCTGTATTTGTTTTATTTAAATTTTTTTTCAAGTGTCGGTCGACCACAGCTCCAACATTA
Source organism: Aphis gossypii (assembly GCF_020184175.1). Classification (NCBI taxonomy): domain Eukaryota; kingdom Metazoa; phylum Arthropoda; class Insecta; order Hemiptera; family Aphididae; genus Aphis; species Aphis gossypii. Next base: position 77,139,262 of record NC_065530.1, read on the forward strand.
TGCACATTCGATAGAGAAGGACAGGCAAATGGCCGTCCTGTAATAAGGTAACTAATTATTTATTTTATAATTAATGTATATATCTATAAATTGTATTAAAATATAACTATTTACACGTGGAATATATGTTTTGTTTATGCAAACAATGACGTGATTTCTGTCAACAATAGCTTCACATTGGGAAAGGTAGATAAACTCGACATGGTGTTTTGTTTATTCGCAATGTGTGCGTTCGATTATTTCTGCTTGTCTATATTAATGCTTTGACCATCTGGCACTCACTCTTACATGAGCATGCAGGTAGTTAAATTATAGGGTTTTGTTGTTTTTTTTTAACATTGATGAATTAAGAAGTTCTATAGAATGTCAATGGAATATGAATAATTTAAATATTATATTGTATATGATAATATACTATCATTTATCACTTTTCTTTATTTAATATTTTGAAATTATTCTCCTTTAATTCTATGTTAACTTATAATTTTTTTCATAGAAATATTTATATGTGATTCATATACATTTTAATATATCAATTATGCATGATCGTTATATTTCAAACTACCTAATTATTATTATTATTTACTTTCTACATTGCATGGTAATCTGTTCCATATTTTTTAAAGACAAGAGACATTTTGAATTTAAATATTGGTAAATTGTACTAGTATGCACTATTTAAGTGATGTAATCATTTAAAAATCATGATATTTTTGTTAGTGAATTAATTAAATCTGCATAGTAATATAGTAATATTATCATTTAATGTGATAACAATTATTGACTATAATAATGGTTTTGGGTATTGCCCTAAAAATATTTATGTAAAAATCAACATAGTTCAAATAATAATTGTAGTGAGGGACAATGATGTAAAACAAATTAATATTTTTTACATGAAATAGTTTTTTTTTTTTGTGAAAGCATTTAATTTTATTGTAAAACAATAAATGTTACTATACTATATCTCTAAAAACAAAAAGTCAAAATTAATATATTATGGTCCAACATAGCTATAAAAACAACAGCCAATATCTAATTAAAATACAAGTGTAAAACTTCACATTGTAGACTCGGTTTGTATTCACTTAAGTTTTTCCAGTAATTAAATAAAAAAATTTAGAGAAAAAATTTTAAAAATTTTTTATAATATGTAGGAGTTAATTATTTTAACACATTAAGTAAGTAATAACATTTTTTTTATTTGCTGATAACTTATTTTAATAAATAAAAATAAAAATCATTGAAATTATTTAAGTATTAAATGCTCTTTAATAAAGTTAAGTTTTCATATTTACCAACAAGTTCAATTAAATTTTATTATATAAACTTTAATAAACATTATATATTAAAAGAAAATTCTTTTTTGTGGAAAACTGTTGAGAAATAAAAATTAAATATTTTAAACACTAATAATTATTATTTTAAAGTAAAAAAATAAAATATAAAAATTATTTTTTAATTTTAGTTGTTGTTATTATGTAAAAGAAAAAAACCAGGAATTTTTGATTGTTTTATTGATATTTTTATAGAATAAAATAATTCCGTTATAATATCTTATGAATTTATCACATGGTCAAAAACTCACAGTGTTATACATTTTTAGGTGCAGTGACATGACAGAGAGATCCAAGTCTGTGTCGGGCAATCGCATACGTATCGGCATGTTAAAGCACAAATTTCTCATGGATGCAGGTCGAACGTTACCAAATGTTTGATTCCTTCCATACGTTCTCTTCGACCAGTATTAACAAAAACATTCCATGTTTAAGGTTCCATAAATAGTTTAATTTAAATTACCATTTATTTTCTACAGCTAATAAGTTTATCCATGTGTAATATTATATAAGTTTTGTTTCCAAATGTATAATTTATGTTCTTTATATATATATATATTATATAATGTATTTTTTTTTGTATTTTTTTTTTGTAACTTAAATGTGGGGGTTTTAATTTGCTTAAAATAAGTTATCTTTTTTCCACTTTACCAAAATCAAACTAGTCAATCTTTGTTTTGTTTTTATGAATTATATATTTTGTTTGTGTTGCATTCATAACATTTTTCTAGAATTAAATTATGATTTAAACATAAGGTTAGCTATTCCTTAAAATAATAATTATTATTATTATTATTTTATGTTGAAAATGTTTTCATTAAATACATTACACTTCCAATAATGATTATGTTATTATAAATAAATAAAATAAATATTTAGTTTATTGTACCTACCTATGTATTATAAATAGAAGATAAAATATTTATTATATTATTTTAATGACTGTATTTAGTGATTTTAAGATATAAATACTTTGGTTATTAACATTATTTTAGGTTGATTTTTTTTTCTTTGAAATATTTTTTCCAGGACTTGATTGTTACTGTTTGTTATTGTTTTTTGAAATTAATCTTGATCTTTGGTTTTGGTTGTCTATTTATATTTTATGGACTGTGCAAGTTTTGTTACCATTGCGATTTACTTTATTTTATGACCACGTAAAATTTCTATTCTATTTTTGCGTTTATACCTACATTTTAAAATAAATCAATATTAAATTTATTATTATATCAATAGCTCTCTGCTCAGTACCTTAATATGTTAAAGGTAATTTTCTAGTTGCTACTCTTAATTATTTTTTTTTAATTTTTAAGACTTAATATCTTGGGAAAGCTTATTACCATATTTTTAGAATTTGAAATCAATCCAGTAATTATTATGAAATGTGATTTTTTTTCTAACTAATAAATATATTATGTTGGTAAAATATTTAGAACATATCAAAACAAACATGTGTGTTTGTATTGTTTTATGTAAATATGAAACATTCAGGTGTATACCGAACACAGTAAAAAACATATTATAGAATTTTCATATGGTTATGTACCTCATTATTTGTAATGATTAAAAATAAAAATGAAGTAAAACTATAAATATCCAATCTATTTAATATAAGGTGGATTCACAATTCAGTAGTTTAAATAATTAACATTTTCTAAACTATTCATTTTGTTTTATGTAGTATTATAGGCATAACAAATTTTAACACTGCTATGTTTTGTTAATAAAATCTGAAACTTGAAAAATTTGTTGGTTCCTCGTCGTTTAATCTGGTAAATAATATTCGACGACAAATTATCTGCGTCACTAGATCCGGTGCAAAATATATTGTACTCAAAATAATCTGGTTTAAACTATCCGGTAAATCAAATTTACGAGTTATAAAAATGTAAGTTTTAATGTGTTTAATTATATGATAAAAATAATTTTTCTATTTTCTAATGATTTTATTATATAAAATCTTTTTTATGAATAATAATACGCCACACAATTTTTATCGTGTTTTTGTTGAGCCTATGTTATGTACTTAAATATCCATAGAATAATAAGTTGTTTGACTTATAACAAACATGAGTGCCATATTTAATTTTAGTATACAAAATGTTAATAAGGTTAATAAATCCATACAGGTGCCAATGTGTCATACAGTTACTGAGTTATATACAACACGAAAACTAGAAAATTGATTATTGATTGTCGCCAGATATTTTTGATACAGGATATTTTGTTGCCGGGTTAATCAATAGGCAGTAATACGGATTACCCATTAGGGAGGAGTAAATGCCCGCCTTATAGGGCCTCACTCATTTAAGATGCCCCGTGAAAACGGAAAACCATATTTTTTGTTTAATTTAATAATACCTGTATTTTATTTACGAATTCGTGGGAAAAAAGTCAATAGGTTTGAAATATAAATGTTATAGATATATATAGTTAATATATAAAGTTAAAGATATATGTAAAAAATAATTTTGTAGGGGCCCGCAAGTGTTTAATCCGGTACTACCAATAGGCAATAAGTAATAACCATTGGTAGAAAAAATATACCTATAAACCGGGCGCACATTGAGATGCAGCGCAGCGTAGGAAAAACTGCGTTACAAATATACAAATTAAACAAGTCCCAAGCGGCCAAGCCCAGCTAATTAATGTATCAGTATATTTGTTTTATATTAGTTATGTTAGTATTAAAATATATTAATAATAATATTTTAGGTAATTTTTATTAATTGAATACTAGGCATTTACCATTTTTAAATTTAATCTTCATATATAATTGACATGACTCGGTATCAAATAAGACTTTGTAATGTCTAATGGCTTCGATTAAAGTCTCTTTCATAATGAATGATTAAAAAATTACAAGTAATAGGTAATAATTATATTATAATAGGTATATTCCAAAAAGCTTGTGACACGTTTACAGTAAACTGTATCGTAAACACTACATGATGCAGGACAACAGGCACAGTACAGACCAGCCCTGCCTTCCAATATGCGCTAGTAAATTCTGATTACATAGATTACAGTTAACTACGCTGCGTTGTCCTACACTGCGCTGCGTCGCCTGCATCTCAATGTGCGTCCGGCCACAAACAAAAAATACCACCCCCGAAGTTTGAAATTGAAACATTATTTCGACAATTTATGCTGTATACAGGCATAAAAAAAAACACATCATTGTAAAATCAATAAATTTATCACTTCGTTCAGAAACTAATGTATATATTAGTTAGTAATACTATAAACGAAAAACTTTCAACAAAAATAAAATCAGGGATATTTCCTAATTTGAATAATTCTTATCAATTATCACCACATATTTATTAGAACAAGCATAATTTTTGGATAGTGATGGTTATTATAAATAGTAATAATAAAGAAGTATAAATTTTTAATAATTTTGTGTTTGTAGTTAATACTTTGATAATATAATTTAAGTATTTTACAGAAAATTAATTTGAAAATATCTACTTCGCCACTTGTTAGGTTCATGAGCTACTATTAAATAAACTAAACACATTACTATTTGTATAATAATATAATATTATATTATATTATTCTAATATTATTTACCATGATGGTAACAGAAAAGCATTTAACAACACAAATGTACCTAAATTGCCTATTCAGAACGCCGTGCGATCAAACATAGTATTGGGAAAAGGGTAATAATTTAAACCTTCTGATATAAAATTATGGAGTATAAAAAAAATATTAATTTATTCAAATAGATAAACATGAATAAAAACGGGTTAAGGCCCAATGCACTAATGGTACAGATTAGTTAAGCAATAGATATTGGTACATTATAATATATTAAAATATAGAGTATAAATATATTATGTAGGTATATGTATTATGTATACAATTTGTTACTTATTGAATTTTAAAATATTTGTTAGTTTTTTTTTTTAGAAGTGTTATAAATAAGAATAACATAATATAGGTATAAAATTATAAAACTTCAAAAAAAAAAAAAAACGAACAAATATTCAAAAAGTAACCAATAAGAATTAATTTTAAATGATTTTAAAAATTTTTAAAATAATGTATTATTTATTAAAATTGGCATGGCTCTTATTCGGTCAATTTTGAATTTAGAACCATAGTTGATACACCAAAATTACTAAAATAAAAAATAGGCTTATCCGAATATGGTGTTTAAAGTAGGTGTTGCTATTAAAAAACGTTTTTGCTGAGCATGCGCAGACCAAAATTTCAAAATTTTTTTTTTTTATTATTCAAAAATATGTATTTTTATACCACCAGCTTGTAAAAAAATCGATTTATTCTAAAATAATCCAGCCGAGAAATTGAGTGTTCCCTTAATTGGTGAACACTGTATATACGTACAAAACAAATACACGACTATGAATTAGTATAATGACGAATTTAATTCAACTCTGTCGGTTTAAAAACTACCCATGCAAATTTAAAAAGTCAAAATTCGACATTGGTGTTCTTGTTACAAAAAGACAACGTTTCAGTTGAATGGCGTTTTATCAATCGCCAATCCTAAAACTTTTAGAGCTTTACTGTTAAATAAACCTAACTTTGTGTTCTCTTAATATTCATAAAAATTAAAATTATACGAAAAGGATATACCAATATCTTTTATGTAAGGAACAGATCCAAGTTGATTAATAATTATAGAATATGCATATTTTATACGCGATCATGACCCAAAGAAACGCATAGAGTAACATTTAGAAATATTTAAGCTCATGTTCTATTGTATAGATCAATCAAATAAATATTAAATTCATTTTGTAAAATATAACAGTCTTTAATTGAGGAAATATGAAATCATTTTTTAAATTATCCACAAATAACAGAAATTGACTATTTAGAGGACTAAAGAGATATCAAAAATAAATATAAGGAATAAAAATGGAGATAAATGACTTTCTTGGGGAGTGCCATATGGGACCGACATAGTAGTAGTTAAATACGACTTAAACTATAATCTAGGCCGTATCCAGAATTTTTTTCGGAAGGTGCAAAACATGTATATTGTGATTTTATTGAATTTAAGTCCATCAATAATAAATTAACAATTAATCCATTAGTGAGAGGCGAGCGCTATAATAATATTTAATATAATATGATACAAATTAAACAGGGATAATGTGAAAACAGTCAATATTTAATTTAATTGGAATTTAAATCATTTATGACTGAAAATATTTACGTCGGTACTATAAATAGTTATGCTAAACATTTTAAAAATATTGAAGGAATTTTGGGGGGGGGGAGGGGCTATTAAAATTTGAATGATCTTATTTTGATTAATAAATTCAAATTTAAATTAATTTATCATGACCATAGCATGTTGAATACACCAATTCTCGTCTGATCCCTGAAATGTAGTAACGTCGGACGTAGTTAATACTTGGATGGGTGACCGCTTGGGAACACTGCGTGTCGTTGTCAACAAAATTATGTTTTTCTTTACATGTTATGTATATATTTTGAGTCTTTTTATAGAAAAATAATATTTATTTACAAATTTAAGCTTAAAAACGTAGACAAGTGAATGCTTTACTATAGTAGGTGTCAACTTTCAAGTGAACATTGTATTGGACTTAAATTCAATGGTAGATATTGTGTACGAGAAACGTAATACTGAAAAGAAACGGCAGCTGATATTTCAAAGGGTATTTTAAAATATAGTTGTATTGCAAAAAGTAATTAATTGTATTATTATATCTACCATTCAATTTAAATTTAATAAATCCAAAACAATTTTCACGTAATACCCTACAATGTAGAAAACAGTGGTATCCAATTTTCTACGTTTTTAAGTTTAAAATTGTAAATAAATATTATTTTTCTATAAAAAGATGCAAAATATGTATTTACATGTAAAAAAAAATTATAATTTTAATGCCAACGGCACGTAGTGTTCCCAAGCGGTCACCCATCCAAGTACTAACTACGCCCGACGTTGCTTAACTTCAGTGATCGGACGAGAACTGGTGTATTCAACGTGGTATGGTCGTTGGCGGATGCAAGTTAAAAATATTTGATATTTATATTTATTAACCATATTAAAATTATTCAAATTTTAATGATTTGCCACATACCTATTTATAAAAATTATAATTATTATTTAATGATACTAGATAAATTTTATAAATCTATATATTGTACAGTAAAAAAAATAATTTCCCGGTCTTTTGATATAATGATATAATGATATACCAAAGAATAGATTAAACTATTCTGTAATTTATTTTACTATTTTACCATACCATTAGGTATCCATTATCCACTATCATAGGTAATAGCATATATTCTGAAATATTTCATCTATATTTATTATATTATTGTTTATAACTTTGGAGTCAATGTCACTTTAATACTTTATCATAAAACAATAAATAGGTTTATAAATTCATAGTACAAGTACAAATTATATTGAGTATAAAATATAAACAGTATAAAGTATAAATGTATTATCATCTAACCAGTATTCTGTGTTAAAAATAAATATATTTTAAAATTGAAAAACATGTATTTTGAAAATGTCATTGTGTGTAGTAAAATGTATAATATTTTTAAGTTTTTTAATTCCACGCATGTAATGTTTTTGAATTATAGCAAAATGATTAACATCAGTATTTTGTCGTATAAATATATAATTTTGTTAAAATTTAAGTTTTAAATATGTATTGAGATTTTACAAATTTCATTAATTTTTAACTTTATCTAAATTTCATGGCGATTTAATCTGTCAAACTTAACTATTAAAATATTGTAAAATTTTACTTTATAATATACAAATTTATGAAATATCATCCTTATACATATTTATAAACAGGGAAGCCGAACCTATAACCCGAAAATTGCGACTACCCTCTTTTTTTTTAGTGGGTGGGAGTCTGTCTGTAACCAAAAACTATTTATGTAAATTATAAATGGATAGATATATTTAGCAGTCTGCAAGGAATAGGGATAAAAAACTGGCTAATAAATAACATACGTATGATGTAAAATATGATGGGTAACGAGAAGTTATTTTTGCCCCTGCCACCATAATTTAATTTTAGTTCGGCACTACTGTTTATACATTTATAAATTTCAACTATTTATCATGTACATATATGAACTTACTAAAAAATGTATCAAACTTTTAACTCATTGTTGCAAAATCAATACATTCATGGCTCTGCTCAGAATCTAAAATTCTAACATTTTCAATTGTTCATAATTACTACATTAGTTGTGTCTTATTCATATTGTATGGTAATAAAATTATTAAAAATAATAACTCAATATACTAAGTCTGTAAAAGCAAGTTTATTACTCAACAATGGCTACAAAAGGCAATAAATTAAAAATATGTTCATTCAATAATAATAATAAAAAAATTGACTAATAAATTATAAAAAAAATAATAATGATAACGAAGACTAATTTCAAAATACTTTTTGAACACAATATTTAATAACTTAATTAAACAATTTAATTACATACTTTCATAGTAAAATAAAAATTAAACTGTTTAATAACATTATAAATAAATATTAAAACAGCCATTAAACATAATAAATAGTTTTTCATACATTTCCATATTATAATTAATAATACTAAAGACTAATGAAATAACAATGCAAACTGATTTCATAGACTAATTAAACTTATTTAAAATATGAAAGATAAATTTTTAGTGGCACTAAATGTATGACAATACAATATATTTTAAAAATGAAATTTTTTTAACAAATTTGTAAAATAAAAATTTAAAGTTAAGAAAAGAAACTTTAAGGTACGGAAAATAAATATTTTCTTTCCAAAGATATAAACAATAACAAAAATATTTTCTCGGTTTTTAAAATCGAGAAAATAAAACAATAATAACATTAATAATAAGTAAGTAAAAATTTAATATCCAATAAATACATTATTGACTTATTAATTTGAAGTGATGAACTTTTTTTAAAATGTAATGAAGACAATGATGCTAATGATTTTAAATATTGACAATACTAGACATATATTAATTCATAATACACAAAATAATATGAAATTAATAAATAATAACTAACTTAAATAAAGAGATAATTTCCTACATTTATTTGAGCTGAATAATAAAAAAAAATTGTAGCATTTACTTAAAATTAAAATGTAATACATTATAAAGAGATCAAATTTAAAAGAAATTAACTTACATTTTGAGAATTAAATTTTTGGTTTCGTAAAAGAAAAAAGAAAACAAAATTTGTGTGATGTGCAATTACTATTATTTATAAACCTATTGGTTATCAAAATGCATAATTTACAATTTAAACATTGCTCTAAATGCACACAAAATTTAAAACAATAATTAAAATAGATTTTAGAGCAAACAATTTTGATTAAGTAACAAAAAAGTTACACCCAAACACCATGAGGGTTCTTACTAGTAGGAGCCGCATTTTCTAGTTGTCTAGGCGATCCAATCATTTTACGAGTGCTTCCTGGTCTTTGAGCACCTAAACATATAAAAATAATTTAAAATAGTTTTATAACATGTCATTTTTTTATTGATATAAATACTAATTGAGTAATATTTAGTAGAAGTTACTGACCTTCAAGAATAAATTTCAATTCATCTGGTGGTGAAATAGCTAGAGACTGCAAATTTGCTTCTTTCATGTCAGCTACCAGTTTATCTACTTGCCTTTTTTTTTCAGTTATAGTTGTTTCTAACATAGCAACCTTAAATGAAAAATAATTTAATTATTTCATCATTTAATATACACATTAAATGTTTATAAACATTAAAAAAAAATATGTATATAATATATATATATATATATATAATCACCTCTTTTCGTAGACCATCTCCAACTTGTGCAGCCATTTCTGTTTCTTGCTTGGCTCTTTCTACTTCACTTTGTAATCGATCAACTTCCTTCAAAATACCCCTTTCTGCTCTCCGCTTCTCTTCTAGATCTCTTGATAACATTTTTTGTTCCAGTTCCACTTCTTCCATTAAAAGACGTATTTTGTTCTTGCACACAAGTAACTCAGTTTCACAATTAGCCAATTTAGATCGTAATAATGTCATTTCTGATTTTAAAGTTTTTTCTTGCTGACGAACAATATCATTTTCTTCTTCTACTTGGCCTAAAAGTCTCAACTAATAAATTGAATAATAAATAAATGGTTAATTAATGTTTTTTAATAATGCAGTTTTATTATAATCAAAACTTACCTGTTCTTCTGTATGTCTACCAGTGGCTTCAATTCTAGCAGCTTCCTGAGTCATAAAATCCATCTGATGTTGTTGTTCCCTAGTTTTACCTTCCCAATACATTATTTCTGCATCATACTTTGTTAGTTCTGCTTGTTGAATAGATAATTTATCTCTTTGATAATTTATAAGCCTTACGAGATCTTTATACTGAGGGTTATACATGACATTAGTACTATTGCTATTATTTTCATTCTGATACTCCTATAAAGAAATATAAAAGTATAGTAAAATACAAAAATTGATGACATAGTAAACTACCTTGAAAATTGTCTGTTTTAAACGATCACTACCCACAGTCGTAGGAGATATTCTTGCTGGACTGACAGAAGGTGGAGGAGGTTCTCGATATGGTGGTAAAGCCCTAGTAACAGGAGGCCGATAATTACCATTATCAACCTTTTTGTTTGGACTTGTTGAGTTTTGCAATGGTCCATTTGTTAATGTTGAATTCTGATCCTTAAGTAATAATTTATATTAGCCATTAATATTTGAAAGTAAATTAATACAATTACTTTATTTAAATGACTAGAAGTATTTGTTGGCGAAGTTGATAAGGGAACACCAGACGGAGTAGATGAAACTACTGTTAATGGTGCTGCACCACTTCCAGGTATAGTGGGAAGAACATTGGGTCTTTGTTGAGGAATTCCACGTACAACACCAACATTATCGGGTACGCGATTACCTTAAAAATATGATTATTTATTACATATTGGTAAAAGTGTAGAAAAGATTTAATCAGAAATAGTGAAGATAATTCAAATTATATGATTTGGAAACTAATTGATTCAAAATTTTTACTGTTGTTAAGACAATTTTTAGCTAAATGAGTATTTTTTAAGACAATAGTGAAATATTTAATAAAACAGGTGCTGATAAAAATGTATTTTTAAATTTTATTACTATAAAATTACTATAAGCTTAGCTCTGGTATCGTGAGCAGTAATGCCCATAGAATATAAATTATAATCCACAACATTGTATCAAAAACACATAAATTTTAGATGAAAAATAAGAGCTTGGAGCAGTGTTTGAAAGAAATCTTTTTGATTTCATGAATAACATTATTGTTTATTAACTATATATAAAATCCATACTATTAAATATTAATGATTTCCGAGTATCTTTATTTCTCTCTTGAGCAAAATAAGGAACACTATCAGCCTCATTGTACTTTGGATTGTTGGATGTACTATTTGAAGAGACATTCCCTGAACGTTGTAATATAAACTGCACATCATTGGCATATTCTCCCCATTTCATAAGAACCTAACAATGAATTAAATATATTAGATAATAATTTGTTGAACATTTTTATAAAAAAAGTTTAACACCTACAGTTACTGGATGATCTTGAGGTGCAAGTAGACGTTCATTGTTACGCCATCGCTCAATTAGAGTGAATCTGCCAGTCTTTCCAGTAGCATGAGCTAATGCGTACACAACATCCTATGATAAAAATGTTAGATAAAAACATTACATTAAGACACACTAGCTACTAATAACTTACTTGACAAGTTGTTGATTCATTAACACCACATACAACCCGTTGAATTCCTTCTACCCAAACTTTGAGTTCCATGATATCAGTATTAGCAAATTGTAAATATTGTTAGAATGTTGTCATCATACAATTCTCCATTCATGATTGCTAAACAAACAAAATAAATAATGTGATTAAAGAAATCAAGACAAAAGACACCAAGACATAATTAATAAAAAAAAAAATTAACCAATGCCTGTATCAATAAAGCATGGGTTAAAAAAATGATAAAAGATACACTTATTTCAGAATCAAAACAACTTTCATGGCATTGACCTAGAGAAAAATATTTATTAATTGTGTAGAGATTTAGAAATCAGGGTCAAACGTACCGTAATCATTTCGTGTGTTTCGGGCCAGAATAACACCATATTATATTGAAATTGAATTTTCCATTTCTTAATCTCCAAGGTCCAATAATCAAATCTAGTGACTTTTCCAATCTAATCTAATTAAATAATATTGATGATCCAAACTTCGGAGAGAACAATGAACTCTGTCTCTGATAAAGATAATATTATTATCCCAAAATAATAAATATCAAATTTCTTTACACGCTTACATTTTGATAGGAGACAAAAAATATTGCTTTATCGTTCACACTGAATAATATCAAGGAGATTGTATCTGTGCGTCTAGTTCAAAGTAACAAAGTAGGTGCCAAAAAAAAAAAAAATTATTTGGTAAACTATAACTAAAGCAAATTTACCAAATAAGTACTATAATATATGAATATATTATTTGATATAACTATATAAGTAACTAACTAATAATTTATTATTGTTGATACAACTAATTAACGTGGATAAATGTACAAATGAATTTTTTGACGTAATAAGTCATAACTTAAAAAACATTAAAACATTTAAAACAAATCTAAAATAAAAAGTTGGAGTAATAAATAATTGTTAACTAACAATAATATATATTTAAAAAAAAAATTAAAACAACTTCAATTATAGAATTAGTTACCTGGCTATCTAAGAGTACTAAAAAGTATATTTCGTTGAAAAACACTAATTATACATAATCTGTTATATAATTAGAATTACAAACTTCAATAGAAAACGAATACCTAAACTAGGTACAATAATAAGCCAAATTCGCTGAATACTTGAACTTTTGGGTATATAGTAACTATGAAATATGAATTAAATAGGCGCGTAGACATTGGGTGTGTTTATAATTATTCTCGGTGATATACAAACATATTAAGTGGACATTCCCTAATAGTGGTTTCAGTTCAATGAAGTTAACTTGCTGCATGGTTGAGTTTTAAACAATAGCGACAATGAATGCAGGTAAAATATATTATGTATAAGTACTTACTTTAAAATTTGTGTAACTACTAAATAATATAATATTAATTAGACGATATAATGAGTGTATTTTTACTTTTTGTAAACATTTATAGATATTATTTTATTTCAAACAGATTGGTATCATAATATAACTACATACTGCTATACTGCTATAAATTACCTATTTTAAATGACATATTAATACTTAGAGGAAGGGGTTGAAGGTTTCACCCTCCTCTCCTTAAAATTGTACCAGATTCTGTAAATTAAAAAATTTAGCATCATGTTGTTTTATATAATATTTCATAAAAAAGTTCCAAAAAAAATTAAGTGCCTATCAAGATATTTATTCTTGTTAGATTGTACTATGTATTTTATTATTGTTATTAAATGATAGAACTGGTTAGGTTGTGTATTAAGTAAAATGTCTGTACCTATACAAAGTATCTACGTCATAACATTATCTATCTTATTTATCTTACATAATTTACCACGATTTGTGTCTGTAGGCATCCAATTTTTAGGCCTTAGGGCATTAGATATCAATCGATTGAGCAAAATTGTCTTTAGATGTTATAAGAAAATCAAGTAGCAAAAAAAGGTATGACAAACTTGTTGCCTAGTTTAATGTTTATGAAATGTAAGTTTTAAAATCCAAACAAACAAAATTGGTATATTAAATTTTTTATGACTCGCTAGTCCCTAATCATAATATAAAAAATGTTTGATTTAAATCAGAAATAGTTTATTTAATTTATTTCAGCATAAACAAACAATTGTCTATAAAAATTCTTCTGCTAAAATTTAAAAATTTGTTCAATCAACAAGTTAGTGCTTTAGGGCCTAATTGAAATTAATAATGTTATACATTTATTATTTCAACAATTAATATCTCATTATTTGTTAAATCCTATATTATATGTGTCACATTATTTTGTTTCAGTATCTACCAGTTTTTCACCAAAATACTTTATTCATTTTGGCTGTTTAGATTACTAATAAATATATATATATTCTATATTAAAAAGTTTTTCCCCTAAAATGTTTAATAAATAAATAATATATTTTTTGAATGATTATATATATCTTGTAATTATTTGTAATAAAAAGAAATTTCTCAGGCACTAAATGAAACTCAATATGTTTTTATTGCAGTATAATATCATACATAACAGGTAAATAGATCTTAGTTAAATTTTATAAAACATGGCAATATTTCAAAATATATATTTTTTAAATTAATGTTATTACATTATAATAATTCCCAAATTTCCCAAAAATACTTATGGTTGTAATAATTTAACATTTGTAAGTTTAAACATAAATTGAGTAAATAAAATACATAGGTACCCATTACCTATATAATTTATGAGTATACGAGTTACAAAACAAGGTCATAAAATAACATATTTAATAAGAAAAACAAAAACCTTTAAATAAAATTATGCAGAACAAAATGCTTCATACACATTTGCACTGAGCACTTTGATTTTTCCATCCAAGTGAACATTTTGTTTTAAGCTACAGTCTCCGTTTTCCGTTACTTTAGTTGATCGATCAACAATTGGTAACCACTTAGCAAATGGCATTTTGACAGTAGTAGGTAGATTTACAGATCGATTAGGTGTATTAATAGTAATAGCATCCATTAATTTATTAAAACTATGACTTGAGCAATAACGAGCTACTGAAATGATTTCTTCGTTTTTTAATAGTTCCCGTGTTTCATTCACCATGTCTTGTAATAGGGCTTCTCGTACTTGTGGCATTTGATGTAACATGTATGTATCTATACATCGAAAAGGACTATCTGTATCACTTGCAATTTCAGTTTGAATTAGAAAAAACAGTTTTTCCAATTCTTGTAGATTATATTGTTCTTGGATAGGAACTTGCTGTACATACTTAATAACTTTGTTATGTAAATATTCTTCTAAACGTTGAATACCATCTTCAATAAAATAACTAAAATGTAACAAATATTCTTCTTGAGTTTTTGAACATATTGGAGGTGAATCTTGTGATAGACTTTTGTACACAAGACCTCCAAGCAAATTGAGTTGAATTTTTAATGTTATTACCAACATAGTTTCAGCATAAACGAGCAAGCATGCTCTAGTAAAAACGCATATTCTCATCTCTTCCCAAAGTGCCAAATCATTTTGTTTCTTCAATTTATCAATGATATTTTCAATGCGTAAATTTTTTGAAAAATATTTAACATGAAGTTGTTTAACAAATTCAGTTATCATACGGTTTGAAGTGTTTTCTGTGGCTTCGTAATGCTGTTGACGTCTAGTTCGTTCTAGATATTCTCGACTTTCTTTATCTTTTTTTTCGGCTAATTTTTTTTTGATAGTGTAAACTACATACGCAGTACTACAAAATAACGCACTACTGATTATTAATTTACGTTTGTGTCGTGAAACAAATTTTTTTACAGAATCATACATTCTAAATATCAAAAATTAGTTTACCTATGCAAACAAATGAGCATTTATGGTTGAACTTTAAATCAAAATGTTGAACAACAGTAACACTTAAAAAAATTGAATGTTAAAAAAAAACTAATAATGAAATTTAAATACTCATCAATAAATTTGATTAATTTAAATGGAATTTAATGCAAAGATAAAAAGAACCGACTATCAACATGTTCAACGCTATTGCAAGATGATTCTTGAGTAACAATGACATACGTTTTAAATAGTTATACATGACAATAAAAATGAATTAAATTATCATACATAATATCTTAAGGTTCACTGTCACAAAATAATACGTTGTCTATGGATAGTGAAATTAATTTAATTTTGAATTAGAAATTAAATTAGAACATTCATTTTTCAATTATTTAATATTTACGAGAATTGTAGTTAATACCGAATAACATAACCTGTAACCAAAATTATTGATAACATGCACATATCATAAACAATTTCGTAGTTGTTACCGCGGTGCAAATAAAACTCTTATCTATTCGTTATGGCTACCATGCTTAAAATTCAGTGATGGTAAATTGCGATTTTTTAGAAGTAGCAATCACAACTTTGAACTTACTGTGATTGGCGTTTTCTAGTATTGCTATTGAAAAAAAAACTGGTGCCTGCCGCCTGGTGATTGATTACATAATACATTATTTATTTATTTGTTATTTGTATTGACTGTATTTCGTTCATAGGCTATAACAATTTAGCGAGATTTTTAAGTCCATAATCAATCCTTAATGGCCTTAATTGAGAGAGCTATGATAAAAACAATATATATTTAATAAAAAATTTTGAAATTATATAATAATTATTATCTATTTCTGTCTTAACCTTATACAATCTATCCTATAATGTGGGCTTGATTTTACACATTATTTTGATACTTGTGTGTTTAATTTATAAGGTCTCAGGGCTATTGCCGCTTGAGTCTTCTCTCAAGCATGGGCGCAACTTGGGCAATTTTTATGAGGGGACAAACATTATTTTATAATTTATGTCGATATACTGTATACTTAAAGATACTTAGAAACTAATCATAATTAATAAATGCATTTTACAAAATATCAAGGGGGGGGGGCAATTTTCTCACCTCACCAATTTACGCCTATGCTCTCATTGCTCTCAAGAGTTCTTTGGTTTTAAAAATTTATCGAGGATAAGTCTAGAAGAGAAGTCGTTTGTTTAATTTTATTTTTGTTGTGTGAATATGTTTGGCTTATAGATATTTTGGGTGTCTCGGAATTCGGTATGGGTTTCTTGCTTATAATATTATAATATACTGACTAGTGACTACTGGAGGAGGTTGTCTGTGACGGTGGCAAAGGTAGGGGCACTACCTTTAGTTCCAAAGTTAGTTTGTACGAATATTTTATCATGGTTTTATCATTAATTTATTGTTATCAGTGATTTCAGTGTGACCAAAATTATTTTTGTACCGTAGACGTGCGTGAAAAATGTGGTAATAAATATTATAGGTTAATGTACAAAGATTTTTGTAAACAATTCGTCTCTTTGGCAAATAATTCTTCGTTCTTTCCTGTCTGACTCGGGTAAGTCTAATTTTTTATCCAACTCAATCCTTCTATAATAACATCAATATAATTTATTTGTCGCTGAGAAATATTTAGGGTAATATAATAAATAATCCTCTATTCTTTTAAACTTTTAATTTGTTAAATTACTTTTTTAATTTGATGTTAAAATAGTACTTGCGAACGTTTCTGTTCGTTGGTGTATTAGATAATATATTAAGGATTTACTACCGATTCTTGTCGAAACATCGCTTAAACAGATTTAGTTAATCGATGATCGATGGGAAAGGTATCAAATTTGTATTATTGTTTCTAATTAATGGTTCTGTTGCAGTCTTGCAGACGAATTCATAAGATGGCCAAGTTAACTAGGGAACGAAAACGTAAATCGGCGATCAATGAGGTGGTCACTCGTGTGTATACCATTAACATGCACAAGAGGCTTTTGAACATTGGCTTCAAAAAGCGAGCCCCTCGCGCGATTAAAGAAATCCGCAAGTTTGCCACCCAACAAATGGGCACACAAGATGTGCGCATTGACACTAGATTGAACAAGTTTGTCTGGTCTAAAGGAATTAGGTATGTAAATTATTTTATTTATCAATGTGGTTGATTTTTATTATATTTTTAAATATTGTTCTTGACAAATTTAAATGTTTGACACTTTTTGAAGTCTACTTCCTGAGTTCAAATTGTTGGTATTAATTAAAGCTAGTGTATTATATTAATACTGTCCTATAAAAAATTATCTTATTAACCTTACTGTCTGATTAATTAAAAATAAATAACTGTTGGATTTGAATACAGGGAGGTGTTAATAAATATATACTAGTAACTAAAATAACATTTTGTAAATATAAAATAATTTTAGGACCTCAGGAGATATTTTATCTTATTTATTTTTACTATTTAGGTATCACATAAGTAATACTAATAGATTAAATTAAGAAATTGGTGTTTATATTTTATTAATTATTGACAATGAGAATAATTTAGAAAGTGTAAGATCACAACAATTTGATATTCACTTTAATTACTATCTACATTTATTGATTTGTTATATTATATCGAAATTCAAATTAAGATAATTATGTACAGTATAACTTAATAATACCAGACGTCATTTGGTCACTAAACAATAGTTTGTTTGAATGTTCAGTTTGTTGAAAGTTACTTATTTGGAGGTCCACTGTTATTTGTTAATTAGAAATGTACACAGAAAACATTAAAATAATCAAACTATGCTCATATTAAAAAAAATACATCAATATGTAAAAAGCAAGTTTCAAAGGACTAGTATAAAAGTATATATTATAGTTAAATTCTAACTTTTTCCAATATTACCTTTATAAAAGCGTTTATATTATAATATTAAACATTTAAAATATAATATGAGTCTTGGTAGTCTAATGAATTTAGATCAAATTGTAGTTTGGGTTTCTGGAAGTTTTTTTTAGAACAACAGACTATTTTATAGATAGACAGATTATAGCTAGATAAAACACTATAACCTTATAAGATGATTATTAACAAACTTATATTATTATAGTCCTTACTTTAAATGTTAATTATAATACTAATTTAAATTTCAAAATTATATTATATATTATGTGTAAATTAATTTAAAATAGTTTAATATAATATGCTTTTTATTATATATTATTAGCACATCCCTATTTTTATTTCTACTTAAACTTGTTAAATTATTTATAATACACAGTTGATAATTGATTTTCTCTAAATTTTAATTTTAGGAGTGTACCATTCCGTATTCGTGTACAATTAGCAAGGAGACGAAATGATGACGAAGATTCACCACACAAGTTATACACTTTGGTTACCTGGGTAAATGTACCTACATTCAAAAAATTGGGTACGGAAAATGTTGATGGAACCGAAGAATAAACTTGTAAACACTTTGTCTTTGATAATAAATAAGTATAAAATGATAAATTGTTAATATTTACTGTGTATTTAATTATTTTACCAGTAATTTGAAATTTTCCTAATATTTAAAAAAACTTAATTTAGAAAAAAACAAAGTAGTTCATGGAATTGTAGTGAGATAAAGTCTGCCTGCGTATTCGTTAAAGTTTGGATTTAGAAAAATAGTGTTGAAAAACATAAAAAGGTAACTGAAGTAAGAATTTATAAAAACAATTTGAGCAAAGAAAGAGGTGTATTTTTTTTTAACTTATGAAATGTAGAATTAAATTAAAGGAACATTTTTGTGACACCTAAATATTTTATGTATAAGTAATTATTCAATCACTTTGATTAAATAAATTTAATCATATGATCATTTTTTTAAATAGTATTATCTATTGCAGTGTTTAAATTGTCTACTATTGGGTGCGTTCAAAAACTTAACTCGATTAACCCAATGTTGTTTGGCGTAAAAGAGTTAACTCCGCGCTACCGTTCGGTAACACATAGTTGTTAACCCGACAACCCTAAATAAATAGGTAGGTTATTTTAACTCCACTGATAACAATAAAGTTAACTACTCTAATGTCCTCTACTCAGATTAATCATATTTGAACGCATCAATTGTTAGATTATTTCATGTTTTTATTATTTATTATTTTGTATGATGTTTATGCAAGTGTTTAAAATTAATTAATGATGGCTATTAATGGCTTTGCCATTACTGTTAGGTAGTACCTGAGTACCTTTAAAAATTTTAAACTTCTCTTAATTATGGAGTTATTATATAATATTAATAATTAAGTACTAATTAATATTTTAATTCTACCATTTTAGTACCCCTGTTCTAGGAGAAAATCAGAGTTTCTCAAAATAATTTTAATGCTAAGCTCAGTTTTATATAATTTGTTCCTTCTGAGAATTTTATAATAAACTAAAGAAGTTTTTATTTATAATAGGGTACTATTTTATGAAATCAAATATTAAAATTTGATCTCTGATTTCTCTGTACAATTTTTTACATTTTGCGTTTACTAAGCACTTCTAAAATACTTTTCTAGTTAGGTGTAAGGATATTGTTGTGTAATTTTTCTGTGAAGCTAAATACAATCTTACATGAACAATATATGCTTACAAATGTTTTGGTCTTCTTATTGGCTATTTCGCATGTACCAAATGACTATAAACTATTTTTATGCTAAAATGTGTTTATAAACACAAGGTCAAAAAGACATTTATTATTTTGTTTTAATGATTAATTGAATTGTCTAATCTTAAATAATTAACAGATATTTAGGTATAATTATTGCTTTTATTGAAGTGCTTATTTAACATGTTCATACTTCTATTAATTTAAAATTAATTTTAATTGCAAATTATAATATTCATTGTTCATAGCATATTGCAATATGCAATTGTATAATAACTAGGTACTAATTTAGTGATTTTACTAGTGTTGATATGACACGGTAAAGTGTTATAATAGACTACAGTGATATAGTATATTATGCTTAGTATAATAAAACACAACTTATTAAAGGGTATAGAAAGTTATTACTGTTAAAGGTATCAGGACCGTCAGGTATGTTAATTACTTATGGCTATGGTAACTTGATATACTATTTTTCATAGGACAAAACTTTTTTGATGCAAGTCCTAATGTTCTTAATAATAATGTTAAGTACATGAAATTTTACTCTATTTTTGTTGTTGAAAATATTGGTTAATACGTGTTAATAATTTTTATAATTTGGTATTAATTTATATTTTGTGGTTCAACTTAATGCATTCTAATAGGTTGGTAGCATACATAGTTAATTTAATTACTTAATTTGTTATTTGCTTATATTTCCTACATAGTAACAATTATTTGTATTTATTTATTTAAATTTTACACTTTGTATTATCTTAGAAGAATAAATTAAATATTTTTACTTAAAGTTCAAAGAATTTTTATCATAAAGACACATCAAATAAATTAACATTATAATTTCAAATAATTAGTTTTTACAGTAGGTAAAAAAAATGTTATAATAATAATAATAAAAAAATACAGTTTTTATAGAAGATAAACTACCGTATGAATAAACCTTGTATCATTGGAGAATAGTATACATGTTGGGCAAGAGAAGCTAATTTTAAAAATTTACTTTTTTTAAATTTTTATAACTGAATCTGGTCACCATACCTATGATTTATGAACCATGAATATTGTATAATATATTATGTTAAGTATAATTGACTTAAGAGAATGGTACACTCGCATATTGAGTTATCTTTGTCTTACAGTTAAATAACATGGGAAATTGCGTTCAGTGGAATCAATTTTGTCTTGTTAGCTTTAATATTGGTGGCCTTCCTATGATTTTTATGATAAATGTTAAAAGTACGAACCACGAATCACGATGTAGAGAACTACAGAAGATCCTCTTTACATCGTGATCGTGGTACGAAAATTATCTGTTATCTCTTGTTGGATTTTATGATATTTAAATTTTTAAGGGAGATGATGTATCTCTATAAATAGTATAAATTAGTATTTTTGAAAATTATTTATCGTAGATGGAATTTCATTTATTCTGTAAATCGGTGATACCTACAACTATATAGTTACTCGGTAATTTTGTAGTCACAACTCACAAGTCAATACAAAAAATGTACTTAACTACTGAATTCCACAGATTAATTGATAAGAGATAAAACAACTTGTTAAATGTTATTTAAATTAATTTTTGAATAAACATCACAGGCATAGAATAAATAAATAGTAGTAATTATGTACCTATTTATCACATTATTAGTATTAAGTTAACACTAAGCAGATTACCTACTGTTCAACTGTTGTATAACATTGTAATAATAATAATAATAATATATTATGACGATTACAGTAGGTATTACAATATAAGAATACGAATAGGTACCTTTCTATTGTATTGACTCTTGATGTATTAAAGTACATTATTATTATAACATAGTAGTTTAATATTTGATTAGGTACTTTGTAAAAATAAAAATAACTTAACAGTTTACTCCTACATTTCATTTATATATAGGTAGTAAATTTAGCTTTTAAGGTTTAATATTTAGTTTTGATGCTGTTGATATTAAAGCATTGTATTTAAGATTGTTTCTGGCATCTAAATATAATGTCCGAACCAGTGATTGTTGTGCACGGTGGAGCAGGAAATATACCGGACAATCGTGATCAACCAAAGTTCGATGGAATTTTAACAGCTATCAGAAAGGCTTATGCGACCTATCAAAAAACATCATCTATTACGGATGCATGTCAAGTCGCTGTTGAGTATATGGAAGATGAACCTGCATTCAATGCAGGCCGTGGATCGGTGTTAAATCTAAAGGGTGAAATTGAAATGGAAGCCCTTATTATGGAAGGAAAAGACATGAAGGCTGGTAAGAAATATTTTAATATCAAATATATTATATTATGATGAATTTTAAATGTATGTTTATATGATTTTAGGAAGTGTTACTGGTGTAAGAAACATTGCACATCCAATAGCACTTGCCAGAAAAGTTATGGAAAACACTCCTCATGTTTTTTTGATGGGTGCAAGTGCTAATGAGTTTGCTGAAAAAATGGGATTTGAAACTGTCAGTGATGATTATCTGATGACGAGTGATGCAAGAATAGGCTTGAACAATTTTTTTAAATCGGGGAGCGAACCCACTACAACTGAAATTGGACAGTAATGAATAATGATATACATATATAAACGTACATTTTCTGTATAAAAAATATGACATATTATTTTGGTTTTTTAGTGGAGGTGTTGGCACTGTTGGTGCAATTGGTATGGATGCGAATAGCGGGCATATGATTTCATGTACTTCAACAGGTGGAATTACTGGAAAAATGGCAGGTAGAGTTGGTGATACGCCTGTTCCTGGTGCTGGTGGTTACTGTGACAATAACGTGGGCACTATTTCAACCACTGGCCACGGTGATAGCATAATGCGCTATTGTTTGGCTCAAAGAATAATGCAAAATTTGGAAAACGGTATAATTTATTACCATCTTTAACTAGTTAATAATGATGATACTTGTTACTTAATAATATTTATATAATTTAGGTGACACTCCAGATATTGCAGCTCAGAAAGCATGTGATGGTATGTCTGCTCGCGTTGGTGGCAGTGCTGGGGCTATTGTTATTTCTAAGAGTGGGGAAATTGGTATAGGTTTCTCTTCTCCTAAAATGGCATGGGCCTTCTTAAAAAATGGAATAATTTATTATGGAATTAGAAAAGGTGAACAGTTTACTGTTAAGCTGTAAAAAATCTAATAAGATCGCAGAATCAAAATTTTTTTAATACATTTTATTAGGATATGTATTGATTGTTTTTTAAATATTGTTAAATGTATTACAATTTACAAATGCTTATTAGATTAATAATAATTTATCAAATAATTTTGAAAGTTGAAAAAAATGTTCATAATTCAATTTGCAATATTAAGCATAAAGAATAAATATTATTAACCAAACATTATTGTTATTATCTAATCAAGTAAATGACAACACAATTAAAGTAATCTAACCATTTATAAAATTGGTAACTGTACGCATAGCTTGATGAGCCTGTATATGAAGACTATTTTGGAACTTATTTACAACCTTATTAAGTTACTATTACCATTGATTATTTAGTAGTGAAATGTAAACTATAAATAATCAATGATATTACTAAATAGTATGAGAATAATTTTACTGTAGAATTGCAAATTAAAAATCAACTATGTAAATAGTCAAAAACATTATAATATTTCTATAATAACTAAATTGATAGACTTTTAACAATTTGTCTAGCTGTAATCTAACATCTAAAATTTTTATGATCATGTTTTTCAGATTGTAAATGTTAGACATGATAAAAAAGTATTTTTACTTAGTTATAAATTGTTTTCATATTTTTTCTGAATATTTATTGCCCATGCAAAAGCAAGATAAGTAAAATTGATAAAGTATACAGGTACCTGCGTCTTGCACATAAACAAAAATAAAATATTACATGTAAGAATAATTAATAATTATTAACTAAGAAAAGAATGCTATAATGATAGTCAATAGACCCTATATACAGAAGTTATTAATTATTTTGGTTAATGTTTGGTAAGTTAATTTTTTTTTTTACCACATACTCAGAGTAGTAGTGTTATTTTAGAGAATTGAAATTAATATGTTCCAGTGAGATTGTTAGATTATTTTATTTTTATGGAAATTTATAAAAAGTTGTATTTATATAAGTTATTTTTGTCCTTATATTGAAATCCATGTGTAGTAAATTACACTAATTAATTTATTAGTGACACTAATAAATTTAGTTATCCAATCTATATAATATTAATATAATATATTATATGTATTTATTAAGTAAATAATAATAATAGTAGTATGTATTTATTTTGTTTCAAAATAAGCAAAAAATATCCAAGTACATTTTAACTCAATGAAAAAAAAAAATATATAAACATAGTGTGTTTTTAAGTTTGTATTATCATTTTAAGATTTAAAATTGACAAAAAAAAAATATAATAATACATAAAATGATTTAATAGCAATTAATTAACAAATAATTAAAGAAAAAAAAGCATTAATTTATTTAAAAATGGGTAATACATTATACTAAAAATATTATAAATTGTCAAAATTATAATTTTATATTATTTTAGAGTACTAATTCCACAATTACGTAAATATAACTAAAAGCAGCCAAAGTTGTAAAACAAATTAGTTTGCTTACAATTTCATTATCTCTAGTTTAGTAGAATAATTGTGAGAAGGTTTAAATGTATTCAATACCTACATATTGTATAATAAAATATTTGTTCAAAATTACATTAAGTTAGTCCAATAGTCCAATAAAAAATTATCGTAGGCGGGTACACGGACGTATTCATACCGTATACTAATCGCGGCGAAGTGTTGATAGTTATTGAATTTTTTTTTTTATTTATTATGTATTACAGTATTACGGCATTGTTTTAGATTCAGTAATAAACATCGGTAATCGGACGGAAAATAAGACGAAATCAGATGAAAATCCCAATGTACTTTTGTCCTGTGCAGCGTTCCTACATACAATATAATCGTAATGTACCCACTAATATGAGGTTTTAAATCGGTAACCGAATGCGTCGCCGTGCAATGATGCGCAGACTAGCGACTATAGAGAGTGACAAAAAAATAAAAAAATAACCCGTCAGCAACATTGCAGCTATGGGTAAATATTGTGTACATAAATTATATTATAATATTATTATATTATTACGTGTGGTGTGTGCGGGTAAAACGACGACGATGCGACGTCGGTACAAATATGGATTTGTGCGAATAACTTTTCGCCATGGTTACGCGCGCGCCGGCACATGACGCTGGCGGCGGCGGCGACGACGACGACGACGACGACGACTTATTCGACTGTAGGTACACGTTTTGTATGTATACATGATGTCTATATATTATATATATTTATGACGTGTTTCTGCGCTTTCGTGTCGGTTTGTTTGATTCGGATAGCTTTTAGTCGCGTGGGCGGGGCGTGCGGTGGTGGTCCCCCATAAACGTATATATGCACACGCACACACGAGCGAGCGCTCGCGCACACCGTCGCGCTGTTCGGTTCTCGACGCCGTCGGAATAATATTATATGTATCCGTCCTTGTCGTCAATAGTCGAGTATTTCGGCACGGGTTGTCCGTGGGGTAATTTCGAGACGATTATCTCACGTGTGAAAAGGGTCGTCGACCGTTGTTTGCAGATAAATGTTAAAAATATATAACAGTTCCTATACCTATATCGTTTCCGAGCTGTCAAAAAAAAAAAAATTATGTGTATAGAACTATAGAGTCTAGAGAGTATAGAGGGGATTTCTAAATTTGTCGTCTTGTCTCGAGCTCAAAAATTATTCACCGTTTGTTGTACATGCGATATTATTTTCGTATATCCTACGGATTGTGCTGTGGCGACGTTTCGACGATTTGTCTGGAGCCGCACTCATCCTATACCCCGATACTCGAGCCCGTACTTAGGTTAGGCGGTGGCTTTGCAGCCTTGCAGGTAAATTATCGATGTTACACTCCCTTTTCCATAGAACACTATACACTATATTATATACAAATGTTATAACGCCATTCAAAGGCTTAATTTGTACATTTAATATAGGTATACTTTTGATGGATTGATTATGTATTTTCGTAAAAATACAATAAAAATAGCTCCATCTTATTCCAGTTTGGTGTCATAGAGTATATTTTAGTTTTTAGAGCAGGTCCAATTACTTGGTAACATCGGGTTTGAAGGCAAAAGCCTTTTTTTTAAAAATAATTATAATAATAGAAAAATAATTTTTATTTACCTAAGATGATGGATGTATTTTTTTTTGGCTTTATTATTTATGAGATCTAGTAGTTTTATATACAACATTAACGGTACAATTCGATAAGTGCTTGTGAAAACGGTGCATTGTCGATGTTAAGATTAAAATTATTTTTTATTAGTTTTTAATTTAGATAATTATTCATTAATGAAATATACCCCTATTACTTCGATGGCGTAAAAAGATCATTTTCTTATAAGACATTCAAAATATTTCAAACCCAAACCGTTAATATTTTACTCAAGACAGCTTATCTAAGTACTGTACAGTGAGTGTCATTACAGCCGTTTGAATTCAATATTTTCATAGTCGAATCACCTACTTACTTGTTATAAACACGAAATTAGCACGTGTGTCATGTCCTTTATCCTATGTCTGATTACATTATTTGTATATAAATTATAAAATAATAATGAATTATAAGTTCTAGAAATAAAATAATATAGAACTACCATAGTGCATGTGCAGCGAAATAGCCTATCTAGGACGCCGTGTTATCATATACAATATTGTAATAATATAATATTATTTAAAACCCACTGAATACAATTTATCATAATTTATTTACTGGAATATAAACGCCAACAGTTATGATACAGTAAAGAAATTTAATAAACAGTTCAAAAACTAATACAACAACTGTAAAATAATGTTTATTGAAGGATACACTTACTATAGGTATACAATATACAAATATAAAAATGGGTGGCTGTATTATGAATTTGTGTCGATGTATTGGGACATTTTGTTAAAATGTTGTAAAAATGTAAAATTTTTTGTTAAACTTAATTATTTATATGGATACATGTGTTATATATTTAAATACAAGCAGCTGTTATAGTTATATGTGTATTAATTTGGTTTTCAGGAAAATATACGAGATGTTCGAAATATTTCGATAAATATTAAACAATATTTTCTCTAACGTTTGTTAGTTTTCACCTCGCGTGTATAATATCTCGCTCTCTGTGTCTGTCTCTTTATGTGTATATTGTATACTATGTATTATTTATCATCGTTTTTGTTTGTACATTTGTTACCTGTGCGATATACGGATATTATTATAATTTATAAGCATAAATATCAAACGATCGACTGAGCTGTTTTTTGATATACATTACACAATATATTCCGACAGCACCTTTATAAATAATACGAATGTTTTTGTGTAGACGAGTATACTACAAAAATATTATTGGCAGAATGGTAAATAAAAAATAAAACAAAACGTAGGTACAAAAGAAATGATAAATATACATAGGAGGGCTGTTTTATATAATATATATTGTACACGCGTCGTTATTTCTTATGTTCGTCGGTTTTCGCGGAGAACAGCGGTATAGGGTAACGCGATAGATTCGCATTATATTATGTTTTTATTGTACACCGTATTGTATGTATAGCATATCATACAATCTATACGAATAATTAATTCTGAATATGGTTAGTAATTTTAATATATTTATATGCAAATCCAATGGTCTTCATTGATTTTACCAGTCGATAGTTATGATCGAATAAAAAAATGATTAATTCTATATTTCTGAAAAAGAAAGTAAGTACAATGTAATTATTTTGTATGATCATTTCAAGTCAGGTGAAGGTTTTGAGGTAGAGTAAAATGAGCAGGGTAGCCCCTCGAAAGTTTGTAGTGTATGACAACGTCTATAACTTCTGGTAGAGTAGGGTAATAATTCTCAAGATGGGTACGTTAATACGATTTATTGGTGATTCAATCGCCAACGAGATGAACTCATTGTCTGATTAAAACGATTGATTGTTTGTAGAAATTGATTCTTATTCTATATAATATTATAATCGCTATTATAGTACACTGTTTACAGTATAATATAAAGTGTCTAAATAATTTCGTCTAATTAAGGCACTGTAGATACCTACATTTAATGAGTATTTGTTCATGTTTGTGATAAAATATAAAATCGCATTTAGCATTATGACTAAAATCATTTGGAATAATTTTTTTATGTGACTTATGTTTTCCAGTGTATCCAGTATACAGATTTTTGTTTTAGTCGTTATGCACCAAATTTCTATCAACATGAGTTACCGTTGTTCTATAATAATAATACAAATTTATAAATCCGTATAGTTTATAATCCGGACAAAACAAAAAGTTTATTTTATATTTAGTAAATATTAATTAACCTCATTAAGATACATTGCCACCATGCGACTGTGTATTGTTATAATAGCTTACTATGTACATAATATATATTATTGTGTATTCGACCAGTCGAATAAATTGTCATCTGGAAATTTTTCACGTTTGTAAACGGTTTGAAACAATTCTATCAATACATCGTAGTCGGGTGTTTCGATAAATTCCAATTTTTTTACGTAGTCAAAATATTTAGAAAACTCTTCTATGGATAATTGAAAAAAAAAAATAACCAGTCTTCACTCTGTATTGAAATACTCTTATACGATTTGTTTTATATCTACCTGGTAAATCGGCGCAAAGAGTTTTCGTTGTAATTTTTTTTTTCATATTTCCGCAACTTTTTACATCGGCATCGTCTTCTTCGAAGTATTTCATCCAAGGTAATGTGCCGTTTATCAAGTACAGCAGAACGTATCCAAGAGATTCTAAGTCGTCTCTGCGACTTTGTTCTATACATGGTATAAGCATATATGAATCGTTATAATATACAAGTATATAAACTAACCCTAGGTAGGTACATAATTTTGATAGTTATTGGAAAGTTACAGTTGCACTAATTTAAAATGTAGTTGCAAATTTTAGTTTAGTTTTTTATAATGTGTAGTATGTATGACTCAATTGCCTCCCTTTACCGTGATTTACACAAAATAGTGTTAATAATAGGTTAATTTACTGTTATAAAAACAATTTTTTTCAAAATTTGAAAATGACTATTTTATAAAGTTACTTATTAATAATATATGAAAACACAACAGTTTGAAAATTGGTTGAATTTTGAAAAATTTTTGTTTAAAAAATATATAAAATTATATATACAGCAGTTTTCAATTTTTTAGTTCGATGACTAACACAGGTCTTATAATGAATCACACTACTCGCTATTTTATACTTTTTTTTATAATTGTTCAAAATGTTCACTATTAACTGTTGCCCAAGTTAATTTTAACTATACGTATATACATTTAAATTATATTGTAGAATAATCAATCCACGTCTTGTGGATCTGTCAACTTAACCTACGCGTACACTTCTTACCTATACCTAAATGACTGTTAGCGCTCATGAACTGATATGTTCCAAATACGCCGACTTCCGTGTTATACATTATGTGATTTTTGGTGTTCTTGTCAATGTACGGTTTGGCCATTCCAAAGTCGATTAAGTATATCGTATCCTCCGCCGACTCCTTGAACGGCAACGTCTGTCTCGGCCGTCCTATTGATATGTTTTCAGGTTTAAGGTCTCTGTGAATCAGCTTGCGGTGGTGAACGTATTCGATTCTCGATAACTGTGAAATAATTGTACATTTTTGTAAATTATATGATGAACACATATAGAATACGATGAAGCATTTCATTAAGCCCGAGTAATGTCAGTGGTCGAAAAACTGTCACCGTCGGACACTGCAGTGCATATAAATAAAATATACAGAAAAAATAAATACGTATTGGTATCTAAAATCCACGAGAAAAAAAACAATTTGGTAACTGACGAAAAAATATACAATTTCGTACTCGGAATTCAATCGACTCGAATGCGTATTCGCATAGGTGTCGACATGTTGGCGTGTAATGAATATATATATATATAGCTGCAGATGCATCATAATTAGAGGCCTATCCATTCTAGTCAGCTCTGCTACACATTCAGTGAAAATTATTAGTCAGTCTAATCAGTCACAGCAATTATACACGGGCATCAAATTATACTGTAAAATTTCTTTTGATACGTACATAATGTAATATATACCTATGCGACTATGCGTATCGAAAAAATTGTCGGCTTATATACACCGGGACCCAATCGGCCCACTATTCTGAAAAAATCGGCCCTTATCATACATTTAACACCTAGCGTCCAAAAACATTTTACCTCTTCATATATTTTAGATTTTAAATTTATCAATTAAATAAAATATGTTTATACTTTTGGATACTGTGATTTAAGTTAATTTGTAGTTGATTTTTCTTTTTACTGACGTTCTCAAAAATAATTTATAAAAAGAAGTTTTAGATCGTTGTTTAATAATATGAATTGAAACAATGAAACATTGTTTATATAAATAAAAAAAAATACTTGCGAACGAAATAACAAATTATATTTAACTTTACAGTTCATACATAAATTAATATATCTGTAGCATCTATAATAATTTGAAAACAAATTCAAAAAGTAACTATTTATTAACATATAATTATTAATTATGACATAAATATAAAATTAAAAATGAATAATATTATAATTCACGTTGGTCTTTAAGCCGATAACACCTAGTTCGTCAATGATGAAGACTTTTTTTTTACCATATTCAGTGTTTCTTTGAAATCAATAGCATCTAATATACCTATCTTTTTCTCTATAAACATTAATATGAATTCTTTAAGATGGTCTTGATTTAAAGAAGACAATACAAATTCAAAACACGTTGGGTTATTTTGTACCGGCTCAATGAATATAATATATTAATATGACACCGGTCCACAGTGCAAATGCACAGTAGCACAGTGGCCCAGTCCGCCCCCGCAGCGCAGTATTGGTAAATGCTAATCGGTGTATAATCAATTTTGGGCAATAGACGACGACATATAATACGTTATTGAAGATAATTGTTGGCTCATATGTATGTATTATTGTGATCTAAATTCCAAAGTGATGCGTTTAATTATAATATTGTAATATATAATGTAAATGCCAATAATAATGTATAATGTATGTGCGTTTATAAATGCCACCATCCGTTAGTGTAAATATATATATGTATATTATATATCCACCATTTGATTAGCTATCATCAGGACAGTTTTTAGTGACATTTTGTTTCCGCAAAGCGTAAAAAGCTCACTCATCGATGGACCCAACAACTCCATAGCCATGGCCACGTATTTTACTCCAACATTTCCAGTATAGTAGATTTCGAGTAACCCTTCAATCGTGTGATGATGCACTGAAATCGTACAATAATATTATACATACAGATTAAAAGTCGTAAATTAACTTAAACATTTATCGGGAAAAATGCAATTGTTTAGAAAATTATTATGTAAAAAATGATTGAGATTACGGCGATAATAGTAAAAATTTGAACACGTACCTACAAGAACATGAAAAACAATCAAATTTAATTTTTCACGAGAGTATATACAATCCAAGGTAACAGTAAGTTTGTATTATAGTTTCAAGTATACAACTGCAATCGTTATTTTCGCGACTTCGTGCTTGTGAACGTATCACCTACCTATACGTATAGTTATTACCTACTCCTACAGTATTCAATTTTAAATTTGGAACTTCAAAATTATTAAACTTGGTAAAAATCTATTAGTTTTATGCAATTGAAAGTTTCAATTCGTTTATTTAGCTTGTTAGAATATATTAATGGTTGTACATTAATGTGACAATTATAAAGGAAGAAACTATCAATTAATCATATTTTAGAAAATAATTAAACTGTTTTAAAATTATTCACTTTTAATTTTTAAAAATATTTTGTCTAAATTACCTACATCAGAACACTTAAGAATTGTTACAATTTAAGCTTACCTATCATTATTATGAAATGGAATACTTAATATATTGTCAGTCTTGTTAGATTGAGTATCAAATTGTGATAAATAGTTTGGTTGGAATATATTATATCTGTTATATCTCGTATACTTATTATGTATTATAGAGTATATAGAGTAGATAGAAACTGATTACTATGATTTCAAAAATGATAAGAAAAAAAATGAGCCTTATAGAACTTTAAATATGATTGCGGTGAAACAATCAGTGTTATAATCACAAATTGTTAGGAAATCTATAGAATCTGCCGAAGACATGGAAACTTCTATATTTGAAGCTGTAGATAAATTAAAGGATTTTGTTAATAAACTTAATAAACAGCCGAAAAACAAACAATAACAAATCATTTTTGTGCTATACATATATGTATAATAAAACTTATAATACCATTGTATCTTTTTTAGTTTTTTTTATAAAATGTATGTATGTATAATATTTATCATAACATTTTTATCATGAAATTTAAAAAATTTATTTCATTACATAACTCGAAGTTTTGATTTAATTTTGTTAATTCGAGTGAGGTATTTCGAGTCGAATTCTTATCACCATTCAACTTTGAGTTATTGCCTATTGCGACTCAACTCACAACTGTATTAAGTATGTAATGTTACGACATGGAGTAAAATATAAATTTGCTATTACCTTTGAGCATATTGTAGTATTGTTTTTCTTTAACCAAATGTACAGAGTCAATGGGTTCAATTTTGACTGCGATTTCTTCGAACGTGTACATATTCCTTCCTATTGTAGAATACAGTTATATATTTTTATTAAGCGTAGTTATGAAGTATATTATGTCTACTAACAATGGAGTCTATCCTAATCGGATTGTGGTAGGACTTACGTTAGGTACTGACCTTTGATGACTTTTCCAAATTTACCTCTTCCGATTTCATTCTTAGTGTTGAACATGAACTTACCGCGTAAACCTCCGTCGAGTATTAAAACATTATCATCAGTGGACACTGTTTTTTTTGCCATTGTAGGACTATGATGATCTATTTTTTATTATTTTTATATTTATACTAATATATTTTTATTATAATCACATTGCATACTATGACAACGGTATATGTTATAGATTATTTTTTAATGAGATTACAAGTATTGTTTGTGTACAAATTGGGTTTGTGATTTTTTTCATACCCATGCCTGTATAAAAAAAAATATCAATTAAAAAGTAAACTACACAAAATGTAGTCATCGTAATGATACACGAATGTTTAATATAATGCTTAACTTTTCAAACAAAGAAAACGAGATTCCTTTGTAGTTTAAGTTTTTGTTTTCATTTTGTAAAAACTTTTACTCGATATTCTTAAGTATTTTTAGTTCGATATTTAATAATGTACTTCATATACATAAGTATTAAGTATGTATATTAATGTATATACCTTGTTTTTTTTCACTCCTTATTTCAAAATCAATTAACGTTTTATTGCATAATTTAAAAAAATGTTAATATATTTTGAAATAATGATTGTTTAACGATAATAAAGAACCGACCATTATAGATTTTATTTTTGTACATACCTAGCAACAGAATTTTATATTCAAAATACGTTTGGTATTTTACCTTTGATTATACTATAATCAATGGTGTTACCAATGTTGATCGAAATAAATTACAAAAGCTTTTTAAACTTATTACACAAAAAAAAAATGTGATTATTTTTTTTCTAACCTTAAAAAAACTATACTAATGTGGTATAAATATTTTATTGTTAATAGAAAAGAATTTACGCAATACAAATATGATATAGACATATAGTTATGTAATCGTTTATAATTATTAGGTATTTGTATGGCCATGAACGCTACTGCGTGCATTTTATTGATCATAATCTGGTTTATGTTATGGGTAAACTTTTAGTTAGGTATATGATTTTTGGAATATAAATTTTGTTTTTTGATAATTCGTTAGGAGTCATTACTATTACAGATTTCTAACTCAACCTATATATTTTATATATGTTCTAAAAATAAGTGTACAGTAATTAAAAGAAATAAGTCATATCATCATATTTATTTAATATATACCTAATATATTATACTATTTTGTCCAATGTAGGTAGTGGGAATAAGTTTATAGCACAGTGTGTCAATACACTGTGTAATCTTTGTATTATGTAGTACAACCGTATGTCCTTATCATAAAATAAATCGCTTTTTGCAGCCATAATTATATTAAAACTATTTAGTCAAGTATGCAGGATAATTGTATTATCCTAGAATATAATACATCAATATATACGTCATGATAGAGTTATTTCAAATATATTAGTTTACTTTTGTGTGCATAGTGTATTAAGATAAAATATTATGTATCATACATAATATATTATATGTGTTGTAATTTTTTTTTACGATACTCATAGTTTTTAGCAGACGCAAATTTAGAAATCTGAAACGATCGGAGAAAGCTAAAAAAAAAACAAAGTATAATTATTATTATTTTACAATATAATAGATTATTATGAATAAGATTTATTAAAACGTTTCATAATTCGTATAAATCGAATATACTGATACCGGATTCTGGAAAAACAGGTGGGTTATCACTTGAAAAAAAAATTATCGTAATAGAACACATCTTTAATGGGGTTAAAAAAAAATCTGAATATTTTGAAAAGTGGTCCTTATTATTAATCAAGTGTAATCTAAAAAATTTCAAAAATCTAAATTTTAACGAATGCATTATTATTTAAAGAAAGTACAAGAATGAAAGCGACATTTGGTGAATCACTCTGTATATTATTATTATGTAGGTAATTATTACAACACAGTATACAGACACAGACACACATATATGTATAATAGGAATCTATACAGTTAACAGTTTGATATACTCGCGTATATTATATAGTCAAGTCACCAGGAGTTCACTTTGACGTTCGACAAGCAATTGATCGAAAATGAAATGTAAAATGCGAACATAAGCATTTGAAAAGGCGAATATCCGCTGTACACACGCACACACACACACACACAAGCCAACCGCGTTCGATTTACACGGCGACGACGTGTGTGTGTGCGTTCTGGCGGGAGACGTTATGATTCCCCTTTTCTGGGCGGCCGCGTCCGTATGTTTCCTCGCTAAACATCGTTATATACGCGGCGCGCGCGTGAGTGTTCCAAATGCCGGAAACAATTATCGCGACCGTTGTGTCTATGTGCGGCGCGTCCTTTAAAAGCGACTCCGCCGACCGTAATCGGCGTGTGTAAGGCTTTTGTTCGACTCCGGGGCGGTGTGTGTACACCGTGTTGGCGAGAAGGAGACCGAAGAGATAGAGAGATGCAGAGAAAGAAAGATAAATGCGCGGAGAAATACATCAATGGAAACGACCTTCCGGAGCGGCAAGTGCACAACGCACAAGAAGACGACGCACGCGCGCACACATATTATACACAGCCATACATAATATTACACATACACATTATAATAATAATAATAATGTCAGATATTTCTATCGTCGATGAGGTCCTCGACTTCTTAGCATCGCAAAAAGGCGATTATTCTTTAGGCGGTGATTTCCTCCCTCCAATCGATTTAAATTAATGCCGATGGCTATATTAACTAGATCAATTTGTCAGTATCATAATCACTCTTTAAATTTAAGAATTTTTCCGCAGCTACGTGAAAAGTTAGTTTAGTTACATCGACTCGAAAGTCAGACTCTCGTTCTCTAGCCAATAACTTTAGATCTATATATATATCTAAACTTTACTATTACCTTGTAGATATTGTAATCGTATGAGGTGATCAAGTAGATGCTATATTATATACACATATATGATGTAAGCCCTATTACAAATTCGATCGTTATCTTCTTTCACAGACCAAATTACGCAAGTTTTAGGTATAAGATCCATTACAATTATTGTTTTTATTTGTGTGATTGACTACTGATTGCCCAAAATTATTTAAAGATCAACAAATTATACCTATAATGTCAGGTGTTTTGCGTGGTATGATGGATTTTATAATCATTAATTTTTCTTAAATTTATAAACTACTATTTATAAACATGACGATTTATGAATATATATTATACTGTACGTAGTACCTATAATCTTAAAAATATACGGAGTTCCATGTCCATTACAACGACAAAAGTGGTAATAATATAGTTGTATGTACCAGAAAATTGTACGAAGCCGTCGTTTCTAAAATGCAGATCATTATCAACGTGCAACATCAGTCGTGATTTCAGTGTTCTGTATATTTACGTTCAGACAGTAAAAACAAATTCCCGAGTAATTGTGTTTATTGTGTTATTACGTTTTGATTCTAAGGTACGTTTTTCTCTATTTTGCATGTTTTTGCGAGAAAATTGCTGTAACATTACATTCTGATCACTTCATTGTATATAGGTAGGTTGGTATATAAGAGAGCGGCCCGCTGTCGGTCAGACAAAAGACGGTCTTTACTCTTTACAATATGTATTCATTAACCACATTTCGTGGGGAGAACAACGTTGTCGCATTGGAATTTTAATCATTCCTATATACAGGCGTTTACGAAAACAATGCGAATTATAGCAACTTTTTCTTGAGCAATTATTTATAACGTCGCGTTTTTATACTTTGGAATTATAAAAACTGTCTGGTGGTTTAGAACGTATCGTAAAATGAAACGTTTCAGTAAATGCAGGTGACCGATTCGAGTGGCGATACGGCATAATATAATATTATACTATTACGTATTCTGTCTTATAGGAATAACAGTCGGCAAAGTATTTTCGAATCATGGTCATCATAATAATTATAATAAGACTTCAGTAAAGGAAGTTAGGCTAACCTCTAGTTTTTTAATGTATATTTTAATTTATAATATTAGTTTTCAGGAGATTTTAAGTTTTAATTATAAATACCAGGTGACAGGGACCTCATAATATAATATACTATACGGATTTTTTTTAGATTCAAGTTCCTATTATATGACAGGTCGTGTATAATATTATTTGTATTATGTTACGGCTTTAAAGTCTAAATAATTATGTACACATTAACTACGGCTAAGATATAATATATTTAGTAAAAATACTATACGGTTAATGTAAAGTTTACATATAGTTATTAGTTTATTATATATTAGGAGTATAATTATAGTGTATACGATTTGAACATAAATAAATATTGTATTGTGTATGAAGATATTTTATTATTCAAACTCTACCTATAACTAATTAATAATACCCTATCTATATTTATTTCTAGTTTTAAATTTTATATTATTAAAAGGAATTTCAATTGTATGTTATAATTTATAGATACACTTGATTTCTTATACGTTTTGAATTTTGAAATTCTTTTATCATGTCTATAAACTTTTCACTACACCAAATAAACCAAATCGTCTTTTTTTTTTTATCAAAAGTTAATTTGTCAAAGCATTCATAACATTTAAATTTATACATAATAATATCATCTATTAAGATGTTGATAGTGCGAAGGTACTGTGTCGAAAACAAGGTTCTTCAGTGCAACTCATATCTGTCTCCCCTGATTATTATTAAGCCTGGTCTATGCGAGTCGTATAGGTATGACACTATAATATAATATGGTCTACGGCTTGTGTTGAACCGTCCAAGTTGCGATTGTCGAACAAACGATGAGTGATTGTTATACACGATATTCTTAACGACGAACTACAAAAAAACAAAATTGAAAATAATGACGACTAACGCGTTTAATATTGTACCGATGTATCTATTGTGTGTCCGGCGGCGAAGTGTGTCTCGTGTCGGTTTTCGGCCGTCGCAGGATAACAAAGTGCCTGCAGCTATAACGCGCGGCGGCAAAGCGCGTCATCACACGAGACATTTGGAGCGCCGCCGCCGCCGCCGTTGTCTGCAGCGGACGCCGCGCATTAAAACACTAAAAAACGATGACTTATGAATATAAATAGATTATTATTATTATTGAAATGACGAGACGTTTGTTGTAACGCCATCGTGCTGTATATACGCGTATACATAATATAATATAAGGTACGGAATAAAAAAATAAAAATAATAATATACGACCGCGAGTGCTTATATCCATATATATATATATATATATATTTACCGTGTGTATAAAAAGCGGTGTGCTGCTGCGGCAGTCTTATGTGTGTGATGTGTGTGTGTATACCGAATTAGTATATATACATATTATAATAACGATGATATATAGATTTGATGTGAATATACGTATATATAGTAAGCGGGTGTGTATAGTGTTTCGATGATTGCGGCGGCTTGGTATAACGAAAGAGTCGTCGTCGTTTGTGATGTGTCGGACGATTTCGTGTGTTTGATTGAAAGGCAAACAAGGTGTAGCTATGCGCGTAAGGCAGACGAAATAATAATAATAATAATAATAGAAAAAAATGTATATCAAATAATAATAATAATAATAAAATAAAAGCGTCGGTACACACACAACTACAACAGAGGCCGAAGAGAACTTAATATTTATATATATATATATGTATAATAGTATATAATGATCGAGGTGCGGGCGAGGGGAGGCGTGCATATACACAGAGTATTATAATACGCGAGTAAAAAAAAAAAAAAAGTATATCCGAAATAGAGTGTCGGACCAGGACCGTCGAGGCGGCGGCGGCGGCGGTGGCCTGTAATTATATTGTAAAGTGCCAAGAGCCGGCGTTTCCCTTTGTAACCAGAATACCAAAGCACAAGCAATAACACGATGATAGTGCACAAATTCGCCGACACAAAATGGACGGAAACTCGCGCGCGCCCATAAATATATATATATGCACAATATGTATACGTCTATATAATATTATATTATATGCTTATATATATTATACGGTCTTATCCCAATGCCGCCGCCGACACCTCAGATCTCTTTGGCCTCATCGAGTCCTCCCCGCGGGGATAGAGTGGCGGCGGCGGCAACGTCGGCGGTGTATATACGCGTTTAATTTGACAACACGTTCGTTGTTTTTTTCCCCCTCATTCTTTCCATTTATACATTTCGCCCCGTTTTCCCGGGCTGACGTATACTTACGTCTACCTTTAATTCAATCTATATAGACTCTCTCACAAACATAATATTACACGAAAATACGCTTTATTGCTCATGCGCTTTTTACTTATAATATATACTACGTAGGTACATAATAATATAGAAACTGCAGCGTTATTACACACAACTGCAACGTGCAGTCTGCAAGTGGCGTCTAAACTGCACTATATTTGCAGTGAAAACAGAGAACTTGGCGTTTTCGGCATAATTCTTATTGTGTGCACGACGGTGTAAATAAGGATATTTTTTCATCGAGTCAAACTGCGCATCACAGATCGCGAATATTATGATCAGAACTCTCAGAATAAACTTTTTATATTTTATTTTTTATAATATGTGTAATCCTATACGTACATATCACTGTATAGACGAATACATCTATAATCTGCAGTAACCACCATACAGGAGAGACCTCGACAAGTCACAAATGATATAGGGGGGGGGGGTTGAATATATTATATTATGTACCTACGTCCTACATATACATCTCGCTTTTTTTCCGGTACACGAGGAGATATTTTATTTGTTATTCATTTAATGCTTTTTTTATGAAATATTTTTTTATTTATAACAAATGTTTTATGTTTTGATGATTATATGATAATGACTATTAGAATTACCATGCATAATACACTTATGAAGGCCGAATGGGGAGGGGAATAGTTAGCGATAGTTCCCCTTCATCGTCCACTCTAAAACCACAACTGATCCGGACTAGCATATTATATAATAATATATTATGTTTTACTTTATACCATGTACAAACTATACAAATAATGATATTTTTTTGTATTGCACATTCTCGCAAAACGTTTGATCACGATATTATTATTATTGAAAGTTTTAATAAAATATCTCTACAGATACATTCTCGGAAAGTAACGCTTATATATTATATTTACACAATTATTACTCTTTTAGTCTCCTATTGGTTCTTTGCCATGTTTAATAATAAATGAAAATTGTTAGTAAAGCTTAGAACATAAAATAATTTATATTTTAACCACGTATTGTTATTGACTTTTGAATACCTACTGGTAAAATTGTTATCGTGCTCTCTCTCTTCCTCTAATCTTTGTATTGAATTTTGAAATTACATTGTTTATAGTTTTATCATCGACATAACTTATGCCAGCTAAACTAATCGCAGTTTCTTTCTAATCTTTTTTAGCCTATCGTGCTTATGCATGTATAGGAGCAAAGAGACGAGTGTTTTCGGTGTGTCTTTGTCACAGTGTTTTGACAAGCGTTGAAGCGTGCACGAATATTTCTTTAAGTGGAGTTTAGCGAGATTTTTGTCTGACCGGTTAGGTGTATTATTTAGTGGACAATCGATTTAAAACGCATTATTATATAAACGATTCACTCTATATTCAGTATGTTCGTCGATAGCCACAGATTTTTGGACAACTGTATTTTTAGTTTCTACACAAAAACGCATGCTATATGTGCGTTCCACGCGTGATCACAAAATATATGTTATTGTTCGCACGTGTTTCCGCGATTGTACCGCATAGGTATATTATTTTGAATCGACGGAAAGCCGCGAGTCCGTTATGCGAATCAATAACACTCGATCGTATCGGTTTATCATCATATTTTCAGCTGTATAAGCTTTTTACAGTACATTATTATTCCAGTAAATATTATATTAATCCGTTCTATCCAGACAATGTCGCGTTGCAGCAGCAGCAGTGCTGGGCGCGGAGTGATTGATTTAGTGGAACCCTTTACTATGTGCGCGACGTGTACGCACTATAATATGTTTTCGGTATATATTATACATACACATAATAATATAATATTATGTCGGAAAACGATGTTTTCACTACACATATGACCAAACACATGGACGGATAGTAATCTCGGGGTGCAGAGTATATAGTGTGTTATACGTGTATATAATAGATGCGGCAGTATATTATAGTGCGCGAGCGTGTACGCCCCGTGTCGTACTTGAAAAAGGCACCTTTTATCCTAACCCTTTAATCCGGCGTTTTATGGACGTTTATATAAACTGATGTATTCAGACATTAATTTGACCGATGTCCCGAGGCGCGTCCCCGAGGGTTGGACGCAAATCAAATGCAAATTGAATGTTAAACAGCAGCATTTCAGAATTATCAAACCGTCTGCGCCCGTTTCGACAATGCGCCGTATATATATAAACAGTTTAAAATCTCTCGGAAAAATAACCTTTTACTTTTTTCGTTTTTCCAACGAAGTGAATATTATTATCGCCGTATAGCTGTATTATATATTTATATATACTTAATATATTCTCCCGCGTGTCTATATTTGAAGACCGCTTAGGGAATACATTTATTATTTAACTTATATTTTTTATGTTTACACAATAATACAAAATGACATAAATTTTCTTCAGCAGTACAAAGCAGAATGATTCTAATTTTTGTTTATTAAAATATAGTAACATTTAAAAAACATGTTTTAATATGTAATATATAGATTTACTTTTATATATTATAAGGTATGTAATTTAACTAAAAAATCAGTCAATATACCGGAAAAAGTGTAATATACAATATCTAATATTAAAATCTGTATATTTATTAACGTTGGTCTAAATCAGGGGTGGCAAACCTATGACACACGTCATGGTACGTTGGTCAAATTTCAATGTCACACCAAATAATACATAAACATTTAAACATAAGTATTTTCTTTAATCTTACCTAGTAAAAAGTCATTTTTGGCACTCAAGCATGCTTGAAAAAATGTCATTTCAATTTATGGCACCTGACCATAAAAAGGTTCCGCACCCCTGGTATATATATAATACATATTCACACATATATTATGTTCAAGTTAAATATTAGTCAAAATATTTTAA
This sequence comes from Aphis gossypii, assembly GCF_020184175.1. NCBI lineage: Eukaryota > Metazoa > Arthropoda > Insecta > Hemiptera > Aphididae > Aphis > Aphis gossypii. The sequence continues at coordinate 77,181,682 of NC_065530.1, forward strand.
TCCGAATACAGTATTAAAAGTAATTATTTATATACATTTTTGAAGCCTATATGATAATATCAACAGTTTATTACATCGATATTTTGTATTTTCTTTATTATATGATTTAATCTTTAGAGAAATGTTATGTAGACGTTATTTTAGTTAAATGTTTAAATAATTTATTACTATTACAAGTTATTAGATGATACGAATACCGTAACTCGTATAAGTAATAATGATGTACCACTGTACCAGAGATTGTGTGTTATCGCTTTGGTGGGGTGGAGAAAGTCTTTCTCTCTCTTTGTCTCTAAAAATAATAATAAAACAAAAACCACAATAAAATAACTGTCATGTGGTAGTTCACTCTGAGGTAGTATGGTTATATAATAATATACATACTGCAGCCGGTGTTTGGTTCTCGGGTGGGTGGGAGAGGGTGAATCTGTTTGAAACTCGAGACGATGTGCGCGCATGTTCGCGCGGCTTGTTAAATATTAAACACGCATGTATAATTTATATATATATATATTGTATATAAACTACGTAGACTTGACGTAGTTGTCGCAGACGAGTTGGACGGTGCGTACATTAAATATAATTTTACACAATGAACGGTTCGCGCGGCTGTCTTCGCGGACATCGTGCAGCGGTTTTTTGTCGTTTGATTTCAATCGAATTCGCCGAACATAATACGCCTAATACGAGCCGGGGGGACGACCGCGTCACGTCACTCCGCCGTTTTGTATAATAATATTATTATTATTTTATATATTCCACACGTACGCGCGAGATCCGTCAATCGGACGATTGGCTTCGCGCCCCGGCGACGAGAGACACTGTTGACGATTTTATTGCATTATAAACGCGAGCCGCCCCCGCGTAACATATTATACAACACAATGTCCGTTTATATACACGCGGACCTCGACGTCCTGTAGCCGCACGCATTACCGTCATATTATTATATATAAAGCGGCTAGTCGACGGGGTAGTCGGGTTTCTGCGTTCGAGTCTGCTGCGAATTCGTAGTACGCGTCCGATCGATCCCGGAGGGGTGAAACCCGGGCTCACAATAATAACGCGAACGAGTACGTATAGCTATACATGTAGCCCGCTAACACGTGTAATTGGCCTCGTACTTGCGGGATTCGTATAATGCGCACAGTCGTCTTCGCCGACGGCCTCCTCATGGGAAAACCTCCGAATTCACCGGTCGTCAAAATACACACACACAAACACACATACATATGTATATATCGATCGAATTTGTGTGCGTGTGTGTATTATTCTAATATAACTACGCTTTAAAGGGTGGGCGCGAACTTGACGCTAATCGTTTTAGAACTACCCCGACGCGCCTTTAATATTATATAAATACAAGCGCGTATATATGCTGTAGCTGCAGTTCATCGTAGTTAATATGATGATGACGTGCGGCTGAGTCCTGTGGGGGATATCGCGACGCGGCGAAAGGACAAAATAAATAGAACGGTTATTGCATAACAATCGTCATTATATCATCGTTATTAATACAATTATTACCGCTTTATATAGGTAAATAGTGTCCGGACAAGCCATTATTATGTCATTCGCATATTATTATGTATCTGGTCAAATTCATTATTGCGTTACCTACGTGTCGTATGAGTATAATATACTGCAGTTACCTATAGGAAAACGGCATAGATTTTCACGGTGGCTGTTTTCTATATTATATTATATACGCATGCACCGGGTATTTAAATCTATAAGTAATAATAAAATGAATAGTGTACAAAACATGCGTTTAATTATATATACGCATAAAAAACATGGTGGTATTAGTAAATTGTCTAAAGTAATCGAAAATAACTAACCGCGTTCGTAGAGAAATAGGTATGTCACACGTGTACCAAATAAATTAAGTTAATAATACCCAGCACGAGTAATTGTGGCTTTTTTTTTGTCGTGGAAAATTCGTTTAGCGTATTATATCAAAACAATTTTTTACCAGGAAAGTTGTTATCTCTTCTGTGACGTATAGTGGACAAATAAAATACCAAAGTAGTAATTTTTTACTAAAAATAAATGGATCCCTAATTGACGGGGTGTAAATACATCGAGGAAGCATTAAAAAAAAATTATATTTGTCTAGCTGATATCTCATAAAAAAATTTCGATTTTTCGCCATTTTTTTTTTTTTATGAACTATTTACAGAAATTCTAAAAATGTAAGTGTTCGGGCCAGACAGTAAACTCCATGGCGATTATTACTATTATTATGTTTATCTTCGTCGCCACCCCGCGTCGGCCCGAGCCGACATATTTTATTTTATTCTTATTAAAAAATGTACTCTATGAGCCGCCGATTATTATTATTCATTCGTGTCTTTTTCGCCGCTGTCGCCCGTTGTCGCAGCGTATTTGCGTTCATAGTTGCGTTTTTGTTTATGCGTCGTTTCGTTTTGTTTTATTATATGTTGGACTTAATCGCTATTTTCTAACTGATTTCCGCATATTAATATATTATAATTTAACGTGCATTAAACGTATATAAACAACGTTCGGTACAAAGGAGGCTGTCGTTGCGCGTGTGGCTTGCATTACGCATTTTATAGTCGTCACGTATTGCCGTCCGTATTGTTATATTTTTTGGTTACGCCAAGTTTTGTGCGCTTGTACTCGTAATATTGTTATATTCGATCGTATGGTGCAAGTTGCGTTGACCCGGAGTGAACAGGAAAGAGATGACCAGGTCAGATGTATCTCGTTTCTTTTTAATATAATATTATTATTTGTTATTGATAACAACTGAAGCCATAAGTATTTAGTATTATATTTATTAATATTTGTATTTGTTAGGACTAACATAATTTAAGTCCTCTCTTGTTTACTATTTCATATTTTATTCAATACATATTTTTATACAGTCCATTTATTAAATATTTGTTATTTGTTATTATAATAATTACATGGGTAACACCCAGCCTATAACGTCGAGTTATTAATCGTGTTCGTTTGAACCGAATTTCGCGACAAAACAGTAAGTGTTTGAGATATAATTTGTGTCAATTTCCATTATCTAAATAAAATATTGAATTCGTTAAACAATACAATATATATATAACGCACAACCTTTTGCAGAGCATTCATTTTAATTTTTTTTTTTTTATCATAACAATATGTTACATACAAATTCAAAAAATAATAATAAAAAAATATTTATCATTTTACTTTACTTGTAGTGTATAATATGAGCTTAACAAGCCTTAAAATGATATTTGTATAAGTAAGTATTGTATTTTAAGATATAGGATACTAAAATTCGTTTTATAGTTGCAACTTTCAACGTTATAAACTATAATGTACGAGTATAAACCTATACAGAGTACATGAGTATTGTATTCAATTACGCTATATATGTATTTATTATACATTTCTATAAACATGACGATTTGCATCTTGTTTTATCACTAGCATTAAGTGGCATAGGTAGTGTATTTAAGAGTACCTACATGTAATATTTTTAATTAATCATTAAATATCATGATTAGAAAATAAATAACAATATTTTTTTTTTAAAACTTATTAACCATTATTATGAATGACAAAACAAGTTGTATACAGTTTTTCTTATTATAGCAATTGAATAACAACTGTACAAATATATACATTCAAACATGTTTTTTTAGGTCATAGCTGGCATTTAAGTTAAAGTGACTAGATAGTATAAAATTTATAGATTCTTACACTATATATGTCGAAATGTAAGATATTGCTATAAATATAGGTACCGTAATGCAATTGATGATTTTGATAATCATTTTTTTTGCACCTGTCAAATAAACATTAAAATATTAAAGTTAAATTTTACCAGAAAGGCTTATGTCGATAATATCATTAATTTGCAACTCAATTTTGCATTGCGTTGCATTGACTTAATTTATTAAGAATAATGTAATTATCCGTTATTATTAATTTACTTTTGATTAATTATGAATATAATTAAGTATTAAAAGGAAATGATTTATTTTTATAATTATCTAGAATAGAACCAAGGATTGGTTTAATGTCGGGGTGGATTGTGCAGGGGGGACTACTTTTTCCGCCACACTAATTTTTCGAAAATATTTCAGTGCATAATCGCTTTTCTATTGTCCAATTTTTCTAATCGATACGAGGTCTTCAGTTCTCTCTTTTTTGAGTAGGCATCTCTGGTACAGTGGTACCTATATATTTATATTTTATTTTTCTTACTCGAGCACTGATGGGTTACGAGTTATAGAATATTATATCCCTATTGCATTGAATTTAAATTATATTTGTTTGTGTTTCTATCGTATATTCGTATATACTTGTATAGATTGAATGAGTTTAATTTTTTTATTTTATTGCGGGTACCTAAAATTGGTCGGTATTAGATTATCTATGGGTTTAATATAGGTTAAAATTTCATTATTAAAAAAAACTATTTTATTCTTCGATAACGAATATAATCGGTTAATTTATACTTATGTAAAAATTAAACTCGAAATTATAGAATTAGTAATAGGTAATATATATTATTTAATTATTATTATAATAAGTACTAAAATTATGCTATTTATAAAAATATATTATATCATATTTATATTTATTTTTATTTATTATGCTTTTTTCGGGATTCGAGTACCTGCAATATTATTACTCGTCGCTTTGATTTTTTTTTTTTTACGAATTTCGTCCAAATCGGAAACGTTATTTCCATTACACACATATTATCATTATTATTATTATTATACGTTATACCTCTGCGGTATCTGCAAAAGTGTATAACGATACACGTACACACACAACACGATACGAGTATAATATATATATACCTATATATTGAATACCGCGTTCGTAATGTTGTGCACTATATACGCAATAATAATAATATACGTATACGATAAAGTCGGCCATTTTAGGTTTACACGGGCGCGCGCGCATTTTGATGTTGGTCGGTTGTTTTGGAGACGCGACGCTCCGGGGCATATAATATATATACGTACATAATATATGTATATATTATTATAATGTGTCTGTGTGTGTGTTGTGTGCGTGTCTGCGCGGCGTTGTGTAATGACTGTTGAAAGCTGCTAATTTGCGAGGGCGGCGACGCGACGAGCCGGTGGCCCGTGTAAATGGGCCGAAGGGATAGCTTAATCACCGCGCGCCCGCGTGTGTGTGTGTGCTGGTGTGCGCGCGTGTGAGTGAGCCGGCGACCCTCCGAATTACGGCCAATTTAATGATCGGTTAGGCTCGCGCGCCGCCGCCGTGTTAGCGGCGCAACGGCCGACGGGTTTTGCGTGCGTACATGTAATATTATTATACGTATGTATAACACTATATACGCTGCGTATACGCGCGGACGCATCTATTTACACACACACACACACACACACACACACACACACACACACACACACACACACACGTATCGTACACGAAACATATAATATTATGGGTACCGCAAATATATCGCAGCGTTGAACTCGTGCACCGCAGTGGCTGTATTCGTGCGTATATTATATACGTACCTACCTATATAAATTAAATTATGACGTCGTGTCGTGTCGTGTGTATTATATTGTACACACGTCTATAATAACACTATGATACCGCGTATTATATAAGGAGACCGATTGTTTTATAGACGGAATCCGAGGTTATTAAAATGCGGCGTTTGAAGGATTGCATCGTATATAGCTGTTTTTTTTTTTAAAAGATCCGCTCTAAATACCCCGAGATTCGTAAAAAAAAAATATATATTACTTTACTGCAGTATGTACTTGTATTGTTATACTGTGTAAGGAATCGATAAAAAAAAAAAAAAAATACATAAAAATAATTACCGGAAAAATACTATAATTGTATGAATAATGACTTATAGATTATTTTAGAACACAGTTTATCATTTCAATGAGCGAAAGCCACGTGTTTGCCTCCGTCTTAAAAAAATAAATACAACTTGAGGACTACAAAAAGCGGTTTCGGCAGAACCAATTTTGTATCGTTAGATTTAAAATTGAAGTTTATTAATCTATTTTCAAACTTATGATGGTATAAGATTATTATTCGGAATTTCGGTTTTTATATATAATATTCAAATTTTTAAACACTAGCAAATGAAATATTTAAAAGAGTTTCTTGTGATAGTTATTCGTTCGTTTTCCGTGTAAGGAATAATCGTTTTTTCTATTTATTCTTTATAGAAATTGTTATCCTCTCTTTTTAGTATATATATTTAATATTCCGATATACCTACTCCCCACAAAATTTTTACGAATCATATTATTTTTTATAATTCGGTGATGTCTTATCATAATATAAACACATAAAAGCATGTTCCGTTTCACGCGATTCTATTTTTAAGAAAGTCGATGTAAAAACGTCATAAAAGTTCTGTAAAACGATTAAATAAAATGATCGTCATCGTTATTTTTTTGACCGAAATATTGTAGCAGACTTATTTACGTGCACGACGAATGTATAACCGACCGACACGAAACGTTTGATTCTAGACTAAATTTCCGAATATAATGTTATGTGCAATTGTGGCCTTTGCAAACTACCCAATAATTCAGTGTACATTATAATGTCGGAAGCGTATCCCTATCCTTGCATTCAATCGAGTTTTCTTCAAAGACTAATACGCAAATATATATGGATGGATTTAATATTATACTGTAACTCAGCAGCATATTATGATAAATATATATCATGTATGTGGAAATACTATACGATTCGTAATTATAATTTATGCAGGGTGATTCACCGAATATGCTTACCCACCATTTTTTTTTTTTATTAAACGATTTATTTAAATTCTAATTTTTATAATTTTAAGATGTATTCAAAGATCACATTTTTTTTCAATAATAATTTTTAGATTTTTTTATACTATTAAGGAATTTAGGATTACCTATAGGTACCTACTTATATTTTGGAACAACAACAATCATATTATACTTTTTGTAAATTGTCAATTAGATGACATGATTTTTTTGAATATTCTGATGTGTCTAAATCAAAATTCGATAACGAGTTGTTTTTGAATTATTTAGTTTTGTATACTAAGGATAATAAATTTAGATCCACGATAAGAGGTTTAAAATATATGAGGTTATATACATAGGAACTATGATAATTCGAAAACTTTAATAATTAATATCAACCCACCAACATTTTAAAGTTTCTAAAAATTGTTAGGATATAATAAAAATACAAAATCCAATATTATATTACAATTATTAAATATTTTTGTAACACAATTTTTAAAGGCTAGTATTCTTAGTGCATTTATCATTTTATTAAGTTTCGTTAGAAACTACTCTTTTAAGTTTTGATTTATATACCTACATATAAATTTCAAAAACATTATATACTTAACAATAGATTTATCTATAGTAAAAAAATAAGTTTTTATCGGGACATGTCCTAGCTAACCACACTTAAAAATTGATGTAGAAAATTTAACATTACCAAAAATCAGAATTTTAAATCATCATTTTATTTAAAATTGGGGATGAGCATGCTTGGCGATCACTGATCACTGGTCACACTGTATTATACGTATATTATAATATTATTATATATGAGTGTGAAGTAGGTACGTGTGTTTAAATCTTTAGAAAATATATTAAATACAGAGGGAATTTACCTAATACTATGTTATCAGAAAATCAAAAATTTGTTTGTTTTTCATTTCGTAAATTTCGTCAAGTTAAAATTTGTTGTGCGTTTTGAGTATTTATATTTATTATGTTAGGCTTGAATCGAATGATGTTCATTCAAAATTTAGCTGTGTGCATATACTGTATATAATATATATATTATATACATTAAGATGAATACTATACAAAAATAGCGATATCGAGGGGGAGAGTAGCTCACAATACTGGGATAGGTATAAACCTATATTTATTAAAACGAATACTATTATTAATACATTGTTTAGAATCGAGTGAATATAACTTTTCATTCGTTAGCGTTAAAACAGTATACTGAGTATTTCTTATTTTTATTTAACTAAACAATACAAATTACAAGCACAGGATAAATTGAGTTCACAATATCCATACTACATACTAATTTAGGATCTATCTGTCTGTAATATAGGTATATCGTATGTATCATTGTATTAATACGAAGTAAATAATTTCTTTAATGTTTATGTGATTTTGTAAAATATTTTTGAAAATGAAATAAATTCACATTATTATTATTCATTCGGTTTGTAAAAATTATAATATTAAAAAAAATATTTATGAGATCCTCACGCGTCATCATATTTTATCATAATTTCAGATATGCGTAGGTACATATTTATAATAAAAATGCGTCCGCTATAATATAGGTACTAGATTCAAATCAAATGCACAATAGCTGGGATACATAATAATATAGCTTGAATATATTTAATATGGCTTTGATGGGTTTGCTGAAAATTATATTATTTCTGTATAAATAATCAAAGGGTTTTCAACTTTTAACATTTTTTTTTTTTTTTATTTACTTTATTGGAGATTTTTAACAATACTGAGGGATTAGTCTTTGGAATCGTGGTATCTGATCTCTGTAAGGATTAGATTGATTCATATATTTGAACCGGAAACCTTTAATTTCAATTGTTCTCTGTAAGCATTCAACAAACGAGTAACGACAGACGATATTTTTCCTAGTATTTTATGATTTCCGGATTTATATTTTATATCAATGTATATTATGTACATTTTGTGTACTATTTGTGGTAAATCCGATTCATAAGTAAATCATAAATGACATTTTTTATATTATATAATTTAATATACTGCTATTACTATTATAACTCAATCATATATTTTTTTTTTGTATACATGAAATCGAAATTTGAAATATAATACGCTTTTATGATAATTATAAACTAAATAAATAATGAAAAATTAACTCAAATTCTAAAACCATATAGAATTTCTAAAATTGTAATTATCAGATCACATTTTATGGAATATAAAAATTAATATATAAATATAAAATTATAAAGTCGGGGATAGCTTACATTAGACATTAGAGTATGTAGTCACCTAAAAGTTATATAATATAACACATTACAGTCAAATCGTTTAACGTAAAATTAATATTATTTGATAAATGATAATTAATAATCATAGGTATAAAAATATTTGAAAATACATTTAGATTTGTAATGCGCATACCGTACATTCTTGTTTTCATCAAAACAAATACATTTATTCCGAAAGATAATTAATGATAATGAGTAAAACAAAATAATAATATTTACCTATTTATTTTATGTTTTTTAGTATTTTAAAATTCTATTAATCCTTTTGAGACATTATGTGACATATACTTTTATGGCAACATGGTGTATTATTTTGTGATAATATATGTACAACTATACCTACATATATTATAAAATGTCACGCACCATAATAATTTGCGTATACCTATAATAATTGCCATTATCACAAGCGATATTATATATATTTTTTCTTTTATGTACACACAAAACCGACGGGTTCGTGATTTCGATCTTCTGGTGGACGACTCGTGACCAATTATATACAACAATCCCGCGGGCAGAATGACACATATTGAAATCGAGACACGTTTCCCACGTAAAAAAAAAAAAAAAATGTTTCTAAATTGGGGCATTTGTACACATAATAGACAATGACCGCGGGGAAAAAATCTCGCACATCGTTGAAAAAGATATAGGAGCGGGGAAAAAACTCGACCGAAATTAAAGAGGGTCGTTCGAGGGAGGAAACGATATTGTCGCGATGACAATTGATTGTATAATTGAGTGGGCTCGTACATACGCACGCTCACTCGTCGGATCCCATTTCCGTAACGGGTTGTGCTAAATAGACGGATCCGGAACTGTGTTGACATGCGTCGGTGGCGGGCCATACACGCGCGACTGGATAATAAAATAATACATAAAGCTGCGCGCGTGTGTGCTTTTCGCGTTCACACAATGGGCTTGTAATTTACTGTTTCGTGCGTGAAGAAATAAAACGTACCTACCTTTGTGTATAACTACAGATATATAGATACCTATAATAATAATACATTAAAACCGTGTCTCGTCGGTCCCATCACCGAAAATACGTGAAAAAAATACTACTGTTATATAATATTATTTTTTTGTTAAAAATATTATTTCGCACATTATTTTTTATGATATTATGAGAAACAAAAAAATCAACGTACAAATTTATCAACGTCATCGAGTTTTGATATACGCCAGTTTGCATGATATACTTACTAAATTTTTGTTCATAATACATATTATATAGTTATACATTCGACGTTTTCAGAAACTTTGTATGGATTCAACAGCACGACGAGGCAAAATTTGTTCGATAAAAAAACCGCTCTCCTATATATATAAATAAATAGATGTGTGCGTGCGATGGGCGGAAATGGCGGTGCAGGAAGGCTTGGGGTTGTGGCTACATATAAACACCCCCGAATAGCCCCCTCCCCACTAAAAAAATTCCGTCTGCGTTTCGACGATATAATTTATTCTCTTGGATTTTTTTTTATTTTTTAAAAAAACATCAGCTCCCCGCCTCACCAATGAAATTTTAATGGATTACACGCCTATATTTCTTTATATAGGTTATATGCATCTATACATATATACTATGTATGAATGTACCTTGATCGCGATTTAAGTGTTTTCGTTTGCAGCGGCTTTACATAGGTAAGTATATTGTATCTTATATATATTATATTGTACCGCTGCAGCGACAGGAAATCCATGTATACGAATACAAATCGGTCGAGTTTAAAACGCATTCCGTACCTGTACACATTTACCCGCCCACACGCAAATGCGCAAACGGCCTTTTGTATGCAACACCATCGGGTATTGTATATATAAGCCCAAATTTATTGTGTGCATATTATATATTATATATATATATAGAAAGAGATTAATTGGTGTCGATATAGAGGAATAGCTACTTGACACTCGACCATGCAGTGCCGGCGAATATAAGTGTCCTGGCGGCCCTCTCCTGCAGGCTACTGGTATATACCGTATTTGTCGTAAAACTCGATCGCAAACAATAATAATAATAATATAATACAAGACGCGTCCTTACCGGACCGCGACCGCTGTCACCTGTACGCGTGAATGTGTGTTCGTGCGTGTGTGTGTAACATTATATAAAAGAGTCACTGACGGACTCAAGAGGCTAAACAGTAGTCCTTCTTAATCCTCATCGTTTCGCTACGACGGCGATGGCGCAGAAACCGCAGCGCCAATGTTGTTGTTATAAATGGTTTTTATAGACGACTGAAAATAAAGAACGCTACACATTTCTGAGTGCTGTTTGATTTCCCATTGAATAAAAAGGAGAAAAATAAATCGTTTATCAAAACTCGAACCTACCTTATTTTGTACATGTATACGCGTTCATTCATCATCTTCCACTAATGTCCGATGTAATCCTCTCGTCGAGTGTATTTGTGTGTACGCATACTGCAGCATGCTGTGAGGTTTATCGAAACGCTGTAAGACGCGGAATGGACTTACTGTAAGGTTTTGTTCGTATTATAATAATATCATCCTTTTCCTTTGTGCTCGTATTATACGTTGTGTATATAATTGTACTAGGAAACTCTCGTGAATGGTATGTACATAGTATATACGTTCGTTAACCGTTTATTGAATGCTACATACGATTTGTCTTCAATAAAAGTAGTAAATACTACCATAAAATATGTATAATATTATCTTTATTCATTCACATAAATCACCCGCAGTGGGTCACTGAGCCAACGTGCTCATAAAATATTATATTTTAAACTCGTTCAGTTTTATAATACTTTGTTAAATTTATTTTTATTTTTCACGTAAACAATGATTCCTCTTCTATAAATTTTTGTAATAACGAATAATATGGAATATATTATATTATATTATTATACATTATGTTATTGTTCAAGTGCAGTAAAATATCATAATATTTCAGTATTATATGTGTATACTTAAATGCGTATAAATATGTGATATGGTGCATGTTTTATCAATACATTTTTTATATATAATATATATTATCATGTATGCCAGTCAAAAAACTACGAGGCACACGAAATCGCATATTTCATACACTATATTATATAATCGTATTATAGGTAATAGGTATATAGAATAAAATGAATTATACAATAAATTCTGAACGAAAATCCGTAAGCGTACACGTTGTTAAACTTAAAAATATTATGTCAAATTGTCAAAATATGTATAGATGTTATATCATGAACTTAAATGTATATATTTTAATATATAAAGTATACACTGTACCACATATGTGTATTATTATTATTATCGTATAGCACTGAGTAAATTATGATGATATATATGTAGAATTTCTATAGACAGAAATCGAAAAATATCCTCCCGGTTTTACAAATCTAATAACTTTGGAAAATCATCACGGGCTGCTGCTTCTTCGGTGTAATATCATATCCCTGGAGACCGGATGAACGCAAAACTTTCGACGGACTTGATTGCATTCGGCGAAAACTTCTCCAAAACCATAATATACTTTACCCTAACGTTAAACCGCGTCTAACTGGCATAATAGCGCGTATACACCTGGGGATTTATTTATATGATATGATGTGTGTGTAGTGTGTATACACTATACATGTATATTGTAAGTCACACATGTCATAATATAATATAATACAAGAACGCGAGACTGTATAAAGTCGATCATTGTCGGTAAGTATAAGTTTAAACACGCAATAGTACAAAGAACTTGTATATTATATTATTTATATAGTATTATTATATATAATATTTTAAATTGTTTTCATGTCTCGAAGCAATATCTTATTACGGGCGACTAGTAATTTTATGGCATACTATATAGCTGGTATATACGATTATGACATAAAACTTTAAGTGATCGTTTGAAGATGAAATTTTCATGAAATATAGTCATCTCGCATTCGTATAAAATAAGCACGCCTGACTTGCAAGTGTATATCTCATATAATAGTAAATTTACTCATATAACCGATCGATAAGACAAAAACATTTTTCTTGGAAATATTTATGAAGGGATGATCTAGTCTCAGACGCTTGCATTCGTTGTTTCTATCTTATAAGTGCGTACAATGGTAAATTTGAGTTAAGCATTTTACGTTTAGTCTTATTAATTTTAGTCTTTTGATATTAGACCTAAAATTAAAAATTACTCCAAAGGTTACAACATTTTTCGTGTTTTGTTAGAGACGTTTTTTATTTGAAATTAAAATTGTTGAGTGAATTATATATTATTATTTTTTAAATCGTAATATTTTACATACTTATAAGTCGCTTAATGTTCGAATACTGAAAACCATTCTTTCGATCAAACACTCTTATACTCGAATTAATGTCTATAAGGGTGAAAATAATGTCGAACGTAAATTTGCCATGTTACGCATTTTTAAGACGAAAACAGCCGTTGCGGCGGGTGTGCCGTCCTCGTTTTTAAATTTAAAGCAGCTGCGATGTATCTGTTATACGGGGTGTTGTTGAGAATTTTCGACAAAATGAACGGAAATTAAAAATAAGATATTTAGATTTTAGATATTTTTCATCCGTCCGTTCGTTATTTTATATTATACTATGTACGGTTGGTATATTATAATAATATTTGTCGTATATAAAAATATTTCAGTTTAGTGCGCCGTACTCACACGCCTTAGGAATATATATAATATAATATGATAATATTTCATACCTATTATATGTATATTTTATGTGAATGGAAAATTGTGAAAAAGGAGTTATGATATGTGCTTATATACTCATAATACGAGGAGCAGGTCAAATATATATATGTGTATATGTATATACCTATATATATTTATAAAGAACTGCAGACACGGCGTGTTTGTATAGAGTCGACACAGGGTAATAATAATAATACGATGATATTATGATGACGATGTTACACTGCGGTGGCGAAGGGTTTTTTTTTCGGTTGGCAAATCGGCTTAGCCCCTCTCGTGTGTGCGTGTGCCGCGAAAAATTAATCATCGACATCGTCGTTTCTACCGCCACAGCGACGTCCCGCGTTCACCGCGCGGATGGCGGCGCCCCGCGTCTATATATGTATGTAAAAGGCTTTACTTTTACAAAAGCTTCTTTTTGTGGGAAACCTTTCGTGGTATTTCATACGGGATTTTGGCTTTTGCTGTTGCTACACACCGCCCGCACGAGGGGCGGCGAGTGCGTTAAGCTCCAGGTTTATCCTTGTGTGGTTTAATTAATTAAAAAAAGAAAATACTACATACACATATATATACATATACAATATACATATACACAAACGCACACAAACACAATATACGCACATTATTTTATTATTATTATTATATATATATATTATGATAGACATATACGTTTACCGCGCGTGCACACACACAATATATAAACTCACGGGGAAACGGTGGAATAGGGTAAAATAATATGATATCGTATACCACTACAATAATTATATTCGTCGAAACCCTACGTACAATGTGTATATAGCTGAGTGTAGTGAGTACGATAATATTATACGTGCGTGGTTTGCTGTAGCGGCTGTAGGTATGATGGTCATATTATTACGTGTAGGTGGAGATGTACCTACATCTCCGGATAATAGTTTAATTATTATTGTTATTATATCGCTCATCGGCAAAACCTGTGACAATATTTACAAATATTGTCGAGCGATTTTCAATTTTTTATTTATTGTATAAGAATATTATACTGGGGTAATTCGTTACTATGAAGGACGTTAATCGAATTTAGTAACTATTATAATATAGTTTCATTATTTAGTTTTAAATTCAGTATTATTATATTAACTTTAAATATTCCAATTCGATCGGTATAATATTTATATTTGTAAGTTCATATTTGCAGCAAGGATTCTTTTTTAAGTTTAATTGAGAATGATCCGCTTTAAACCATTTATTTGTTCGCGTATAACACAAAATAACAGTATTTTTCAAAATTGTAATGTATACCTATGTCCTATGTCCAGTGTCCATAATATTTTTTTTCAAAGAGATTATAGTCTGACTGTCAATTTCTCGCTCACTCAAAAACAATAATTGTTTACGTTAATTATTACCGTATTCTCATTATCATACATGTCTACATAAAAATGTTTATCTTGCCTTAACTTTTGGTTTTTTTGAAACTTTTTTTTGTAAAATTTAAATAATTGTTCAAAGTAAGAAAACTTACGAGGTACACCGACGCTGAATTACACACGAACCTCGTGCAGTCACACCTTACACTAAAACCAAGATACATAACCAGAATGGCACAGTATTTTAGTTTTGTTAACTTTTCCGGTCTGTTTGTAATATAGTTAGTATATAATATTATGAATTAATAGATAAATAATATTGATTTTTGTTAATTCGCATTTTCGCTTTACTATAACCACACTGAAGATTCTCGATGATTATTATATTATATTGATTGCCTACGCGTTTTTACGACACGACACTACACGCATGATAATACAATAATAGAGGATATTGTGAATCATAGTTTAAACAATTTTTTATTGTCGCGCGGGTGCTGTCGAATCGTCCGTCAAAACATTCTTCTTGCGCATGTTTTTCTGTTTAACCGCGGCGGCGGTACAGATATAATATAATTGTGTGCGAGTTTTCAACAATGTATATAATAGACCGCATGTGCACGTACATATAATACAATATAATATACAGTGGCAATGTGTGTACAGTGTAAAATAACGAGGGGGATAATCGTATTATTATTATCGTTATTATTGTTGTATTATATTATATATTATTATTATTATTATATTGTATTATCGCGTAAAAATAGCTGAATGATGGAAAAAAAAAATAATAATAATAAAAATGGTTCGTCACAAAGACGTAACCAGAGACCCACTTATATCGGTACGTATATAGGTAGAGGTATAATACGTGTTGGGAACCGTTTGAAAAATCAGTATTTTTTTTTTCTTCGGTCGTCGGCTCTTATTCTCAACGCGAATCGATCGACTACGCCGATTGTGCAGCGCTCGTCGACGGAATAAATAAGCCTCCCCAAATTGCCCGGGCACACATATGCGTGTGTGTGTGTGTAATACATCACAATGTATAACGTCGCAGATCCCCCGCTTTTAAGAAGTTATTATGTTATAATATCGACGAGGAGGTGCGAACCTCCGGGGCTATAATAAATATCGTGTTACGCCGAAAATTCACGCAATTCCTGCGATGATGTGCCGACACGATTAAATATATTATATTATTATTATTGGCGTACCTACACACAATATAATAATATTTCGTTTAGGTATACATAATACGCTCGTGTGACGAGATAAGTGTCGGCTATCTTCTGCTTCTGCTGTTGCTTATGAGACGTGGTATTGAAGGGTGAGTACCTACGTATTGTATTGCATACAGGGTGATTCACGATTCATTGTGAGTTTTATAATGAAATTATCTGAGTTTCCGAATATTGGATCTTTTAAATATATATTTAAAGGCCGTAATATTTTCAATAACTTGGATTTTATATCTTCATTCTTAAAAAGTGCCCTGTGGTGATATACTTTTTTTTAAAAATAAGAATAATCCCTTTTTCTTGTAAATATAGTATATCATATAACTTTTTCGAAAACGTCAATGTATCTAAATCGAAATTCGAACGAATATAGTTTTAAAGTTATCCAACTAGTTGTACACCAAGGATACTTACCATGGTCATGATAACGAGTTAGGAAGATTTAGCCATGATAATTTCAAAATCATCATTTAAAAAAAAACATCAGCTTAAATATTTATAGTACACACAAGTTTGGTATTTTATATGAAATAAAGAAGTTTGTATCTCCATAGGATATTCTATAATGTTTTAAAAAAATCTATATAATTAAAAATATACATATTTTATATTGTAATTTATCTAAAAATTTTAAAAATCAGAATTTTAAAAAACTTACCATTGAATTGAAAATATGAGAGTGATTTTTGATGAATCACTCTGTATAGGAAGGCAATGGCAGTGGCGTCAGAGTCGCGCGCCTGTATTATGCGAAAACGTGAGGTTTTGACGATCGTAATCATAAACTTCATTTAAAAAAATGTTATTTTTTGATCGAGGTCATATGTCGATGAATTATAATATATTACCACTGAGGTTTAGATTTTAATGAAAATAGGCGTAACTAAATTTCATTGAATAAAGAATTCTTAATCTCGATTAAAAATGAACACGCATTTCATAAATCACCCTCTGAATAGACTAAGATAAACCTAATATTCATTTTAAGGCATCATGTTTTAAAGTAAATGCTTAGGTTTTCTTAAATATTTCACCAATAATAGTACATGAGTATTTCGTTAAATATTTTGTACTTATTTTACATAAATTATTCTCAGATATAATATCATATAAACAATAATCGCATTACCTATATTCCGTGGAAACATGTTCAATATATATAGTTTAAATCGTATAGTAAATAGTAATTTAAATGATTTAATATAGATATAATCTCATTATTAACAATACAAGATAAGTAACGATTTTTGATATCCATCACATATCAGTTATAAAATCTAAACGTCTAGTACTTTATTGACTATAATATAGTTGTTGTCGTTCATTCGAATGTTTTTCTCTTATCGATAATTTAATTTAAATTGTTTTTAAGAATTTAATTGTTTAAAATGTATATTAAATAAAAACATTTTCAAAAATATCTCAAGATTGTTAATACATTCTTTTGAAAACATAACGTCTACAATATTTTCACATTTTAGTTTTTTTATTATGTACATAGTATCCACTCCCAGTCTGGCGATGGACGTCTTTAGGTAAATAACAAATAATATGTACGTCGCCTTATTGTCGACGTTAAAATATATTTCAAACCCATAAATGCCTATAAATCCCCCAAACACGTACTTATATTATTATTATTATTTTTGTTATAAATGTGGGTATATAAATCGCGTCCGGTCTTCGCATAATATAATGTTTTATATACAATACAAAATATAATATAACATTGAATTATCTCGGGTTTATCGCGTTTGACAATCGACGTCCTCGTCCGGCTACGCTTGTCCACCGCCACCACTCGACGACGCCGAAAAATATGAGCTACAAAATCGATTATGATTGATAACATATAAAATGGGTAGCCACAGGGCTCGTCACACTTACAGAAGTACCAGCAGGTACGAACGTTTAATCCGTTATTACCACTCATGTTAGCACCTGTAGGTTGCAGTGTTAAATCTATGCCATATTATATAAATTGTATACCTACGACGATTAAGAAACTGACATCTTATTGATATACTTACTCACTGCAGCCCACTATTATTTGTTTTTTGTATTCTTTCTTTGGCATACGAACAACATTATAGACAAAACGCATTAGAGTAAAATCATTTTCTTGTTATGTTTTTTGAGGAAATTCAAAGTAAAATCATAATAGAAAATAATATTTTTGATCGTTTGGCATATTAATGTATCTAGATAATGTCTCAAAACATTGTCTATAATTTTTGTAATAGGAAATTTTAGTTTAAAATTATTTACTCAAAAATCATAAAATAGGTAACGATTTTATGCGAACTTATTTTGCTGTACTTGAGTCATAAAGAGAAAACAAATCTCTGAAATCACATAATAATAATAAATTTATTTGATAGTTACGACTTACATAAATACAATGCATGAGTATATCAAAATACGAGCATATGTATATGTACCTACACATATGACTATGTGAGATGTATACATAGGTTTCCACTGTTTTATGCAATATTCATAACTTATTAGTTATGATGTAGGTATAACGCTACATAAAAATGGGGTTATTATCAATCAAAAGGAAATCATTTTTAAAAAAAATTCTTTTGTCGACCCCGAGTAAAACGAATTAATTTTTTTTAGAAAACTGTTAATTCGATTTTCTTACCCCCCAGAACACTCAAAACACGTAATATTATTATTTAGTCTTATAGTGTTTCCGAAGTTTCTATCGAGTTATCACTTATTTTGTATTATATAACTACTTAGCGGCAGTGGCGCCTATATATCACTCTATCGAATGTACACCAACACATTCAAAATTGTAGTGATTAATTTAGTTATCAAGATTCGGGTGTTTAGTAATGAATGTTTTTAAATAATACATTTTTAGTAAATATTAATATTTATTGTTTAGTACAATATGTTTTGTTATAACGTCGAATATTTAAATATCTAGAAAAGGTACCTATTATTGTGATTGATTATGGCAGCCCTCTACAGTTATATATCTTCAGCAAGGCTTACGGTTTTTAACATAATCCCCACGATTATTATATTATAATTTCGAATTTGTGATTTTCGGACTTAACTATTTATCGTTAACTAGAATCTATAATTAATAAGTAGGTATATTTTGTATGTTCTATCCAAGTTCTTACACGGTGGTAATAAGGGGCGAATTCTACATAATTTGGTTATGTTTACCGTGCGGACACAAATTGCACATTTTATAACTGTTAGTTTTTAATAAAAGATAGAATATCTATGGGAACACACGTGTGCACACACAAAAATAACTCCGGAATAGATTAAACAGATACTAACTAAGAATTATAAAATGTGTAGTTTGTGTTCGCGTGGATAAAATGTGCAATTTGTGTCTACACTGTAAACAAAACCAATTTATGAAGAATTCGCCCCTTGCCACCGTGTAAAAACTTAGATAGAACATACAAAATATACCTACTTTAATAATTATAAATGACGTACGTACCTATTGTTTAATATTTTAATTTTTAACGATAGTATTTTAAGTAAAAATAATATTTGTGCGTTGTACATTGTTGGTTTTGAAAAAATGAGAGCAACCATTCTTTTTCAAATTAAATATTTTTGTAAACATAAACACTGTAACGTATTATAAATTGAGCATAAAAATTAAAAATGCATATATAAACATACATGTAGACAATAGACATGCATCAGCCAACCATGGTATTCATATACAAAAAGTCGCTGATGGTTCTATTGACTCTCCTGAATTTCTAAGTCAACTTAACTTCAACATCTCTAATTTCTAGTCATGTTTGTATTATCCTTTTTTCATACCACTTTGCACCACCAATTATTATTATTCCCGTAAAAACTAATGTTTAGGATGCCGCCAATTGATGCGGATTGCCAATGAATACCAAATAAAATAATTTTATTGTATTATATGTATATCTTCGTTATTCTTACCGTTTATAATTCTATTGTACTACTGACTATACTGTGCTTTGGGTCACGGCCTGTTCTGTTATAAAATAAAATATATTACTGATACCTGCAGCTATAATAGACCTGCGTTAACTGTACAATTAAAATTACGGTTGTGCATGATTTGTATTCTATCTATATATCGCTGATTACGTGATGTGCGATTTGATAGATTCGTATGTATATAATGTATCATTATGTATTATTAATGCAATTAAATAGATTATAACGACAGGAATTTTACGAAACTCGAAAAAGCATGATATGATACAACTATTATAAATTAAAATAAATAAACTACCTATCTATCAAATATATTTTACAATAATATTTATTATAGATACTTATATCTTTATAAAAATATTATAAGAAAATGCAATATTATGTAAGTAGGTGTTTAAGTTTGTTTAAGATATAATATTACTACTATAGAATATTTCATATAACTTTTTAATAAAATATTTTACCAAAATCTATAAATATATAATAATATAAAACTACATGTATCATACTTAACCGTCTTAACCTACATATACCTATTAATAGTAAATTAGTTTCATGCAAAAATAAACTAAATAATGAGGCTACAAAATGGATTCTTAAATATTTGATTTAACCGCAAATACTGATACGCCCAATTTCCACCAAAGAATTTAATTACAAAGTCGACGGATGAGTTGTAACTAAACCGTATAATACTGTGGTATTTTATTTTTATTTTTTTTCAGAAGGCTTGTTTAATGAAAATAACGAGCACACTCTAATAAATTATACTCGGCGAAAACGTAAACGGTGAAATTTCCTTCGGGATCTGTTCCCATAGTTTTTGTGCGAGATTTCTATCCGGTTCCGTAAACTCGATGAATATTCATGAGTATTCCTTTGCGGCCCGAGAGACCCGGAATATATAGTTATTATTATTCCAACCATGAAGCCGCCATCGCTGTTTAGCTGTTTTTTATTTTATTTAAATACGATACACAATTTTCCGCTACGCTTGCTTGCAAAGTTTTCTTGTGTTTTTCACCAAAACTGTCTAAAGCTGATAATAATGAAAACGTTTGAAGAACCACCCTTTTATAATGGCGTATTTCAAATGCGGATTACGTGTAATGAATTCGTTTTGTATAAATAATAATAATAATAATAATATAATTATTTATGTTCTGCATGCAGCAGATATAAAATTTCGATGATTCTTGTTGTGTATTTCTATTTTACACCAAAGTAGATACTTATAACGGTAATATAATTACTGTAATCATCTAAATTGTATTATAATACAGGCGTGTATACAAAATTAATGTACTTTTGACTTTAATTTATTATGCAGTGTGGTCTACAAATTATAATAGTGGACTCGCTACCCATTATATAGGTTTCTAAAAAAAAAAAAATGGCTAATATTTCAGTATTAAACGCTGTAGTTACTGTGAATATTTCATGATGTGTCTTGGTTACCTCGATATAATTGCAGTGGTATCAATATTTTAAATACTAATAAAAACTTTATGTCTTAACCCGTATATTTTTAAAATGGTTTTGTAATAATAATGATAATTGTAACTATATGTGTATCGTGTTAAATTTTTCAAAGTTTTAGTTTGGGATACAATATTCTGTTTATATATTGTTAATTACACTTATTAATATATGTATATTACACACATCATCGCTGCTATTATAATCGGATTAGAATACTGCTTGCTTTGTGTTTGTAACTACATGTATTCGTGGTTGGTCCGTATACAAAACGTTACTTATTAAACAATATATATTATAATACCGCGAGTGCCAATAATAATAATAAGCTTATAGCCATACATAATATATTACATATCTTATAGTCGATATAGCTCGGTGGTAAACGATTTTTCCCTAATTCGATATTATAATATATATATTATGTATAAATTATGTATATAGCTGGTCGCGGTCGTGTTCGCGGTAGTCGATGTCGTCGTTGTCGTCGTATTTAAGTATATAATAAGCCCACGGGGTTATATTATACGCTCCGTTATTGTAAGCCGCGCGCTTTTGCTGCGGCTACACGATTATGACATTGACGCGCTCACCGCGGGACAAAAAGGGGTTTATAAGTACGCCGCTCGATAGTCGGGTGCGCTAATATGCAGTATGACGTAAAACTATATAGGTATATATATATTTAATATTTTATATACAAAATAAATGTATAAAAAGCAAAACTGGCGTAACCGAATTATTGCTTGGGCTTGTTGCAGTCTCCCCCGGATCGGCGTAATAATAAAAAAAAAAGGAGAGAAAAAAGTGACCTTACATATACATGTTTTCCGTCACATATGGCCCGGTTCAAAGGCGCGGTCTCTCCTTTCAAATTCAATATTGCCACAATGGATGGACACGGTTACACATATATTATTGTTGTCAGCCTGTCATTATGCCACGTACATGTTATTATTATTATTATTATATTTTGCGCGTGTGTGTATTTATATATATATATATACACACACACATGGGTAAGTATGCATATAAATCTATATATGAGCGATTTTTGTTGTGTACCTACTGTTATGGGTGTGGTTTGTGTATACACATACGGTATTAGTGTATATTTAGTTATATGGTATATATATAAGTGTATAATAATAAGTACACACGCATAAATATATATATTATATATTTACATATACACTCTGCAACCTTTTAAGTGCTTAAAAATAGTTTTATATAAAACAAAAATCATTTATTTCCAGTATATTTTTTATACATGACTTAGTTTTGCATACTTATACAGTATACATACTATTAGTATTCCTCCGTAGACTGGGACAACAAAAAAAGTCCACTGCGATGTATAATCTAAGTATAATATAGGTACGTAGCTTAACTACACTTCATAAGTATGGATATGGTCACGTAATAATATATAGTTGCTATAACAGACTTTAATCCTTTGATTATATATTTTGTCATATAGCTAGTGCTTGTAGTCTTGTACCCATTGATCCGTATCCAGAATATTATTTGTTAACGGCGCTGCATATTGCTGCAAGTTATAGTTTTAGTTTTTATACCTATAAACTATAGTATTATTATACATTTATCTTAGAGTTTACCACTGTGTATAGTGTGAATATGATCGAGGATAAACATGTAAATTGTAAAATATCGTAAATTAAAACATATTTTAATATATTTTTTGTACCTAGTTATTAACTTTTAGGTCCATTATTATAACTATTTTATTTCAGTCAATATTTATTAATATAAAATAAGTACTACAACAGCAGTCTACATAAGCTAATTATATATATTACATTATGAAGGCGTTAGTCACACTATCCAAGCATTCTAATCCCTACCTAAATTGAAAATATCATAGGTATAATATTATAAGAATAAAAACAATTATAATATTCTTCTTTAACAAAAAAAAAAAAAAATTATACAAAAAATAAATAACAAAATGACACATTTCCATTAAATAGCTTATGATAGGGGCCGATGGTGCCATCATAAGTTTGAACTTTGAATCTTCATTAAATAATAATTATTATTAATTATTTTTATGCATTAATCATTTTATAGGAACAAAAAAAAAAAACTATAAGTATTAATATTATAGGTATTAACAAATAATTTTTTTTCACAGTCTTCAGTGAATTTCAACAAAAAAATAATAGGTACTTGTTTAAAGAAAATATATATATTAGACAAATATATATAGTTATTTTACTTATTGTAATTAACTAATTACGCCTATGAACATTTTTTAATTTCATCGCGGCTCCTCGACCACAATGGAATCGGCAATCGATTATACAACGAGGAAATAGTGTGATTTTAGCCAGTAAGAGTAGCATACTTATTACTAATTATTCCTTAATAACATGGTAGGTACACAACGCTGTAAAATATTGGCGTTGACTAAAATATTGATTCAAATTTAAAATTTTTAATAATTGAAAAAAATGGATCTGTATAAATTTAGTTCAAAAAAAAAAAAATGTGAAAATGGATAGTGGATGTAAAAACCGCAGTATCTTATATTTTTGGAGGAAATTGATCCAGCCCTATCTAAAATGTACCTAAAAACATAAATAAGTATACTATAGTATACAGTAGCAAGATGGTACTTATACTTAACATAGAAAATAGTATACCTATATGACTGTACAAAAAATACTCTGTACGTAATGCGTACCTATATAAATTTGAATGATAATAATAATATAAATTCAGATAAAAGTATTTCGATTTATTTCAGCACTTATTTAAATTTTAAAATAATATTAGTAGGTATATAATATTAATGTAAGATAGGTATAATAATAGGTACCTACTTGAAATGTGAAAACCTATATTATAACCTATATTGCTTATTTTTTGTTAAGTTTGTCAATTAAAGAGCATATAATATATATAATATATATATATTATATATAATTAATATATATAATATTATATAATATAATATTAATATATTATATATTATATATATAATATATATATATATAATATTATATAATATAATATTAATATATTATATATTATATATATAATATATATATATACCTAGGTATGGCTATATACCTACGTGGTTTGATGATGGTATTATTACTGAAATATTATAAGTATTTAAACAAAACCTTATAACACAGCATGCGTATAGTCGTATATACATATATATATATATAAGTAGGTATATTATACTGCCCTATACTGATGTCGAATTTATATATTTATATTGGATATAGGTATAATACATATTGGTACCTACCTATAATTTTTTATAATATTATGTATATTATAAACTTACTTTTCTCTAAGTTCCAAAACATATATATACATTGTTTTATTACAATATACGAAATAGATATGTATATGAGTATATAGGTTTAGGTATATATTATAAATATGCAGGCTGCAGACTGCAAAGCGTTGAAAAAGCGACGGTTTCCGAAACGACCGACACCGCGCGTATGCGCGATATTCGCATAAATAATAAAATTCGCAAATCCTAAGTATATGCTTATCTGATTTAAAAGCTTATATGAAGGTTTATCGGGTTTTTATATACCTATATATACAGGAATATATATATATATAGCTACCTAACTTTATTATAATAATAAATTCGTACGTCATCACACACACACACACACACACACACACACCACACACACACACACACACACACACACACACACACACACTATACGCGTACATCGCTGCTGCGATATATTACCTATACATAGGTAGGTAGTGTGGAGATTTTCGTTTATACGATATATATCGAACAATCTCAAAGAGAAACTATATATAAACGAGAATTTGTTTTTTTACCATACACAAGTACACAGACGCACGCTCGCGATGTATATACATTCAAAATCTGTCTCCCTCGCGATCGTTCGCTCGCGCCCCTTTCTGCGTATATATAATATGTGTATATAAATAATATATATCCCCGTCGCATCCCTCTTTCTCTCACTCTTCCTCTCTCGCTCGGTGTCCTCTATTCTCGCGCTCACCTCCAAAACGCAGGTATACGTACGTATAGGTATATACCTACCGGCGGCGGGACTTCAGCAGACCGCCGTGGCAACCGTAACCATATCGCGGGGCGACGGCGGTGTGCACGGAACGGGGGCGGCGCCCGGCCGGACCAATCAGGACGCCGACCGGCCGTCACGCCCAGAAACTATCGGTCGCGCCGCCGAATGTTTACTCGTGTTTTCACCCCTCGACGCGCACGGTAACGGAGAATTCGTCGGGGAGGGGGTGCGGAGGGTGAGAAACGCGGAGAAACTACGCGGAGAGAATAAACCGCGCGCACCGCTGCGGACGGAGAGAGAGAGACGGTGACGGATTGGTGACGAAAAGGAGCGCAGAAATCGAAACACAGAAAACGTACATCACACACGCACACACACACACACACACACACACACACACACACACACACACACACACATACGTGAGCGGCAGAATGAAAATAAAACAAATTTGTATATATTTACGCACGTACGCTCGGCGGCGGCGGCCGGTTCGATGTTTGTGTATTTGTTGTTGTACCGCGGCACGGCCTGCAGGAGGTGGGGAGAGCGGCGGCGCGTCGTAGGCGTACACCAATAATAATCGCGCGCGTATAGAGATCTACGTGTACCGCGGCGGACAACGCGTGTGCAGCGCTGTTGTTGTGTTCATTCGCGACCGTACCGCCGTCATGTGCAGCAGGGCCGCCATGATCACCGCCGCCGCCGACGATCAGCTGCAGCAGGGCTCGGAGTCCGCCGGCGTCGCCGCCGCAGCCGCCGCCGCCGACTCGTCGCAGCAGGCCAACCTCAACCGGTACCGATTGCATCTGTACAATTACGCGCTGCAGGCCGAACGGTTGCGGCTATCCGGCGGATGGGGCGCCGTGTGCCCGGTATATCCGGCCGCGGCCGCGGCCATCTACCAGCCGCGGTTTCCGGTGGCGCTCTTCCATCCGGGCGGCGGAAGCGCGGGCGCCGGACTGCAGGCCGCCGACGAGCCCAAGCCGCAGCACAGCTACATCGGACTCATCGCCATGGCCATACTCGGGTCGACCGAGGGCAAGCTCGTGCTGTCCGACATCTACCAGTACATATTGGACAACTACCCGTACTTCCGGACCCGGGGCCCAGGATGGCGCAACTCGATCCGGCACAACCTGTCGCTCAACGACTGTTTCGTCAAGGCCGGTCGGTCGGCCAACGGCAAGGGCCACTATTGGGCCATACACCCGGCCAACGTGGACGACTTCAAGAAGGGCGACTTCAGGCGCCGGAAGGCCCAGCGCAAGGTCCGCCGGCACATGGGCTTGGCCGTGGACGACGACGGTAACGATTCGCCAAGTCCGCCGCCGCCGCCGCCGCCACCGCCGCCGTCTCTGCAGCAGCAGCACCACCATCTGCACCATCACGTGCAGCACCATCACCTGCAGCAGCAGTCGCAACAACATTTGCACCACCAGCAGAGGTCGCCGCCGGCCTTGTGGCAGTCCGCGGCCGCGGGTCATCCGCATCACCCGTTCTACTTCCAACCCGTCGTCCCGCAACCCGCGGTCGCCGCCCGGCAGCAACAGCAGCAACAGCAACAGTTGCAGCAACAGTCCGGGGCGCTCTTGGTGCCGGCCAGGGCGCAGAAACGGCAGTTCGACGTCGCGTCCCTGCTGGCGCCGGATCCGCCGAAACGCATGTTGCAACAGTTGCACCGGAGCGATCCGATGGCTGCGTTGACCGGCAACAGCGCGGGCGCCGCGAGCAGCGACGACGACGACGAGACTTGCGGCAGCCGGAACGGCAGCGGCGGTGGCGTCTGGGAACCGGCGGGCCTGCTGCAGAGGTACTACGAGCAGCAGTTGCAGGCCGCGCACCGGTTGCACGCTTTCCGCCAGTCGTTGGGCCTGCAGAGGATGATCGGAAGCGGCCCGTGGCCCGCCGTCATCGTGCAAGACCGCAACCAGACGCCCACGCCGCCCTCGCTGCAGCCGTACGCCGAGGCCACTACCCCGACGCCCGACGACAACGTCTGCAAAACCGAACTAGTCGACTGAGGTAAACGCGACCGTTTTCCGATTTTTTTTTTTTTTATTATATAATAATATATTAAGATATCGCGTATTTTATCTGTATCTGTACTTATACGCCTTATCGTTTCGTTACGGACTCGCCGCAACGTCATCGCGTGTTATACGACGATTTCTTTGAAAAAAAACCAAACTACAGACTCACAGTGTCCCTAATCTATAATAGATACATCGCATAGGTACTTAAATATTATATCCGACTAAATGTACCTTATACGTGTATAGGCGTGAGTATCCAAATAGTTAATGTTTAGGTACTCACAAAATCCCATTTCGTTTTTGGATCGTCGTCTTTAAAAGTGAATAATATACAATATAAAAGATTGCTATTATACTTATTATTATTTTATTTCCCGTCATATGTAAATAATTCGAAATTTCTTTCAATATTTGACTGCGTTGCACGACAATTTATACATAACTGGTGATTGGTATATTATAATGTATGAAAAGTATAAACTGTTAAGCTTAAAATTTCTCCCATGAGTGAATTCATAGGTATACACTATAATATAAATTATCATTTAACCCGTAAAATATTCACTAAATTACATCTTTATTAGCAGTTTTCGTTCTACTCGATCGTTTTTCTCCCAATATAATTCTAGTGTTATAATATATTATATATGCATTTATATAAAAGCATATTATAGATACAATATACATATAATTTAATTTTGTTATTTTTCGCTGAGGTATATGAAATGTATAATAGTCCGTTTGGGTAAGTAAAATTATTATTGCCTGCGATACATGTGATTTTATTTTATTATATTTTTTACCCTACGTTACTAAATAACAATATTACTATTTACTATTCGAATATGTTTTTTAAAGTTATAGTCTTATATTAATCATGTACATTTGTGATCTTATTTAATTATTGAAACCGTAGATTACTATGCAGTATGTATAAATTAATTAACTCATTCTTATTTATTTTCCCAATTAGTATTTTTTTTTAATGAAACAAGCACTGGCCCAAACGGTCTACGCCCGTAACATAATAGGTATAATAAGTAAATAAATAAAAATCGTGGTACGCAGAAATATATAATTGTCCGATTTACTAATATGTTTAAACCTTTCGGGAAAAGTTATTATTTGTATTGTGTTAAACGATTTTTAGATCGAAAATATAGAGAAATGTTTTTGAATTGCAATTATGTTACACTTATAATACTCGTATAAATGTTTTTTCATGTTTTTGTAAATTATGTATAAAGTTATATATTGTGAAAAACGAATATCGTTTATAAATTTGATCGATATTGTGTATATTCTAGCGTTTACAATTGATTATTATTACTATTATTATTATCATTATTTTTTAAAAAAATAACATGAAATAAATTATTGTTAACGTTAATAAATATATTGTGTTTTGCATACCTATTATATCTATATTTATTCAAAATGATAAAAGTCCAGGCCTGTTGTGCTAACTTACTGTATATATTATATTCATTTTCAGTAGGTAGCCATCACCATAATTCTATACCTAACTACATAATATATGTGTGTGAAAGTGTGTGAAAATTCTCATGTCGCGTCATCCAAGATACCCGCGAGCCGTTTTAAAACTGCGATAAGTGCGATCAAAATCGTATATTATTGTGTATATAATGTATATGTGTGGATTATATTTTTACTCAGACCGTATAGGAAGGTGGAACGCGGTCGACAACGGTCATGACTTACATTTCCAAGTGCCGACATGAAATAATAATAATATATAATATTATTATAGAGGTACCTATTTCGTCTATATACACTACAGTAGGTATTGCGCGCACTGCATATATATATGTGTGTGTTTTTACGGTTTTCGGCAACCATCAAAAATCATTATTATTATATTATTAAATCGAACGGTTTTGCTCTGCGGACAATAAACGAGTACACTTAAATATTATAATATATAAACATTAAGCAATGATAACCTACAATGTACAATCGTACAAGCGATCGTCGATCTCGTATATTTTTACGAATGGTTTGTATGATTATGTATTTATGTTTATTTTATCGGTATGATTATTATAACGTTTTTGTTTAATTCGCAACATCTCCATACTCAATACTTATATAGTAAACATAGATGTACTGCTACAGGTCATTACATCATAGGTACATAATATAATAGGCGTAGGTATAAGGTATAAGCATTGGTATATTATGATTTAGAAATGATTTTGGTGTTTTTTTTTTTTTTATTTGGATGTAATGCACAAAACATCAATTAATTATTTATTAATTTAAATGAGTAATCATTTATGTCCTGCTAACATTTAAGTATAATCGGTATAGCCTACAGGTTATATGAGAGGTATTATAGATAGGTATGTTTTATACGTGTGCAGTGCTTATAAAATTACATTCGCTGTAGTATATTATGAAGTGATATTTGTATAATAGACATCATATTATGTACATCAAATTTGTGTACGAGCCGGAGACAACGTACAATATTATTTTAATTTCTTAGATACAATTTTATTTTATTTTATCCTTTGATTTTTTACTCTTCGTTTATTATTAACAAAAAACAAACCTATTGAAAACAAATTATACTTTTGGTCGAATAGTTTATTAACTTCTGAAAAAAATAGTTTGTATCAAAGCTACGTATGTAAATATTAAGATCATCCATCACTTATAAGTTGTAATTATAAATCATGCGATGAGAATAATATTCGTGCCAGCAGTGGCGTATTTACGAAGGAAGATGAGGAGATATATCTCCTCACCTTGACCTTTTTTTTTAGTTTATATAACTGCATTAGCTTGTATGAAAAGATTGAAAACATATTTAAGAAATTCTATGAAGGAAGTAAATATTCCCTATTCACGAATGAAATATTTGTTGTATTTATTAATTGTTTAAATTTTGAATATTATTTTAATTTTAGTCCAGATTGAATGGGCTTACAAAGCTTTACATTCATAACAACATAAGATTGGATGTTGAAGAAATTATTGACGATATTGCTAAAAAACCTAGAAGGCTACAGTTTGTTTTGTAAATGATAAATAAATAAATAAATAATTCATTATTTAATTCATATTATTTAATATGCTATTTTCACAAAATGTTTATAGGTATTATCATTCTCCATTTCTGATAAAATTTTCAAAATACTTTGACTCTTTTTGAGCAATTTAATTTTTTTTTTTTTATACACTAATTTTTTTAGACTTGTTTTCTAATATCCTTGATTAAAAATTTTTCGTTGGTAAAAATATTTGAAATTTTTAGACAAAGCTCCTCATAAGTTGTTTACCTATGTATTATTAAAAAAAATTATTAGTATTTAAATTTAGAATTTTAACAAAATTCGTCTAAATCATGAAAATTGCAAATTATTTTATTGTTGAATATTCATAAAAAAATTTGTTGTTATATCTAAGATTTAAAAATTCAATTCCACATTGTTTTTACGTTTTTCAACGTATTAAAAAAATGACCGGAAAGCAAAATTAGTATTTAATTATTAATGCACAAGTTGTATACATAATATCAAAGATTGCAGTGTACACAAGAATCATTTTTCATTTCTATACGATAGGACTTACTATGGGTACGTTAAAAAATTAAAATTAAAAACATACCTTAATATAATATATACTTAGATATATAATTATAGTTTAAAAAAAAAACTTGTGTATACCTGCGATTAAAATTCCTGCAAACGACGAAACAGCCTGAACCAATGAAATGTGTCCGCGTAAAATACGCGTTATTTCATTTTCTTGCTGGGAAAACAGAATACAGCACTACGTTTTGAATGGACTTGTAGTATCCTGAAATGTATACAAATATAGAATTATAGAATTCATTCATCATAATATAATACCTTTAAATCATATCATATATTGTACATTATAATTATAATATGGACAACGAAGTTTAATAACACAATATATACATTTGTATAGCTATGGAATATGCAGGATACATAGTAAAGTTGTGTTTTATAGAATATTAACATTCATTATTGTATATTATACTAATAATATGAATTTGTGTTAATGACGCCAGCAGAATGATATGTATCTGCATTTATACATAAGCCATGAGTACGATTAGTACGTTTTAAGTTAAACATTATACGTAATATTATTATAATGTTGTATAAGATAACCGGGAATCGATAAAAACGAAATCAAACGTGAATACCTGTATTATAAAAAAAAATCTATACGTGTAAAATGTAGGTTTTTTAGCGGTTTATCGTTGTTTAGATTCAACTAGACAATGATATATTCAATAAAGACAATTATGTATATAGACAGGTACTATCCGTTTCTATCGTTATTAAAATTGTTTATTAACTTTTAAAGTTTACCAAAGAAAAATCCAAATAATCCGAAATACGGCAACATTTTTGCAAAATCACTAATGGCCATAGCACACATGAGTAATGACAGTCCATTAGCCATTAATATGTTAAGCCAACATGATACAAAGGTACAGCTTTTCTTGACTTTTTGTGAAACAAATAACCAAACACACGACCGACGAATAAACCACAGCAACCGGCGACAAGGGTAATTATACTGTTTCTGTTGACTGCTTCCGACCAACTGGACCTATAATAACATTATGATGATGTTACCAATCATCACTATCCTTATGACCTTATAAGGATACCTATAATATAATAACCAGGAAATACAGTAAAAACTCGAATAACCTTGTAAATAGTAATACATATATACAATGTTATTAATAGGTTTAATGTCTCTGTAATTTTTTCAAGACGATTTGCCACAATAGTAATCAAAATATATATTTGAACACACCTTTAATAGACATAAACGGAGCAAAACAAGCCACGTGAACTAACGCTTCACTTATAACTGTTAAGATGAATTCGCCGTTTAGCAAGATTGGCACATATAACATAGATTGAAAAACTCTGTTCATGGCTATCGGTGATTTCCAGCACCATGTGTTTCTTCCTTCACATCGGCCACCGAGCAAATGCGAGTCATCGCCATCAAATATCCTCTATAGTCTATTCTTTTTGTTCTAGCATTCTATAGAAATATGAATTTAAATACACGTCAGGATACAATATGTGGTGTATAGAAATCGTAAAGTATTACGTTATTAGTAAGTGTGTGTAATAGCGATTTAAAAAAACATTTTCATTTTAAAAGCCTTGCTAATCAATAGATGGGCAGCATATTACGTAGAATTTCGGGAAGATATAAATCCTTCACGAGGTACGTTGTATATCTATATATATATAAGAATATCAAATATTATTATATCAAAATATTATAATAACCTTTAAATCGGGCTTCAAAAAGGTGACATTGCCGTGGAACAGTACATCGTCCCTGCATGTACATTGGCCGACTGCCAATCAAGCCGTTTTTAAATAAGTTGGTAAAATTTCGGACTTCCAACATATGATTTCTGTCTTTGTCGTACAACCAATTTAGGTTGTTGTCGATAGAATTCGATGGTTGTGTTTTGGAAAACATTGGAACGTTCGACAGAAATCGCCCTACCTAAAATCAGAAAATCACAGGTTTTTTATTAGTATTTTTATTTTTTAAGTGTTTTATAATTTATTACATATATATTAATAAATAGTATAAAATATACTTTAGATATTTTATAAGCAATGTCATATAATATACGTATCATAAACGATATTTGGATAGAATATATTGTATTAATACTAATACAGGTTTATAAAATAAAGGTTAAAAAATGTCTCACTTTTGATCTCCAATCTGGGTATTAATGGTTGGAGGTTGATATTTCTTTGCAAAGTTCTTAACGTTCCAAATCGTTGTCACAGTTTTCAGTCAGCGAGGACTTACCAGATCGTTAATGACCTTATCGTCGAAGTTTTTTCAAACCCGAAAAATAAGTCAGCGTGTGAGTAGTTGTGATTGGAAACGTTATGCGAATGATCTCGGGTTAAATAAAAATAATTTAAATTTTTATGTACGAATATAAAGCTAAGGAAATAAATATCACATTATTGGTAAAGATTTTGGAATTTTAATAACATCGGTTGTTTATACTAAGATTTATCGAATCTCGTTTGTAAAAGTCCGAACTATAAAAAACATTTGGGGTTTGATTAAACTATTTTGTGTATCTTAGGTTTAGATTTAGTGTAGTAATTTGAAATCTCTGGTATGAAGTATGCTCCGATCACTTCAGTGGATGTAGAGAGTTTTCTATGTACCAACCTATACAAATATTCTATCAGACAATGGTCAGTTTAAGTACTGAAAATCTAGGGTTTTACATGTTAAATATATATATTTTTAATTTAAATTAATTTTTCAAACTTTTTATTTATTTTATAGTTAGTTCATGTTCATTTTTGTTCATGCTTTTTTTTTTGCTTTTTTCAATATGCTTCTTTTTTTTTTTTTTAAACAATCATGTGCTTTTTTTTTGTTGCTTATTATGCTTCAAAATCCGGGCCCTATATATAATATATATTAGGTATGAAGTTATAATGAATTGATAGTACTTATCTTCATGCATTTCGAGTGGAGGGAGAAAAACTATTTTAGTCATACATCCCCTCCTCAAATAAATCCTAAATACGTCAATGCGTGCCAGTAATATTACACATTGTGATGTGAAAGTAAGATTATATGTCCTGGTATAATGTATACATATGTTTCTCATTTCATATATGTTTAAGATAAATAAATTGTCTTTCGCGAAATGTATAGGTAATATTTATGTTTGAATAGCGCGTACACAATGTGTGCGTTGCACAACTCGAATGCTATAATAAATACAGAATACAAAATATTCTTTGCCCAATATTATATTCATACATAATAGGTTATAGGTACTTATAATATACTATCATAGAGTATTCTTAGCGTTAAGTTTTGAGTATTCACCTAGTACATCTGTACATACACAATATATATTATTATTTAATGATATTTAATGGAATTCGAGCATCATATGGTATTGGGTAGGTACCTATAATATCCGCGTAACATCCGCATTATACATAATAGCTGTTATATAGTATAATAGTAATATATTATATATTATACTCGACACGATGTCTTATTATAATTATTATGATTTGATTAATCGAAGCAATACGAATCAATCGGGTTAAAAATATTTGAACTCGTGGAGTATAATATATAGATGACTAAGACTTATATATATCATTGCAATAGTATAACATTTAATGTATAATATATCATAATAACGATATAAAACGAAAAATAATTCAATATTTTTTTTAAATCGCAATCGGGTAAAAACATACTAACCGTATCCAATCGTTCATAAATTTAATAATAATAACAAACAACCATCAAAACCTCTGTATATAATACACATGTGAGCATTTTTCTTTGTCCGGTATATGTTTTTTTAAACGGTTTTATTTATTTAACTGAACGCATTGCAAGAAAACCAACCAGTATATAAATGTACCTAGGTTCTTAACGGTTACACCTATATTATAATAACTGTAGTTATGAATCATTACAATAACATAATAATCGTCACGATAGAATAGAGAGAAATAAAAATAAATAACATAAACTGTAAGTATTAAAACCTTTACCTACCTATATAATATATTATATTCACTGTATGATACTATATGCCATTCTATTTCAACGGACAAAACTCAAATTGTTGTTTTCTTTTATGTTTATATAGATTTTTTTTTTTATTAATTTTAAGTATTTAAACACAACAATACAATACCTGTAGATAATATTATAGGCTCTTGGTTTTTAATGTTAATAAACCTATGCGGATACGTATCAAAAACTAAAGTTTAGAAGCTTATTCTTTTTCGGCGAAAGCGATGTAATGTGTAGTGTATTTCGCAGAAACAAACTATAAAAATCGTATAAAAAATAAAGTTTCTTTTAATAAAATAATTTACATGATAGGATAAGTTTTAAATAGTTTTAAAAACTTATAATTTGAAAACGCTTATTAATCGGTGCTTTGTCGTTAGTTTTAACCCTCAAATACGCTATATTGCCACTGCTACTACCATATTGACATGTATAATGTATATATATGTATATATGTACTTATTAAATTTATTCGTTATATACTAGCGTCGAAATTGCTGTGCACCCATTGCTGTATTATTGTTGTTTGTGTTGTGTACGGACGCGTAAACACCAACAAAAAACAACAATATAATCATAACGGAATCATATTTTTTTTTTTATTACTATTATTTTGTTATTAGTGGCTACAGTTTGTATACACAGGTATGTAACACCTCAAGTCCTCGACGTCGCATAATAATGGGTACGACTTAATACATATATACCTATAGATAAATATACATATATATATGTATATATAGAGAGAGAGCGTTGTATGTGTAATTGTAATGTGCCTATTATGAACAGTCGGTCGTGCGGACATAACGATTTCGCGGGGATCAAACAGCGTCATCGTTGCGTTTAAATAATGATGAGGACCAATTTGGGGTGACTATATATTATATTATATTGGCTGTGTACACAGTTACCTCTCTATATACACACGTCGAGACGTCACAGTATATTTTGTAATGCGATTTACAAAACGTGTTATAACAGAAAAAAAACTGACAGATAAAATAATTTTATAAAATATATCTGTGAGCGTGAAAAAGACGTATATATAGTATTATATAGGTATACACAATCAATTATCTGAAAAAAAAGAAGTGTATAGTACCTACTGTAGTGACACAAGTTAAAAAAAATGTTCCTTTATCATTGGGTGAACCTAAGATACTTATTATACTATGAAAAATATCGATATTAGAACAAGCAAAGTCAGTCATTTATACTTCAAGACCAGAAGAACGGAAGTACATAATATATAATACATCCGGACGAACGCGCCGGGACAATCGACTGGAATTATTGTATTATAAAATTATAAGTCGCAAAATAATTACAATAACAATACGATATAATCGCGATAACGACGTCTCGACACACGCACACACTGCACACTCTCGAGTGTGTATATATTATGGTATACACTTAATCGCGGTTACAAAAGAGGGGTGACAAAAATTACACATGTATATATAGGTTCACTCGATCGGTACATAATCTTTATTATATTAATACACATAACTAATATATAATTTATACTCCAAGAGGTTAATGTCCACAAAAATCTCAACGACTTTAAAATATAATAATACGATGGTCTTGAAGCATATTTAAAAATGATTTCAAAACAACCGTCGGCCACTGCGTTCGGCCTGTATACGTTACAACTATAATGTAAAACGTATACACGGGACATATTGTTCTCTGATTGTAACATATTTTGTATACATATATGTATTATACTAAACTCGGTGTGCGATTCGGTGCAGTGCACATAACACGGTGCTAGTCGTATATATTTACGGTTATGACTGCAACACGCTATAATATTTTTAATATACGCGGACGTTAATTTGCAGCGGGCCGCGAGTTAAAAGTCCCGCGGAGAACGGCGCTCGCGGCACGCCCTCCGCGCGAATTAACAATAATATAATAATATAAATATAATACACGAGTTCTGGCCCGACCACTGGCCCAGAAATAAAATAAAAAACGCGCACGCCGTAACGGCGGTTTCCGCGGCGGCGGCGATCCCGCAGCGTCCGTGCTCTCGTGTGTGCGTACTTGTTCGAGTATATTATAATATTCTTCACACGATATATATATCCTTACCATCAAACATTGAATAATAATATTATGCACACCGCGTGCGTGTTACAAATGATAATAATAATATGTAATTGTTAATATTTTTTTTTTTTTTATAATCTATTACGAGTACTATTTTATTATACTGTTAAAATATTATTGCACTCGACGACCCGCTCGGATCTAATATAATATTATTTTAATACGGTTGTACGGTGCCGTCGCCGATAGACTGCACGAGCGACCGTCGTCGTCGAACCAGCGATTTTTCGTATTATTATTTGTTTTTCTCGTTTCTCGATTTCGTTATATAGTCAAGACTATTTGCAAGTTGACGCTCCACGCCCCGGCCGTCCTCATACGGACAACGATATCATAATACAACACATAGGGCTTGATTCATCGAGTACCTATGTCCAACACCGTTTCTTCATTGATCACGAGTTTATTTAAATTCTGATTTTTTAAACGATATGTTTTAAAAAGACCAAGTTTTCAAATTTGATTTAGTTTTTGTCGCATCTATTATACTTCAGAGTGCCATATCGAACGAGAAGTTTATAAGTTATTATAATAGAATAAAAGTTCTAAAAAATTTGAAATTTTTATATTTTACATTAAGGATTAATATTAATTTAACTCAAATTTTTAAACCATTATAAATAGCCCTATTA
This sequence comes from Aphis gossypii, assembly GCF_020184175.1. NCBI lineage: Eukaryota > Metazoa > Arthropoda > Insecta > Hemiptera > Aphididae > Aphis > Aphis gossypii. The sequence goes on from NC_065530.1 coordinate 77,219,933, forward strand.
TCAGCGCGGCTATATATTAAATCATATAAAAAGTATACTAAACTGAAAACTTACTTGTTCGGGTCTTTAAAAAAGAGTCTCTACATATATATATCCAGATATATTATTTTTTAAATAATTTTCCGTAGAAAAGGTTATTATAATTTTAAGTTTGTATATTTTTTGTAAGACAAAATTTAAGCAGCAAGTACAACGTTTTTTTAATTACAAAATAAATTGTAAATTTACGTGATTTTGACAAATTTTGTAGATTTGGAATTCAAACGCTTATTAAAAAAAATTATGCATATGTATTTTTAAATTTGATTTCTTTATTTAAATGTTTTATCAAGACAGATATAGGTATTGTTATAATAGTTTTAAAACAAATAGTGTGTAATTATTTTTTCTATTTATAATTTAAAATAAAGATAATTATAAAATACCACAGTGTAGTTTGTTTTTAAGAAACAAATTTGTAAGACATCTTTCTAAGATAAAAATATTATTTTTAGTATTTAATTTTAAATTTATTAACTGTTTATCATTCAGAATTTGAAATGGTTACATATTATATAATGGGGAAATAACCATTTTCACTTAAGGGAATCGAAAAAGATACGGATTCAATGTTGTTACAGACCTAGCCTGAAGCCATATGAAAGAATCAATGAAATTTCGTAGAACCGGTAAGATTTTATAATTTAATTTATTATAAAAGTTATAATATGAACATTACTAAGGATAGGTTAAGTTAGATATTGTATCTAGGTGAGATATATCTAATAGTATTACTATTACTATGTGTTATCAAATATTCTAAAAACTTAATAGAAAAAAACAAAAATTTTTCAAAAAAAAAAATTCCCTTTTTATATGTATTATAAAATATATATACAAATAATTATTTAAAATTTATATTATATAAATATCAATACAATACATTTTTTAAATAAACTAAATAATAAAAAAAAAAAATGATAGATCGAATCAACTATAAAATACTTAATGTAGCTATAAGTTGTGATACCTTAAACTCACTGTTTAATAATATCAATTCTCTTAAATTTTTAATTTAAATAAATAATTGTTCAACATGCAAATTATAAATAAAATAAAACTATTTTTAATAAACTAAACAAAAGGTTGCTAACTATGCAGACACCAACTATTTTCCTATTAGTAATATAATGTATACTGTATCGGTATCTTAATATCGTTTTTTAAATGGTTTCCTTAATATTTTAAATTAAAACAAATAATTATTTAATTACAAGTGTTTGGAATACAAAAAAAGAAGTTATATAGGATAGATTAAATTGCATGCTTTGTAATAATTTTTTTATACTGAGAAAAACAAATTCAATTATTTATTTAATTTTGTAAATTTTGAAGGCAACACTTATAATTATTATTATAGCGCATAACAATAAAATTTAAAATACTTTTTGTTCTCACATAAACTATATAATTATTTATATATATATTTATATAAATAGTGTCATCGTATATATATATAGGTACGCATTTTTTAAACTAATTTAAATATAATTTTTAATTCAATTGTTATTGATGAATTGCAAACAACAATCATTATTAATAATATAATATTATTTTATAAAGTCAATCCTTGTATACTGTGTATTTTATTTTTAAAAATACAATAGTAATTTAATTATTTAATATTTTTATTCACGTTAAGATAATGAAATAATTCAATAAATTAAAACGGTATAATAATATAATTATTATTGTATACAAAAAGCGAACAAAGATAAAAAAAAATAAGTTTGAACGTAATTTTAAAACAATGGTTCGTGATGATGACTATTGCAAATTATGTACTTTCGTTTTTTGATATATTATTATATTCTATATCTATAGATTATACAGATTAGATGTTCTATTGGACTGTACACATTATTTTGATTTATTCAATCGCCATATTGATAGTCGTGGTCTTCGAAGTCATGTTTGTAACAATGTAAAGATTTTATGTTCAGTTCTTATTTCTACATATACGTAAACTGGACGAGAGCAGTAGATATTTTTGTTTTTGCTAAAATAAATATTTTATGGTCTCCTAATGCGTCGATTGATAATAAATATTCTTTTAATTTTTCATCAAAACCATTAATACAGTGCCGGTGTATACTAGGTTTGTCTGCTCTAACATCACACGTCCTACACTCACGTGAATTACCCTTATATTATAGTTAACATGCATTATTATTATCATTATATATTATTATTATTATTATTATTATATTAGTCCACTACACTAAATCGTTGGTCCTCGAGTTTATATACCCTTTAATGCAATCGACGGTTGCGAGGCTCGCCCTTTTTATTTGTACTTCACACTCTCTTGACAAATAAATACACTCACGCACACATAATAATAATATGTACTATGATACTGTATATACACGCGCGCCGAGTAGGATTTAAAAAAGAAATTCGGGTAACGTTGCGAGTCGTGACCGCGTTTGTAGATATTCTTTTATTTACTTGTATATCATTTAAATATAAATTAAACATTTTGAAAATACGCTCGTCATCATTCAAATGTCGAGATAACACTACCGGCATAGTACACATATATACACGACCTGCCGTGGTGTATCTATGTACATATTATTATAATATTTATAATACGCGTAATAGCACGCACTGTTCTACGTTTTGAGAATATGGTGGTTAGGTTTTCGAGCGTTTATATTTTCGTTTTAATGTACAAACACTGCACGCAACATCCGGACCACATCAATCATAATATCTTTTATGAGTAGATAGTGTAGGTATATAGGAAGTATGGACTTCTGCAAATGATACAATAATGTTATTTTACACATTTTTGCCTTAGGCAGGATCGCAGGAATGGGTAAAACACTTAAAAATCAATATTGCGATACTAGTTACTTGGCTATGAAGTATTGCAATTTTAAATACTCGATATTTTAAGACTTTAAAGTTTAAATAGTAGGATACTAACTAACTCGATAGTCGATAAATTTAAATAATATTAATTTTAATAGTTAAATGTATTCAATAATATTGTATTAATGAAAAATGCACTTTTTCTATAAAATTATTACACTACATTTTATATTTTTGATTTTTAATTTTACTAATTTACAGTTTGGATTTCTAATTCGGTCTGTTGAAAACATATAAGAGTAGAACAATATGCAACTCTTACAACTCCAGAGTCTAAAATACAACAGTATAACGAAATATTATCCCAAGAAAAATGTGTTGTAAACGGTATTCAAATCGGCTTATATAATGTTATATTGTTATAATAACGGATACCTACTCAAATTAAATTACTGGGAGACGTATAATTGAAACGTTTATAATTCTCAGAAAACTCATCTCTTTACAGACAACGATGGAGATATTATAATAATAATATATTATATTATACATATTCGTAATATAATTCATTCAGTGTATAAATATATTATATTAATCCTAAATGACGATTATAAATGTCACGAGTATTTGTATGTAACATTGGTGTAACATCAATTTAATTATGACGTCATATTATAGTGATAAATAATCAGAATAAATATTATAATAGGATATTGTTTTAGTAATGTCTAATTAAAATAGTGTAAATTGTGTACAGTATAAGTTATTATACTGTATATACAATGTACTGTATTATGTAGGTATATGATGTGATAAATGGTATTATTATTAATTACCAATTAATTATTATTGATCAACCACATAGACCCGTGTGTATAATAATATTACGTGATAGAATCGTATTTACCGAGATCGACTGTAATGCAGATGAAATAAGTACGTAATTTATTATACATATATATTTATACATAGTTATATTTACTATTTTATATAAAATTATTTGCAATATTTGAATTTATTTTTTTTTTATAAGATATTGAAATTAGATTTCTACACATACTTTAAATTAAAAGTATTTTTATAAATACTATAAATATCTATCTATTATCGGAGTAAAAACTCACTAGATTACTAGAGGTATACATAGTAGTTCCTTTATCTTTCTAACTTCTAAATATTTTTTTTTAGATAGAAATAATAATATAAACTATTTTATATCTATCAGATCAATTTTGTTTAGGTTATTATAGGCTTAATGTTTTTTACATATGTTATCACATTGATGCTTTTCAACAACATACATGTATATAGGTAATATTGCGTTGATTATATGGGTAATTTGAACCAAATTTGAATTATCACTAAATATTAATATATTAATGTGATCACCTCTTATAATTTTTGGAAGTATGATTATGATTATGATATGTTATTAAATGAGATATTATAATTTATAATTTACTTTTTTTCAATAATAATATAAAATATTTATGACCATACGGCGTTCAGGATAGGCTATTTAGGTACATCACCATCGTTTTACGTTTTCTCTATACTTTTTAAGTACAGTTTGTTAATCACGTACTGGTACGATAATATAACTTTCTAAAAATGTAACTAAGATTAAACTACAATCAGTTAAATATTTATAAATATTAATTGATGCATATTACCCAAATTACCATTTATGAATACATTTTGACATTTTGTGTACGTGTAAAGATTTTTCGTTGTTCGAATATTTTATGTATAAATACCAAGAAAGTATGAAAATATGAAAAATAACTCTGAGCCAAGTAATTAATTTTTAAAGGTAGGTAGCTAATATTTATATTTAAGTTATATCTCACTTATTTTAATAAAAATATGGGTATCACCGGGTGTAAACATTTTTAGATCCGTTAATTGTGTTTTAGAATATTTGCTATAAGTATTGTAAAAGCTATTGAAATAGTTTTACTGAAATACACAGTTAAATTAAACTACTGTGATTATAGTAGCGTAAAAACGCGTTTTTAACGATAAAATGTTCATCGCTGATTTCATAAGTGAAAAGTTGGTTAATTTTCATGTATTAAATAATTTTATTTTAATCCACAATATATATTTATTTATTAATCAATTGTATTACGTTTTTAATAGTTTTTATAACTATAGAGTTTATTTAAAAATAAATGTGGGGCCGTTTGTGAGGAGTGAAATATTTTATAGTATAGATAATATAACAAAAATATATAGAATTTTATGGATTTTTCTACTTTTTCTACTTTTTTATGTATATTTTCATTTTTTTCGTTTAAAGCCTAAGCTATGATTGTACATAACGCTGCTAGTGTACATTTGAGAATATTATGCATGCTTTAATCGTCCAATTCAACACACTTAATGGTGAGAAAATATTTATTTTATAATTAAAGTTTATTTGCCTAAATACCAAATTTAATTTCTCCTAATTTTTTACAGTTTTATTAATCAAATAAATAAGAAACAAGAAAAAAAATAAGAAAAATATTTATTTCAAGGTAATTAATGTTATTTGTGTGATATTTTTTATTTGAATCAATAATTAAGTTTTACGTCATTTTTTTTTTTTTTTGATGATATTTATGCATTTTAACTTTTTTTTCAAATAAAAGAAATATTTTAAAATATATTTATATCATTTCAATTTTCATGTAAATATTTTTATTGTGAAATTTTCAAGATTTATTTCGGTCATCAAGTTCCGCATCTTACTTATAACTATAGGAAGTGAGCCGGATAGTATATAAAAAAGGGGTTTACTTTTTTGGGATAAGGTGGTGACATGGACGTGGAATGCGTGATATTATAATAGCGGGTTTGATCTGTTAATTGAGCAACTCAGAAGAAAGAAACTAAAAGAAATACTGGAATAAACACCGATACATAGCTTTAGGCTAACATAGGAATATACCAAGGTATGAGTAAATAGATGAATAGTTTTGAGAAGGTAGAACATATTAAGAAAATTAACTGTGAGTATTGTAATTTTAATGTTTAAAAATAAAAATACATTTTTTTCAGTTGATAATATTAATGTTTTATAATCAATGCACACATACAATAATTGTAACTCGTATATCTACTATAAAACGTGTATTTTAGTATTCGTATCGTATGAATTGTATAATATAGTTTGCCGAGAAATATTTGATAACAATTAAATGTCCCATTGCTAGGGGCTGTGCAGTTTTATTATGTACGATCGACGGAGTGAAAAATACCCCCCCGAAATAATAATATCGTATGAAATCGTCGACTGCTGCAACGGTTGTTTCGAAGAGTATCGTAAATATAATATATACTATAAACCTATTTGTAATATACTGTGGACGGTCCACTCGAAAATTAAATGTATAAAAAAAAATGCCTCTCGTCCCGTTCAGGAATAAAATGATAATGATAATAATAATAATATGATATCGGTTGACGGTCGTATTGTTATAATATAATATAAACGAATGTATCATTTATACGATAATATTATATCATTATATACGGAGCACGTTCCTCGGTGGGGTTAAGAAAACACGAAAATATCGCGTGTTAGAATAGAAACAGAGACATACATACACACATAGAGACAGAGAATAACACTCGATGCGCGCACACACAATAGTATATCATCATGAATATTATTATTATATAGATACTTACCTACCGTACGCATAATATTTTATTGTACTATTACGGACCTTTTATTTTTTTTCGCCTCAAGTGGACCATTTCGACCGCGTTTATTGTATTATTATATAATGATATAATATACGAACACTGCGTGCACGTTATTCGCCATTTTTCTATCATATATATATACATATAATATTATGATAATAATATATCGTCCTACTGTTTTGTTGTCGTTTCGGACGTCGTCGTCGTGTCCCGTACGGGACTGCTAAACTAGGGTGAAATTATTTGTAAAATTTCTCTTTTATCTCCTTGTATTATGCACACACCACCTATATAATATATAAATTAATTTTTCATATCAACGTCGTCGGCCCGGCTACAAAAGGTACGCTGAACATCGAATAATAATCTCCTTGTTAGTTCCAACGAATTATATATATATACATATATAATTGGTAATATACGTGTTATTATTATTATTATGACTGAAAATAAAGTAATAATACGATCCGTATAATAATACACCAAAGTGGCGGTTGCCATAATATATTAATATGTACTTAAGCCGTATATATAAAATACTATAATATACTGGCCGCGGATTTGTTATGCAAACTAAAGAACCTAATAACAGAGCGTATCTCACACCAGCTGCGGTAGGTGGAGCGATTTTAGGACGTTTGATGCGTTTCGCTAGTGTGGCGACATTTCGTAACGGAATGAGGTGTTCGATGATTTGTTTTTATCGTTAGGAACTCCTCTACCTACTTGTGGTGACAACTCAGAAAAACAAAATTCCTTTCGTCCTGCACAGCCCTTGTAACCTTACTTTCTGGACATCCCTCGTAGTTTAAAGGTGGGTTTCCACTGAACCGTTCGGGTGTACGTGCGCGTTTATCAACAAGCACGTACATACGGTGGTACATACACGTCCTTCATGAAAAATTCTCTGGTAAGCACAGTAACTGGTAAGCGCTTAATTTTAGCGGTAAATTAATTTACCTTCTATAGTTTGGCCCGATCCCATAGAGTAAATACACTTTAATTAACTTTTAAAACAATATACATAATTTTAAAAGATTATTTAATATAATTTATTATTATAATGATAAAACATATTTAAGATTTTTAAATTTGTGATTGCTGCTATCGCTCAAATTAGACCGTTGAACTAGACTCAACTTTATGGTATCGCGGTTTTACTTGTGGTAAGAACATATAAACTTTCTGGTATTCCAAGAGCTTTTCATGCATACCAACCAATCACAGAAAAGAATTTTCTATGCACGTACACGTACACGTATGTAGTAGAAACCCGCTTTAAGTTATTAATTCCAAGTATGTGATTGTAACATATTATAAAGCAATTTTATCAAAGTATGTGGTTGATATTATATAATATATATTGTAACCTGATACGTAAAGAATAGTAATTACATTTTACTAACAAACATTTCTAGAAACTACTAGTACTAAGACAATGAGAAATTAATTAGGTACCTTGTGGACAATTTGATTAGAGTTCTTGTCAATATTTATTGAGTTTACGTATAATTTATTGTAAAATGTTTATCATTAATAGTATATTGTTAAACCTTAAATAATCTACAAAATCGAACTAACTACAAGAAATACATAACAAAATGATATATCACATGAAGATTATATAAAACAAAATTATTCGGGTTTCAGAATTTGGATTTTGGTTAATTCGGGTGTTTTGAAAAAAAAAATCACACAGGTTATATGGGTTTTGGGTGTTTGATTTTTTAAGAGTTTTTAGAGGTGTTAAAGGTTCGAGTTAATTCGGAGTCAGGGACTTAAAATACTGTATATAATATGGAAATTATAAAATAATTATATTATTCTAGTGTCGTGTCAATGGCTTTGCTGCTATGGCTGTTTAAATTATTGTTATGAATATAAATTATAATCGTAAAAGATATACTGGACAAATTAGCCAAAATAATAATAAGAAGAAAATAGAATTTATAATTTTATAAAAATATTGTCATAAATAAGTAGGTACACAAATAAAATTTTAATTTATCAAAATCTAAAAAAAAAAATGATATTTGGAATAAACTTAAACCATACTTTTATAATGACTAAATAGTAGTGTATGTTAAAAAATCAGCCACATCTCACCTCCTCCCAACCCCCTTACACTATGACAAAATCATCTGAACGCCACTGATATTTACCTATACCCGTATAATTATTAACTAGTATACTATGTATTAAGTATATTTAATTAATGACTGTAATATAAATAATATAAAATATTATTATTAAATATTATTTATATAATATAAATACTACAGTAGTAGTACTTATATACGTATATGTATAATATCATTTTGTGACGCACGTTGGACATCAAAAAGGTCGATCTAAAGTATATAATATGAAAGACGTCTGATATTTATGTGCGATCTATACATATTATATATGTATACATAATGTATATAGTACTATAGTGTACGAGTATTTACGGCAACGGAGGAAAAAAAAAGAAAGCGGTGCACGAGCATAATATATAAGTATGGGCGCACTTATAATATATGCGATGTACGAAACACGCACACACTCGCTCATATGTGTGTATATAATATGTATTATATATACGTGTTTTAGGTATGTGATGGAATATACGGTATAATGCGCCGCGACCGAAATGAAAAATCCAATACACTCACTCCTCTTGAGAGATTGTCTCGTCACAAAGTCAAAAAGCGCCGGCGGCGGTGGTGGTTCGAGTAGTACATGTACGCGTATATATACGTAATATAATAATACTATGTATGTAACTATATATGTTCGAGCTCAAGAAGGTACATATGTATATAATATACCTTTATACAATACACATATATGTATACACATCGCGTACACCGGAGCGTGTTGATTACATTATAAAATGTATAAACGTGTATACACGTGTGTGTGTGTGTGTGGGCGGATAAATATATATATATATACGTATGTTAGTGTGCGTTTGAGGGGTGTGAAAGGAGAGGGTTGATGCGACGGCGATGCAGTCTCTCGCCGTAGCGCGGGGGTAGGTATAGCGCACACACACACACATTTATATACCGTCGGCGTGTTTAATATTTGTTTAAAAGCCGTACGCGAGCGGTAATTGGACCGTTTGAACGGGCAAATGGAACGTGCGTAAGCCAATTATGTTATCGTTTCGCTTTGCTCTCCCCCGACGACGTCGACGACGACGACGACTACGACGACCATGGTGTGGCAGCGGTGGTTTATGGCGGTGTGCAGGAGCTGCGAACGCCGAACGGAGGAGGTGCACAAATTCGATTTGGCCGGCGCGCAAAGTCGATCGGCCAAAGTGCGAAAACAATAATCGTATTTGGCGTTCGCGCACGCCTTCACTTTCCGCCACCCCGTATACGTTATAATTAATTATATATAGTTTAACTCGGGTATATACCTACATGTATGTTGTATATTATATAACACGAGTAACAACAATAACTGTAAAGTACCTATCGGCGTGAGTAATGATGATGCGCGCACAATGCGAAAAACGTATATAACTACTATTATATACAAAAGGAAAATCTAGCATTGCTCTCTGTCGCAGAGCTAAAACCTTTTATCGCTTGCAGAGGGCGAGAATACGTAATATCTAAAACTTAAGATTACAGGGCTTGGAAGTTGTAGGAGTCATACATATAGTTGTTCGGTACACTTTCGATGTATTGCACTCCGAGCTAGAAATCCAAGTTATATACAATGGCGAGTTTAAAAAAAGAAAATTCAGATTTTTCGTATACTTTGTCAATTTTAAGAAAACAGTGTATATAATTTATTGATTTTTATGCACATATTAAGCTATTTAGTATTTAAAAAAAAATTATTTTTTTACTTAAATTTTGTATTTTAAACGATATTGAAAATAAAATTTAATAATATTTTACGTGGCTATAATTGTCATCGTCACAGCCGAATATTAATTTTATGACAATAGTGCGATGTGAATTTAATCTATACCACGCCGAAATACTGTTTTATCACCGATAAGTTATCAGACTTAAAATTCATTTTAAATCTATTAATTGTCTTTTCATTAGGTTATTCAGTTGGGTCAAAAACTAGAGAATACGAGAGACAAGAGGAGTGAGGATTTCGGCATTAATTCCAAATAATAGACTACACACTTAGGTAATTGTGTAGAGTAAAATTTGATTTATTTAATTATATTTAAATAAAATATTAATATAGCATAGTATTACTTTATATAGCCACAATTACATCGTTGCAACATACATAATATGATTGTAAGGCAAGTGATGGAACGAAATTGCTTTGGCATACGTTTATGTATAGTAGACCCAATGATTATCATTATAAATTGTATGAAGTGATCGAAATAGTTAAATGTTGCGGAGTTCGGAAATGATAAAGAACAGATTATATTAGATGAATCATGAAACACTAATCAATACTCGTTTAGGATATAATGTAATATGTATATATTAATATTGGGTATATTAACAGTACATATAGTAAGCGATTAACCCAAATCGTATGATAAGATTTTAAAAATACTATAAAACCTACTCAGTTTATCAAAATTTAAATTTTCATATGTACAAATCACCGTTCAATATAGGTTTATTATTCGATATCCGCGTATAGAGGATAATCAATGAAAAAAGGTAAAAAAAATGTTATCAAAAATCGAATTTGTGTGAAAATTCCCCGTTTTCTTTAATATTTTGTTTGTTTTTCTCGATTACAAAAATAAATGCTGAGAATTTTTGAGTTTGACTTTTTTAAAGTGAAAACTAAATCCAATTTGATATCTAAAACCACCTCTATTTTTAAAAATTAAAAAATTTTATCGACAAATTATTATAGATATACAAAAAAATATAGCATGATAGAATCAATACATTAATCGCTTCGCTTAAAATTTAAAATAATATTATGTTATGTTGATTTTTTTTGCTACACTAAATTTAATTAAATTCATTTAATTAGTATAATACTTTTAAATAATTATCAATTTCGTCGATAATTTTAATCCGTATTGTACATGTATTTGCTATTATATTATATTTATAGAAAGCGGTATGCAAGTGAAACTTGTTAGTTGCCATTGACAGAATTTATAAATACTTAGCTATTGATTGTCATTTTTCAGTCATTTGAATACCTATTAATTTAAATTATGGAATATGATGACTATGTAAGAGTATAACACTTATATTATAATGTTTTTAATAGACATTAACTTAGGTATAATGGTTTGTGTCCGCATAGTGGATTTTGTCGATATTGACGTTTAACTTCGATTTAAATTTTAATACTAAGTATCTGATGAACCACTGGTAACTGAAGTTCCGTTGCTTTAAAACAGTATAGTGGATATTATGGATACTATTGATACCAAAGTACCTATTATAAACCGAAAAAACATATGATAAATTGATAATATATAGTATCACGTGGAGATGATTGCTGTATATGAATTATTTGGACAGTTCAAGATTTATTTCAAATTTTATATTTATTGTAATTATTAAAACATTTTTCTTTTGATAAAAATAAGCAAATATCAGTGAAATACTGAAATACTTTAATGTTTTTTTTTTATTTAGAATCCCGAATCTTTTCTTTTATACCGGACCATCAAAGTTCAAAACCCGACCCTGAATATTTATTATACTACCGTAGAGTAAAATTTTCATTAGATGAAATGTCTAAGTTCGAGGGAAATAAAATTTTCTTAGACTTATCGACTTATACTAATGGTGTTGATTTAAAGAGGTTATTGTCGGTTTTGTTATTGATATTTTAACATTATTATTTATTATTAATACTTTCCATTTTCCATCAGATATTTATGCGTATTTGTAAATGAATGACGGTAAATTTTTTCAATCGTATAGCGTGCAATATAGGACAAAAATCATTGTCCTGCTATATTATTATTCTAAGCGATCATCATTCATCAATGCCTATGTACCATATTAATTACACAAATTGTTATAAGATCATATTATCGCAGAACTATATATACGCTTAAGACACAAATCGTGCGCCCATTATATAGCTCGTTAAAATATATTCAACGTGTTATATAGGTACGCATGCAATATTAAATATTTTATACGACCACACACACACTGTTCGCGCCGCATATTCTCCAATAAGTGTGATTATTATGTTTCTTTATAAATATAGTTATATTCTCTAATTCAAAATATATGTGTATCATTCTTACGGGGCCGTCGGCCAAAATACGTTGCACAACGGCATGAGATTCGGAATACAGTCGGTCGGCACTCTGTCTGGTCGATCGTCGCGAATAAAACGCTGCAACGGGCACGTTTGACGTCGGGAGGCGTACAGGTGAGCTACTAACCTCCCGCCGACTGTAAAGGGCCGAATCTATGTACTGTGTCATAAATGTTCATTACACCAGTAACGGCATAAGGGCTCATGGGCCAGCAAGGACAAGGCGTTCGGCGACCCGCGCGCTCTGCGCCGGAGGAGCCCGGGTCTGCACGCTGGCTACGGTGCCACACGTTACAAACGGCCGGTCCCGCGTTCTATGATAAGACGGGGACGCGCCCACGCGCTTTAGCCAATCACAAGCCAGATTACGCGTATCTCACGCGCTTTAGCTAATCACAGACCAGAGTACGCGTATCTCACGCGCTTTAGCCAATCACAGGCCAGGGATTGCGTATCTTCAGACGTCAACGAATCACAGGCCACGGAGACCGTAGTTACGACCACAATCGAAGACAAGCTCGGGTGGCTTCGGCAGCTTCAGCGATTACACAGCGCCGCCGTCTATAAATACCAGTGCGGAGCACAAAATCAGTCAGTATTCAGACTACCTCAACCGTAGCAAGACCTACCCAGGCAGACTTGCGCGGTTTTGGGAACTCTGAACGTCCACGGCACCTGGCTGTAGCAAGACCCACCCGGGCAGACTTGCGCAGCTAAGGGACCATTGCCTACGTGACGACTGCAGTAAGACCCACCAAGGGCAGACTTGCGCAGTCGGACCGTAGGCAATAACACAGCCAAACCAACAAGAACGAACGCACGGCAACCAATCGGATACAGTCCACTCAACGAAGGCACGGTATACAACATTGGTCATCTTCGAGCCGGATCAGGATGGCTGCCGAACTAAGAGATCTCGTCAGTCGTCGGGGAGTAATGAAGCGGCAGATCACTGCCTTTCAGAAATTCTTTGACATCGGCAACTTTTCAAATCCATCAACGGTCATGGAACTAGGAATGCGAACTACGAGGCTTGAAGCTGCTTATGGAGACTTCCTCAACAGTCAAACTCGTATAGAAATATTGGATCCCCGTGAAGAACAGCTAGAAGAACGCTTGGCTGTAGAAACAGCCTACTATGAGACTATTTCACCGGCTATGGTCTTTCTTGAATCTACAAAAACAAATCAAAGAAGAGCAAGTGAAGCCTCAAGCCGCCAAGGTTCTGAGGAAAACATGGGACGATATGACACTCAATCAACTATAAGACTGCCGCCAATCTCACTGCCGGAATTCAACGGAGATTACAAACAGTGGCTGAGCTACCGGGACACGTTTGAATCACTTGTTCATAGCAACAACCACCTTCCGGATATCCAAAAATTGCACTATCTCAAATCTTCATTGAAAAACGAGGCGGCTCAAGTCATTGAGTCCTTGGAAACTTCATCTGCGAACTATGTGTCAGCTTGGGAACAGTTACGCGAACGATATGACAACAATCGAAAAATGGTCGGAATCCACATCCATGCAGTTTGCAGTATGTCACCAATAGCAATAGCATCGTCAGTTAATTTGAGAAGGCACCAGAACGGTTTAAATAGTCATCTACGAGCCTTGAAGGCTCTCAAGCTTCCGGTAGAACATTGGGATGCCCTGGTCATCCACCTAATGGTAGAAAAATTGGACGTGGAATCACACCGTCTGTGGGAATCTAGCCGCTCCAGTGACTCACTTCCTTCAATGCAAGATTATCTTACATTCTTGAATCAACGATGCCTGATTCTGGAGTCCATTGAAACAAGATCAAACTACGGTCAAGCAGCACGACCAACCTCATATGACGCCAACACTAATCAGTACGCACCAAAAAAGCGATCCTACACCACCGCCTTCGCCACTACTGACAAGTCAATCTCATCATGTACAACATGCAGTGGCGGCCAACATCCGCTGTACGCTTGCCGAGAGTTTCTGGGAATGACCATCAACGCACGCAGAGAACACGTGCGTTCAAAACGACTATGTTACAACTGCCTCCTGCCGGATCACGCGGCTAGGCACTGTTCACATGGGTATTGCAGGACTTGTCGAGGTAAGCACCATACATTACTACATATCGAAGCCTCAACAGTCGTCCAGGCGGCAACAGCCACAGAAACTACCAAGGAAAATCAATAGCAATTACAGCAGACCGCGGTGCTTCTGTCAACCGCCGTCGTGCTCGCCTGCAGCCCATTCTCAACCCACTTAGCACGGTCCATACTCGACTCCGGATCACAATGCCACTTCATAACTACACGTCTGGCAAATCGCTTATGCTTGAAAATGAGGAATTCTCCAACGTCGATTGTCGGAATAGCGCAGACAAGTGGTCAGTCTAATTGCAGTGTTCTATGCAAGATAAAATCGAGAGTCAGCGACTTTTGTACAACTCTGGAGTTTATCGTAATTCCAAAGATCATCGGCCAATTACCAACTCAGTTTCCTACAACGCCATTAAAATTACCAAAGGATATACCGCTGGCTGATCCTCAATTTTGGGCTCCTGGTCGCGTAGATATGCTAATTGGCGCAGAAATATTCTACAAACTGATTTGCCCGGGCCAACTTCAACAAAATTCAATTCCGCCACTACTATTCCAAGAAACGGTGCTCGGATGGGTTGCATCAGGAAAAATCAGCCACTTCAATGTGAAGGAATCAACAGCTGTCTCGGCAACAGTTCATATCGATGATCGCATGGAACAGACTATCCGGAGTTTTTGGGAACTGGAGGAAGTAAACTCAGCTCAAAAACTCCTCGGAATCGGATCACGATGTGAAGAAGAATATACAACGCATACAAGGCGCAGTCCAGATGGGCGATACACGGTACCGCTGCTAGTAGACTATGAAAAATTAAATCGTATTGGTGACACGTTGGGCATGGCTCAAACACGATTCTATGCTACGGAAAGGCGCTTGCAGGGCAACCCAAGACTACGGAAGGAATATAACCAGTTTATGCAAGAATACATTAACCTTGGGCATATGAAGGAAGACACCGCAGATGTCCAGGCTCATGAGCTGGAAGTATTCCTGCCACATCATTGCGTCATCAAGGCCGACAGCGAAACAACACGGCTTCGAGTAGTATTCGACGGCTCGGCAAGAGGCACCGGAGGTTTGTCCCTAAATGACGCACTGTTGGTTGGGCCAACGGTTCAGGACGACCTTTTTTCAATCACTGCTCGGTTCAGAACTCACCGATATGTCTTCACCGGGGATATAGAAAAAATGTACCGGCAAATAAAAATAATGAAGTCACAAACGCACTTACAAAAAATATTATGGAGAGACAGCCCGCACCAACCTTTAAAGACTTTCACGTTGCAAACGGTCACTTACGGTACCTCCTCAGCCTCATACTTAGCAACTCGGACTCTCACTCAGCTCGCCCAGGATGACGGAGTCAAGTTTCCATTAGCCGCCGAAGTCATCAACAAAGATTTTTATGTGGACGATGTGCTAACCGGCGCTGAAACATTAACTGAAACTCTGGAACTGCGCAATCAATTGATCCAATTATGTAATGGCGGCCAGTTCAAACTTCGCAAATGGTGCGCCAACCATTCGGCTCTTCTTAACAACCTTCCACCGGAGGATCTTGGAGAAATCCACAAATTCACGCACGAAGGAAACAACGGCTTGACAAAAACATTGGGAACATACTGGCAACCCCGCGATGATGAATTACATTACACCATGCGACCGTTCAATAGCACCAACACTTGGACCAAACGTAGCATGGTATCTGAAATGGCAAAACTTTTTGACCCTTTGGGGCTTATTGGACCAGTTGTAGTTCAAGCAAAAATCCTCGTTCGTGAATTGTGGCGTGAAAAACTTGATTGGGATACACAGCTTCCAGATAACCATCATCGAAGGTGGGTGAGCTATTATGACCATTTGACGGATGTAAACAACATAAGAATATCACGACGAGTAATCCAAGTGACTGAACCTGCTGATCTCCAATTGCACATATTCTGTGACGCTTCCGAAGCCGCATATGGAGCCTGTGCCTACATAAGAAGCAGGAACAGATGTGATGCTACAAGCTGTGAACTATTATGCTCCCGCTCACGTGTGGCACCACTCAAGGGAACTACCATACCACGTCTTGAGCTCTGCGCTGCCTTACTGGCGTCACGCCTAGCAACCAAGATCACTGACGCGTTACCGCTCAAATTCTCAAAACATGTGATCTGGAGTGACTCCACCATAGCTCTGGCGTGGATTAAAAATCACCATGGTAGTAACCAATGGAAGCAGTTTGTAGCAAACAGAGTAGCGGAAATACAAGAACGTACTATTGGTTACTATTGGTATCATGTGGGAACTAATGACAACCCGGCAGATCATATCAGCAGAGGTTTAAGTCCGGAAAAATTAAGAAATTGCGACACATGGTGGCATGGGCCTTCATGGCTACAGGCTGGCGAACAGCAATGGTCAAACGCTGAAGTAGCCATGGCTGACGCAGAGATTCCTGAGCGTAGACTTCCCATTGCAGTCTCCCTAAAAATATCGACTCAGACAGAACCTCACCTGGAAATGCTGTACAGCCAATTGGAGAAACTACAACGCATAATTTCATATTGCTTGAGATTCAGGTACAACTGCCGTGCGACAGGCAAACTTATACAAGGACCCATCACTTTAACCGAGCTTCACGGCGCATTAAGGGTGTTAATAAGGCGGGCTCAGAAGCGACATTTTCAAGAGGAAATGAACGACTTAGATCAAGGTCAACAAATCCGAACCAAGAGCAAAATAAGGTGTTTGACCCCATTCATAGATGCCGGTGGAATCTTGCGAGTCGGCGGCCGATTGCAGCATGCGGATGTGAGCTACGATGAGCGGCATCCCGTCATACTCATGCCCAATGATCCACTCACAAGACTAATCATCGATTACGAACATCGACGATTGATGCATGCAGGACCACAACATCTACTGGCTTCACTCCGCCGGCAATACTGGATATTCGGCGGGCGAAGCGCAGTACGCTTCCACACGCACCAGTGCGTGAAATGCTATAGATGGAAAATCAAGACAGCCACGCAATTAATGGGTTCATTACCAGCTGCTAGAGTGAACCCGTCTCCAGCATTTCATGTCACAGGATTAGACTATGCAGGTCCAATAGTCATGCGGCATGGTGGAGCCAGGAGTCGTGTCCTCGCCAAGGCATACGTGGCACTTTTTGTTTGTTTCAGTACTCGAGCTATTCATCTAGAGTTGGTATCAGACCTCACAAGCGTGGCATTCCTTGCAGCATTGCGCAGATTCATATCACGGAGGGGAAAGCCGATTCAGATCCATTCAGACAATGGAACAAACTTTGTCGGAGCCAACAGAATCATGGGTGAATTCTTAAACAACGCATCCCTAAGGAAGGATATATTAGAACAGTCACACAAGGAAGGAATAGACTGGAGATTCATTCCACCTCATGCCCCCCACTTTGGCGGTCTATGGGAGGCCGGAGTCAAATCAACAAAGTACCACCTACGCCGATGCATCGGAGACACCATATTAAGATTTGAGGAGCTGTATACAGTTTTAACACAAATTGAAGCGGTGCTCAATTCAAGGCCAGTTATGGCAGTTTCGGATGATCCTGACAACTTGGAAGCCCTAACTCCGGGTCACTTTTTAATTGGACGACCGTTAACAACCTTTCCGGAACCGACACTGCACGATGAACCGGCGATAAATTGCCCAAGACGTAGATGGGATTTGGTTCAGAGGATGTGTCAACAGTTTTGGGTGCGCTGGCGCCATGACTATCTGAACTCACTCCAACAACGACCCAAATGGTCCAGATCCAAGGTCAATTTCAAAAAAGGAGATTTGGTTATACTAAAGGAGGACCACCAACCCCCACTGGAGTGGCACTTGGGCAGGATAATCCAGCTGCATCAGGGATCTGACGGACTAGTTCGAGTTGTTACCCTAAAAACAAGGAGTGGTACCATGAAGCGACCAATTACGAAACTCGCAATGCTGCCTATTCAAAATGAACCACAATCCTAAAGCATTCGCCGGGGGGGAATATGTTCGCGCCGCATATTCTCCAATAAGTGTGATTATTATGTTTCTTTATAAATATAGTTATATTCTCTAATTCAAAATATATGTGTATCATTCTTACGGGGCCGTCGGCCAAAATACGTTGCACAACGGCATGAGATTCGGAATACAGTCGGTCGGCACTCTGTCTGGTCGATCGTCGCGAATAAAACGCTGCAACGGGCACGTTTGACGTCGGGAGGCGTACAGGTGAGCTACTAACCTCCCGCCGACTGTAAAGGGCCGAATCTATGTACTGTGTCATAAATGTTCATTACACCAGTAACGGCATAAGGGCTCATGGGCCAGCAAGGACAAGGCGTTCGGCGACCCGCGCGCTCTGCGCCGGAGGAGCCCGGGTCTGCACGCTGGCTACGGTGCCACACGTTACAAACGGCCGGTCCCGCGTTCTATGATAAGACGGGGACGCGCCCACGCGCTTTAGCCAATCACAAGCCAGATTACGCGTATCTCACGCGCTTTAGCTAATCACAGACCAGAGTACGCGTATCTCACGCGCTTTAGCCAATCACAGGCCAGGGATTGCGTATCTTCAGACGTCAACGAATCACAGGCCACGGAGACCGTAGTTACGACCACAATCGAAGACAAGCTCGGGTGGCTTCGGCAGCTTCAGCGATTACACAGCGCCGCCGTCTATAAATACCAGTGCGGAGCACAAAATCAGTCAGTATTCAGACTACCTCAACCGTAGCAAGACCTACCCAGGCAGACTTGCGCGGTTTTGGGAACTCTGAACGTCCACGGCACCTGGCTGTAGCAAGACCCACCCGGGCAGACTTGCGCAGCTAAGGGACCATTGCCTACGTGACGACTGCAGTAAGACCCACCAAGGGCAGACTTGCGCAGTCGGACCGTAGGCAATAACACAGCCAAACCAACAAGAACGAACGCACGGCAACCAATCGGATACAGTCCACTCAACGAAGGCACGGTATACAACACACACACACATATTATATACCTCATATACACTTGTATTTATTTTACTACTTCTACTACTTACAATAATAATAATAATATGTGTTTAACAAATATACAAAACGAGATGTTTGGTTTTCCGCGTGTGTTTGAACTGTTTGAAGTGTTTGCTGATACGTGGGCAGCAGAGTCGAATGCGTGCAGCTCACTATATATAGGTACGGAAGAGACGTGTTATAATATTATTATATATACAAGTGATTGCCGAGGCGGGCGTGGCAGTCCGACTTGGACACGCGGACCGTGAACATATAACTCGACGAACAGCTGAACGCATGTATTGGATTTCAATCGTCTCGCTATGATGTCTGAGGTTTTTGTTATAAGCGTATACATTGTTTTCTTCACAACAATAATATAACGTACGCATGTGTATAGATATGATGACTGTACACACGTGCGTGCCCGATACCGTTGTTAGGTATATTATATATTGACAGTAAATTTTATTTTAGAAATTATTGTACTTGATAATAGATATCAATAATGTCTTGAGTTTTTCAAATCTCTCGAGAGCACGCTATACATCACACGTCGATTTTAGTTGAATAGGTATATATATTATAATTTATACTACTCGATGATCGATTGGATGTTAAAACGCTTGCCACATATTATAGTCCCTATTTAACATATGGGTACTCTATCGCCCGCGGAAAACATCGTTATGTATACTGTGTTAATGAAAATCTAATTTCCACTCAATGGTTTTCCTCTGTAGGTTTCAGAGTATCGTCTGATTGTAGATACCTATGTGTGTTATCGGTTGTGACACGATAGTTATGCACGGAGAGCTATTAAAAAATGTATATCCTGAATAAGTTACGATAAATGCAGTATAATATTATAATATAATTATTATTAATATTTATCTAATACCTGTGTTACCTTCAGTAACACTTTGTAGGCGTACGTGTTATGTACTATTATATATATTATATTATTATGTATGTGATGTACATGTTAGATGAGAAAAATTTTTTTCTGATATATAACATTATATAACATTATTCATTTTATATATTTATATATTTATATAATAATTATAATATAAATGTATATATATGGTGTTCCCGACAAGTTTATATAATATGTACATAATTCGAGAGCCCGTGATGCGCCCACCTACCGTTTTGCCACGAACCCAAACTGTAATAATTATAATAATTTTCCATAAAGTCATTCATTAGCGGTCCGACACAAAAGAGTGCTTGTTAGACGGGAACAAAAATTATTATTGTGTTTCGCTTTATTTGAATACAAAATTGTGCGATTGTATATACACGTTTATGGCATTTTTTTTTTTTGTCTTTCTAGAACACTGCGACCAGCAAAGCGTCAATAATCGATTATTTTTGTCTAAACGCCAAAAAAGAAGAAAGCAAGGGGGGTTAGTGAAAATAAAATAATAATAATAAAAGAGAAACTTTTTGGTTCGTTGATCCGCAAAACATTATTCGCGTTACATTTTTTTGAATCCACTTCGTTAGTATAAAACGCGAGTGTGTCAAAAATGTATACACACTCCAGCGAACACTCGAACGACCTATTCACTCAACGACCTTTGCATTTTCGCATCCTGTGCGGTAAGTCCGATTAAGTGTGCATAAATGACACAAAATACTACACAGTTATTACTCGTTTATATATATATAGATATTCTCGTACATAATACGGCACACACACAGCAAAAAGACGACATTGAAAACACTTATATTAAAATGTATGAGTGCAGGTACCAAGCATATGATTATATTATTATTGTACAGAAAACTGTGTATACAGAAACTGACTGCTGAGTACCTATGTGAAGATGAGAAAAGGGCAATTTTTTTTTATTATTGAAAATATTATGTAAATGCATTTAAATCAACAATAAATACCTTTTTTTAAATACGATTTTTTGTTTCTTTAAGTTTATTTAAAACGTATTTACTCTATTTCCCATCAATTGATAAATTTTAAAAATTATTTAATTTTTTATTTTGATAAAATTTTAAAATGTCTTTTTTATAAGCTTATTATTTTCAAATACATATTTGTATTAATTAGGTACTCTAATTTATTGATAAATCAAAAATATTATGAAAGATAAAATATATGCAAACAAAACCATAATGCATTTTTTATTACACGCGATAATAGCGCAAATATTTCAACAATAGTTCAAAACTAAATACTAAATTACGTTTATTACATAATGCAAAATTTCCTCTCTTCCTTCATGTTTTTAGTTGTTTGTGTGAATTTAAATTCGTTGTATACTGACATACAATAAATAATTATTCGTGAATTGCATAAATAATACATAATACATAGTGAAAAAACAAATGAGTCAGCTTATTAGAGCACAACTTTAAAACTATATCAATAGAACTGCTCATTAAATAATTCATATAGGTACACATATTACACATTTATTTGTTTAACGTAAGACACTTAGGTAATATAAGAAAACAATTTATTTTGCATTGTTTGTTTTAATTCATTACAAAAACTTTTTTTTGGTAAAAATACTTTTTTACTATTTTTATCATACTATTTTAAAGTTTTTACTCTTTTGCATCACAATATACTTTTTTAGTTTCATACTTCGATGCAAAATATTATTCAAATATTTAAATCTATAAAAATAAAATTTTGAGCAAGTGATTCAGAACTTATAAGTATTTAACATATTTATAAGCGAAGTAACGCCCAATATTTTGTGGGGTACTCCAGTACCTACCACTCCATTCAGTTCATCAATATTTTAATACATAAACAATTTGTTCCAAACTTCCAAATTGTATTTTTTTTTAAATTAAAACCAAAATACTCCAAAAAATATTTAAAAAATATGATAAGATAAAAAGATACTATATAATATTACGATTTGTTCGGTAAAATGTTGATTTTTTACGACTTAAAATGATATAATATTATTTTCAAAAACGGTATTAGTTTTTGAAATAATGAGTATTTTGTGTTAAATTAAATAGGTACCCGGCAACTATACGGGTTGAAGTACAATAAAAATAGTACAATTTTTTTATTTTTTTATTTCTATAATTCATGCAAAGAAAAGTTTGTTGTATAGGTATTGCAAGTGTTATTTTTAAACGAATTAGTATTTTTTTTTTTTTTTTGTTTTTATCATATTGTTGTATTATTACGTTTAATACATTATTATCATTTTTACTTTGGCCACCGCCTCGTCGTTTCAATATTATATCGTCAAGTCACGGCTGTATCGATGGCAATCGTCGTGCGTCTCGGTAATCATAATAATATATAATATTAATATATCGTATTTACGTTATTCTCGTCGACTCGGTAACATAATGTTTGTTCAGCACTCTTCGGCGAGTCGACGAGATTGACGTAGTGTGCGTATAATATATTTTATACACATATATATCATCACATATCGGTATTATTATTGTATGTATATAATACTGTATACAATACATATAGGTAGTATAAGCGCATAGGTGTTATATACATTTTGTGTATTTATTATACATAATAATATTATACTATAATACACGCAAGTCGGGTCTGATAGCTGAAAACTGGTGGGGGCTGGTTTGTGTTTTTTTTTTTTATTCTTATTTTTTTTTCGCCTTCGTGAAGACATAGTCATCTCGACGATCGCCGCCGTGACTTGGTGGATTGGAATCATAACAATATAATACAAATAGAGATACACTCGCGCAGCCATAGATATAATAATATAATAATAATATGATATATTGGAATGCAGCGCTTGTACACATAATATATAACCAAATTCGGTCCACACACGCAAACTGACATATGAAAATCATCGTCAGCGTCATCGTCGTCATCATCATATTATATATACACACAGGTAAGTGGGATAGGTATAATGTGTGTGTGTGTTTGTGTGTGCGTGTGTAGTGTATTCTACGGGTTTTACAAACAAACAGTAATACACGTCGTGAAAACGTTCGGTTTTCTATCGTTCTTTCGTTTCGATAATATTTACAATGAAAACATCGATTATTTTTTTAACCACTTGTTCATAATATTATATAGACACCTACGTATATAATAATAACAACCGCGTACACCCATTATATTTTAGCGATAGGTACATGCGAGCGACTTATGTATATTGTATATATATAATATTATTATACATTTTTTAGAGGTGATTTTTTTTTTTTTGTATTACGATGCGTTTCATTTCACCGGTTTTATAACAAAAAATAATGACATAAGTCAACTAAACTAATAGACGTCGGAGACGTTTGTTAACTTTGATAAATTTGATACAGGATGATTCTCCACATTTTTTTTTCATCTTAATCAGTAATTTTTATAAATGCTAATTCTTGGAATTTTTCGGAATTAATAAGTATTTAAGATTTTTTTTTTTTATGCATTTAGGTTTTTTTTTGCAATTAGTAACTCGCTTATATCGGTATAAACTTCTTTATTTCAAAAGAAAAAACTACTCTTTTCGTGATAAATAAATAAATTAATATAAGTATATCTATTTTTTAACGTTCGTGTAAGTAAATTAATATTCAAAAAAAGTATTTACTGAATTTTTAATCAACTTTTTAATGAGAATATTATTATAGTTCATATAGTTAATGGTTATAATAAAGGATTTAAATAAAGGTCCCTATTTCACTGATATTTAAAAACAAAGATATACGAGGTATACGTGTTTTTAATTTTTTAACAATACAATATTAAAGTCTGTGTAAATAAAATACATGAATATAAATAAACGATGAAATCCGTATACCTGTGTAATTGCTTCAGTCCAAGTACTCATGTGTTTACGATAATATTTGTAAAATTGTTAATATTACTTAAATTCGGTTTTTAAATTTTTTTTAAAACTCAAAATATTTAACTAACACTTCGATCTACTCTAAATTCTAATTCAAGAAAATTATTTTCCATACTATAATCGTCTTCGTTCCGGGGCTGGTCTAGCTACTTAAATCAATAATCTATTATTCAATTAATTATAAATATTTATTATTGTTTTATTAGGTAAATGTTAAACACTCTCTTTAATTATGCAATTGTAGAAATAAATTTATATCCTATCTATACCATTGTGTTTACTATTTTTTATCTGATTTTAATAATTAAAGTTGTTTAAACATGAATAATAAAATATAATAATACATTTCAAACAAAACACAAACGAAAAATCCAAAAAAATAATTAAATATGATAATATAGGTGTTTGATGGTTTCACACAGTATTTAGATACATGAGCTGACTTTCTATGAAATGTCTAACAGATCGTTGGAAGTTAAATAAATTATTTGCTTGGATAAAAAGTGAATTATTCAAACTATGACTCTAGTCAGAGTTATACGGTATATGCTGTAGTACGCAATAATATCATTATAAATATTATTATTATACAATTATTTTTTAAAGCACTATTAATTTTCCAGTGATTCTATTATTATATATTATTACGTATAATGAATGTATTGATGGAAACAAGAAATTGCTTTTATATCATAATGTTAATGTATAGTAATACGCCTACGTATAAATCTAAAACACGAAACAGCGGATGGATGACTTAAAAGTTCGCTTTTGTGTCTCGTAAAAAGTTTTGGAAAAAAAAAATATAAACGAGACAAAATAAATAGAAAACCGTTTGTGCACTTTGATCACGTACCGTGTTTACAAATACACGAGGAACGTGTACCATATATATATACAGTCCGGTGGACTTTTGGTCATTATATACCTGCGAACAAACGCCGTGTAACGATGACGGAATGGTTGTGTCGATCGGATAATGGCGAAGGAAAGTTCTATACATCGGATATAAATGCGGCGGAAAAAATCGCCGGTGTCTTTTCTAATCCGATCGAACGTGACTTGTTTTACGGGCAATTTCGTGGACGTCGTATCGCGTGTCCTTATATATTTATATACCGTGGTAGATATATGCTCCTCTAAATCACATACCTACCTACCTACTAGTTACAAACACTCGTACACATATTATACGTGAATCATGTATCCGCCCTACTGCGTCATATCGGTTTGAATTTGAAGAGTTTACTCGATTTGAAATTTGAAACATTTTATACGCCGAATACGTAGTCATATGATATTCCCATATTATTTGAACGATAAATTTAATTAAAAACTCTCGTCTAAACATCAGTACGTAATAGACCTGTGTATGGTTGCAAAATATTTTATCTTAAATTTTTGTTTTTTTTTTTTGCAAGATTTAAACCTTCTATATTCAAATATACTTTTAAGTTTCAACCTATTGACTCTTGATTATTACAAGTAGTTGATGAAACAAATACAATATTATATAGCAGTGGTTTGCATAAAATAAATTACACGTAGGTACCGAATACCTAGGTTTTTACAGTTTTAAATATTTAACAACACTCGTTTCAATCTGCTTTACTGTTTTTTAGTTAAAATAAAAACAGACATTAACACAACAACAAAATTGAAAATTCTGTGACTGGTAGAAAATAAAATGGATTTATTAAATTTTGTCTATAAACTAGGTAGGTACTAAGGTATTTACTTATAATAATAACGTAAGACTGCAACTGCGAGTATCAGTGGAGTAGCCAGGGGAGGGTTTAGGTGTTCAATCCCCCCTGACCTTGAAAAAAATTGTTATTATAATTATATAAATGTACATCTTTTTTTTATTGTTATACTTATGTATATAAAATGTATTATTCAATTAGCGTACAATTCAGTATATTTTAGAGTATTTTATCGCTTCTGGACAATATATTAATTTAGAGGTGAGCAAAAAAAAGGCCATTAACCCCCTCCCCCCTTTGGTAATTTCTGGCTACGCCACTGGTGGGTAATCAGTTAAGTTCATATTTTTTTAAATGTTTGTATCAATTTTATATTTAGATCGTGTATTCATGTTACTATTGTACCATTTATACCCAATATCGTAATTTACGAATCACGTAGTCACGAATACAACAACGATTGAGGAATATGATACGAGTAAAAGGCATAGTCTATTTAAAGTTTTTCTATTGTAAAAAGTGGCGTAATTAATTTTTCTTTTATTTATACGTATTAGTTTATATAGACTACAAACCCTGTTTAGAATTTATCCACTTTTAAGGGCAACCAATTTAACAAGTAGGACAATAATAGTCAATAATATTACCATAATCTTGAATTTTAAATGCACACCGCCAGTGGTCCAAACAACGCCACTGATTTAATGAATCCGTAATGTCTTGATAAACAATAATTGTTCTAAGCTACAAAATAAATTCGAAGACAACTCAAAAAATGTAACCATAATCGTATAAGTGTATTATTCGTACGAGTAAACACATACGGCACATTTTCGTACGATGATGGAGTTGCGCAGATAAACTAACAATATTATTAAACTGTACCTATTTTCGATATATATATATTTTTTTAAAACTATCTTTACAAATCGATTCCATAAATTCTGTACCTACGTCGTTTTTATTCGCATTACTAGTACTCACGAGTTATCTTTAATGTATAAATATATGACTGCAAACGATAATCTATACACCATTTATTTCATTTTATCATACTGACAAATTAACAAAAGACAGAAGTGGACTGTGTAGTGTTAAATTATTAGGTATTAAAAAAAAAAAAAAGTGAGTTAATATTAATAATATTATAATATTGGTCGGACATGTCTGCTAGCGCCATCTATATGCGTTAGTTTGAAATGTTCACACGTGATCGATGCGACGATATTCAAACAGATGGCGCAAACAATAGGTAAATTGACTCATTAATTATAAATTAATAATATTTGGTACTATAAACTATATTATTTTTTTTTAATTCGTGATACACTTGGTTTTGTTTGACGAACAACTATCACTGTCCCGTTGTTGGATGGTCTAGACTCTATAGATACTATAGAGACTTAAATGTCCTGTTCTATAAAATGTCTAATTGCGTTAATGTCTTATTTTTTGTTTTCATATAAAAAACAGGAATAGTATTAAATGTTTGAATTAATTAAGAGATCGAACAATTTCAAACACACATAAAAATGCTTATTTTTAACACTCTTTCGGCACAATGTGTTTAGAACAAAAATATAAAAAATGGTCGATCCCAATATAAGTAACCTTAATGCCATATCGCGGATTTCACATAAGAACACAGAGAATTATTTTAATTTTGGGTACATACTATAGGAATACTATTGGTTTTATTAATATTATTATTATTAATAATACCTATTATTATGTAATTTAGAGCACATTTTGATAGGTTCATTACACCTTATTGTCTTATTGTTATACTTTAGTTTATTTCCACAAAAGAGAAATCTCTCTATTTAGTTTTTTTTTATAAATTATATATTTATATTGATTTATTCAATGTAGGTAACTGTCATTAATAATATCACTTATATTTACATATTATGTACAACTGATAATTATTTTGAATAATATATTATAATAATAACAGTTAGTAGCTTAGAAGTCACCAAACTTTTTTATTACTATTATTGTCTATATCATAAAGATAAACATATACAAATTCATAAAATTCTTAAAATTCATGTCTCAATTTTGAAAATTGAATATTCAACTTACATTAGTAAATTAATCAGAAATATTACTCGTCGGAACTTGAAATTTTTATGTATATTATCCTATTATGCCGTCAAGGTATACATAAATTCACATTTTCAAAATATAATGATTAATTTTAAGTTACAAATCTATTTACACTGTTCTACATGATAAGTCAGAACTTAATAATCAGTGTATAATGGATGATGTTGCCGAGGAAACTAAAATTTCTTATTTTTTTGATTGTTGTAACTCTTGTTTTTAAAATTATTTTGTACTATTCGAATAATGGTCATTAGATTCGTCACTCAAGAGTCTATAAGAATGTTACACACATTTATTCCTTTTTGTGCAATTTTGTGTGTGCTACACGGCAGATTGGATTGTTTTCCCATACCAAGCCGTAAGTACATATACCTAGTTATATTTATATTAAATTATGCGTTTCAAAATAAAATGGCACTGTTCGCTATTTTCAGTGTCACCCGACTTGGATGGTGTACCGTCCATGCCGCAACCGTCGGCTTCGTCCAGTATTCAATGGACAACGTCTCCTGAAACGCCACTGATGCAGTATTGCTTATACAGACGTAACTGGATCTCGTCCACTTTTATACCGTTCCTAATATCGACAGCCAGTACTCGAGTGTCGTCTTCGAACAACCAAGGGTTGATTCCGACGATTACGCAGTACAAGCGACGACCGCTTCCGTCGTTCGATAGAAACAGTAAGGTTTCGTCGTCTTCCAAAAATGACTACCGTAAAAACGGGATTTCATCGTCCAACCTATTGTCGAAACCGTTGTCCGACGGTAAAGTCGCGATTCCTCCATCCGAACGGCGACCGTATCCGTCGTTCGATAACAAATGTAAACTCTCGCATTCGCCCCAGCCGTCTTTGAATAATAACGACATGAGCACGCCGTCGTCGATCAATAACAATTTACGGGTATCGTCGCCACCGCCCGACAACGAATTGGAGGTTTCAACGACGTTATCGTATGCCATGCGATTGTCCAATTATCATCTCTTAAAACACGATGAATTTCCGATGATACTGTTTGATGGTAACGGCGAGATGCACACAAACTACTATCCCCCAACCGAGCAACCAGGTTATGAGAACACGCAAATAACCGATGATGATCAGGGTCGTTAGTTTTGTCCCGAATGGTCAACAAAAAATGATGACGATTTGAAGTTATAAAGTAAGTTATTAAGTATTTTTTTGGCTTTTTTGCGACACATTTCACGTCTATTCGTATAGGACATTTTATCGAAAATCCAGAAAAATATAACTAAATAATAAGTAAGAATAGTATATAGTGTGTGAAATCCGATCGACGTTGTCACAGAAATGGTTTGAAATACCTGCGGCCGCTGATTGACCGTCTGTTTTATCGTCTTCAGATTGACGTCCTAAGTGCATTTTTTCTTTTTGGAATGCGCTTGTGCGCAAATAGCGTAGAAAATTTAGATTCAATTTAGATTCTAGGTGGTTTAAAAATCGTAAGTCGGTGTTAGCAAACTATAAAGTGATACCTATTTTTCGTTCGATGCTGTCCACCTAGTTAAACAAATTGGATCATTCCAGTAAAAAGAATAATTTATTCTTGATAAAAAAGTATAAGTTGTTAAGTACTCAATAATATACTAATGCTATACAAATACTTACGATAGTTGTAACTTTCTGTTTTAATCGTATTAAAGCTTATACTATAATCGCATGATATAGGTACGTGTTGTATGTGGTTCAGCGGTTTGTCAATTATTCATGTAGGAAAGTTTAAATTTCGCGTATGATGCTGATCAGCGGATTCGATACGTTAAATCACCCAAGACTGTTGATAGAATAATATCATTGACAAATGAGGTATGTATTTTGGTTATATACTTGCACAATTGTACTGTTTGATAATATATCGTATTCCGTCAAATGTGCAACTTGGGACAATTAAATGGATAAATTATTATAGAATGTTATGTTCTATGTTATTGAGTTAATTTGAATTGGATTTACTGTATTTGCGATAATAAACTTTTATAGGTATATTTTATATAAATGTGCAGTTTCAAGTAAAAAAACAAAATTTCATTTATTTCTTTTCTTTTTTTTTTTCATTTAACAACAAAATATTTTTTTTTAATTATAGATACATATAATGCCTCATGTTGTAATATAAATAAGTGACATAAGTTTTACGGAAAATTAATTACCATATAAGACTTCTTAAAACTTGAAACAAACATAAAAAAATAATTAAAAACAAAACTTAAAAAACTAAAAATGTAAGCTACATTATTTATTAATGAAAATTAAACCTTTTATACCAAAATAAGCTTAATAATTAAAAAACAATAAAAAGTTATCAATGCTTATAGTTAAAAACAATCCCAAATTGCCTCGATTGACAGTAGCTACTTAAAAAATAATAATATAATAGTAAGTTGGTAGTATATAGTTATAACATATGTTGCAGATTTTTGGTTCGCCATCGTAGAGCAGTGACGTTTGTTTCGATGTACCTACCAATGTATTGTTATGAAAATACCTTCTATTTTGATTTGATAAAATATTGTATTATATTATTTTGTAACTATTAGTTTGTATATTTTACTTATAATATGTTAAGAACTTTAAACTGTTTAAACATATTTTAATATTTAAATGACAATAATATAAGAAAATTGTTTGTTGTTAAATTGTTATTTTAAATACGAGTATCCTATTTTGTCAATTTAATTCACAGACTAATAAAAACACTAATAATACCAATAAAAATGATTTGTGTGAACAAATACAATAAAATATAATAACATTTCATTTGAAATTTTAGATTTTAAATGGCTGGGCAAGTTAATATATTGTTTTAACTTGTTAAGTTAAGTTAATTTAGAAAAATGTAAGTTAAATTTAAAGTTAAAAGTTACTTTTTTAGGTTTTTAACTCGTTAAAAATTGAATAAGTTTATTTTTTTATATCAAATTAATTATTATACCCTTTTATTAAAGCTTAAAAAATAACATAATATAATGGAAATTTTACTATTTTTAAAAAATGTATGTACCTAGTAGATATTAATTACATACATTTTAAAAGTTTTTTCTACGACTCGGTAAAACGATAAAAAAGGGCCGGATTGGCTTTGCGAATTACCGGGTAAAACTCTGTTATATACGAAACCTATTTGGACCGTTAAAGTCACAAAAAGCTGCTAAACAATGAAGACTTAGGAATAATTCAATAATGATACAGTTAGGTTAGATTAATCTAACCTGACTATGGACTCGGATATTAAATATTAGATTTATAGCGTTATATAGATGACCACAGTGTACGGTTATGTATAGGATGTTGTATATCTACGGAAAACTCGGTGTGCCGACTTTGTCCTATCCGGTCAATGACTTAAAATTTTAATTTTTTTTTTCAATTTAAAATATTTGGTTAATGTTTGTTCTTTGTTGGATGCCTAGAACATATTTTTTCGTAGATGACAATACTGAGTACGTATAGTTCCGATGTCACCACATTGTTGTATTATTACAATAATATGGAGTCCATATTATGGACTTTGAATAGTATTTGATGATGGAAACCCAAATTACTTCCGGTATAAAGTTTTTAAATCACGATGTTTGTTACACGCCATACTTATATGCAGACACGCAGTAGTTTTTTATAATTGTATTACTTTTTCAATAACAGCTTAGTGTTTCATGATGGTTAAACGAAACTCACCTATAGGAAGCAATAGCGGACAAGTGGCGAATTCGTGGAGTAGAAGTTGCAAATTGTTAGGGCTTCCAGTAAATGATTTAATAACACTGATGTTTCAATTTATATAGGTACGAGTAAATGTTTGTTAGTTTTTTATTCTACGATTGTTTTAAACATCATACTTCGTGAAATGAGACCCACTCACTGCTGTAATCAAAGTGGATGGCTAGTTGAACCTCGCTGAAGCAGAAAAAGAAATGAGAATAAACATTTTGTCAAATGTTTGGTGGCCGATACGATGGTGCCTCTGCAGGCGGCTATAGGTGAGCGGCTGGCTGTTTTGGTCGCGCGGAGCGACGGACGACGACGACAAGGCGGTTAGCTGTTCCGGCGCAGATTAAGTTAGATTTTGGATTAATAAATAAATAAATAATTTTATACTCATCCATTGTTTTATTGGATTACATTGGATGGCGGGGCGATAAAAAACTTAACCTACAACCAAACACAATGGAATAATATCTTTCGTAAGTATAAGTGGAATATGGCTCCTGGCGATACCACTTTAAAAAAACGCACCTATGCTAATACCCCTAGGGTGGTGTGGAAATTTAGCAGTCTTGAATCACCTGTCTTTAATAACAATCATGTTTGTCGGAGCCATATTATTAGTTGAGAAAAAGTGAGTACAAACAATGCATTCAAATAGTTCAAATATTTTATTTCTATTCAATGTGACAATGTAATATTTGTTTTTTAGTTATGCATAATTGAATTTGGAAAAATTATTGGTAAAATAATTGAAATTTCAACATCAAAATTTAAGAAAATAATTGCAATTAAATAATGAAAATGGAATTCTTAATTTATTAAATCAAATCTACATTCAAATGATGTTGATTTATTATTATTATTATTATTTTTTTTTAATATTATATTTTATTTTTTCTATGAATGTTTTTTTGTTGATAAAATTGTGTCGAATTAATAGCTTCATATTTTTTATGTGTCCATAAATATTGCATATCTAATATAAAAAAATGTTTAAGAATGTAAGAATACATTTAAAAAAATAGTAAAAATATAAATGTTTTTTTATTTATTTATTTCTTTATTTGTTTTGACGTTTGTTTCAAATATCCAAATTCGTGAAATGGGACCTACTGCTCACTGCAGTGATCGGAACGGACGGACACCTGAAGTAGAAATATGTATGAATATTTTAATTCCTCCCTAAGATAATAATACATAACGGCTTACAAATGTATTAGGTTTATGGAAATAAAAAAATTAGGTATAATTCAATAAATGCTTATTTCATGCTTTTATATTAGCGATTCTTTTATACAACTATAACATCTTTTTGAACTCTCTTTTATATATATATAGGTTTATAAGGCACAGGTAAGCGCTATTTACATCTATTTATAGTCGCATCGCAAAGTGGCAATGTATTATATCTATATGATTCATTATCTACCTTAAAATGCTAAAATGTATTAACTTTTATTGTATATTGTAAAATTAATAATAATATAAAATATATAATTTTTAAAGTACCTACTCACGAATTATGTTTTTAAATGTTAACAAAATAATTAATATATAGTTAGGTATTTATCGTTTAAATAAGTAATTTCGTTCAAATTGGAACTTAAAAATATATTTGTACATATTTTAGATTTTATGATTTCAATAAGAACTATTTTAGAATAGAATCGTGTATTATATTTTCAAAACTTAAATACAAAAAGAAGTTTTTGTACATTTTTAACGAATTGCATAGAAATTCAAATGCATATGAAAAAAAAAATTGTAACAATATGAGTTATTGACAAAATTGATTTTTTTATTTAGTTATAACTCAAAAACTAATCACTGAAAATACTTGAAATTTTCACCAAATATTTATATTAGTATTATCTACATACAGTTGAATTTTCAAAATACTTTGGGTTTTTTTTTTTTGAGTTATTTATAGACATCTAAAATTTTCGATTTTTCAAAGTATTTTCTTTTTTTTTTTTTGAAATGTCGATAAAAAATAATTTGGGTGCCAAATCTTGAAAATGTAATAGAAGGTTTCTTATAAGTTGTTCTTATTGTAGTTAAAAAAAAAAATCAAAAATCCTTAGACACAATTTTTTTTTTATAAGCGTTTAAATATTAAATTTTTACGAAATATGTCGAAATTATGAAGATTTACAAGTGATTTTGTAGTTAAAAATTCAAAAAATTGTTTATATTTATATTCAACATAAAAAAATCAAACACTTAGTTTTCCATAAGTTTTCCTCCAAATAGCTATAGAGAAAACACTAGGCTTCATTATAGGGAATATGTTATGAGTGTTTGAATTTTAAATTTTTACGAAATCTCGTAATAATAACGATTTGTCCTCAAACGATTTTCAATGTTTGTTATTATTCAAAAATGTATAAGTTATACCTAGATATTTGAAAACTTCACCAGTTATTTAAAATGTCTTTTCTTTATATGTTTTATTTTTTAAAATAACTTGCTCATTTTAAGTCTGTAAACATATGAAATATTCGTTTTTGTTAAGTTTTTTTTTTATAAATATCGATAAATTTTTTTTTGGCTGAGTCAAATAACTTGAAAATTTAATACAAAGTTCAACATAAGTTAGTCTTTTAGTAATTTAACAATTATAAGAATACATGGCAATATTTTTTTTTTATGAGCGTTTGAAGTTGAAATATTGACAAAAATTCGTCAAAATCATGAATATTTGCAAATTATTTTGTAGTTAAAATTTATAAACATTTTTGTATAAGTAGCTAAGACTTGAAAATTTAATACTAGATTTTCCATAAGGTTGGCTTACAATATTTATAGAACTTAAATTTTGGGGTATTCTGGTCATAAAACTTAAACCTCTTTCTTCACTACCAACTGGAAAATATATCCTAGGCTGACAAATCATCTCCGTTCAAAATCGTTTTTGTATACAATGATACCTATCATTAGAGTCAAATTTAATTCAACCATTATATTGACCTACTATGCAGCAGTACGTTACTCACTTGACCACTCTTTTTTTGTTTAGCTACTGTATCGAAAATGTATCAATAACTTTAATATTAAATTTACCAATCTTAGGTTTACATATTTCTAGATAATTTCATATAAATATTCGTTATTAATTATTATTTATTTTTGCTTAAAATTTCATTACAGATCCTATGAGTATAATTATATATAAATATATGATTTAGCAAATAATATATTATGTACTATTAATTTTCAATTTTTCTCGAGTAAACAATATACATTAAACTGAAGTGTATAAGTTAAATATTATATTAATTATTTTAATTTTATTATGTTTTGTATAATTTTATACTGGCTAAAATCTTTTATAGTGGCTATACGAGTATTTTGTAGGACTTAAATAATAATAGTTAAATAGTTAAACCAGAATAGTATCGTTAGAGCAACCAAACAAACGACATTGTTAATAGACCATTCAACGCGGATAGAACTATTAAATATTATTAATTTATTCAGTAGATATTTTTAACAAAAAAAAAAATGGCATACAAGCAAATGTTTCGGGATAGTATGACCAACAATGTTTTCGAAGATCGTCACGGACATGCTGGACAGAAGGCTCGGGTATCATTCAACAAGACCGATAATGTTAAGATCAGTACGGAAAAACTACAACCAGCCAACGTTAACAAACGTCTCGTTTTGAACGAGCCAACAGCATTGACCCGATATGCCAGGGCTAAGATCGAGATGGCTGAAAGGAAAGAGTCAGACATGCGAATCAGTGCTTTGTATCGTCCGTCTTCCAGGATTGAGCGCCTGGCCATGCCGCTGCCACGGTGGCGCAAACCATTGGTTCGATTGGCTGCCGTTTCCAAAAGTAAGCTAAGAAACTATGATAATAATAAAAATTTAGAGCGAATTATATACTCACCCAAGATAGTGAATAGAAAACTCTCTAGGCTCAGCACCTACCATCTAAAATGGTTTATAACCATAGATCTTATACTGCTAGATAAATGCAATGAGCGTATGGAACGCGTAACGACATAGAGGGCGTTTATTGATTATCCAATTGAGTCGTAAGCATGGTAATACCGTAGCATGGATGTATTATTATATTATTATCTAGAGAGCCTATATAGGCTCTCTATTATTGCCTATTGAAATTATTATAAATGATTTATTAGTTATTTATTAATATTACCTAAATATCATAATTTTTTGTCATAAAAATATTTCTAACAGTAAAAATGTAAAATATATTATATTAATTTGTTTAATGCGCATACGATGTGTTTAGTCTGTACAAGTAAACTCTACAATAATTATTGGACATAATATGCATGTCTTTCATCCACAACGGCTTAGATCAGGGGTCGGCAACCTTTATGGTGTTAAGGGCAAAAAATAAAAATTTCAGGGGCCATATACCTTATTTTATTTACAGTTTAAATATTTTTACCAACTAACATAATGTAGTATTCTATACTATTAAACTAATTATAAATTATAATTAAAATCGCATAAAATCGTTACAAGGGCCGAGGGTTGCCGACCTCTGGCCTAGATCACTGCGCGATGTTGTCACGGTGCTCGTAATGCTGTTGTTATATACACAGTTCTTGCTGTCTAGTAGTATAAGGTCTATGATTTCTATTCTCAACTGGGCGCATTTTTATACTAATTACTAAAATTTTGGGACACGTTTTCGATAAACATTTTGTACTCCTTAAATATTAATAAAACTGCTTTTGAGTGCAAGAAAACTAAACGCTACAAATCAAACAAACATTACAACATTTAAAATAACGTAATATATCAAAATACTTCATGTTTATATCTATATTTTCTTTATAATTATGATTTTTTTTTCTAATAAAAATCGTATCTCGAGTAGTTTTTGTATTGTGTTTAAAATGTTAATCCAAAATGCTTAATATAATAATCAATATTATTTTAATTTTTTTACGGGTCTAAAAAAAAGAATCCTCAAACTTTCACGGTACACCATCAAAATTAACAGAGAGTATTAGGTCTATGATATATTCTTTAGGAAACATTGGTATAGACAGTGATCGTTTTTCAACAATATTATGCATAATTTATAGTATTAAAAACTCTTTGTGATAGCAAATAATTACGGCCGAAAGATTAATCACTAAAAGTTTTGTTTTACTATTAATATGTTACTTCACAATATATGACTCACAATGAAGATTTTTAAAGATATGAGTATAGCAAAAATTTTGCAACATTAAAATTTAACTTAATTCGACTAAAATGAAAAATCAACGAATCGAAATCTCGATGTAGCTCTGGTTAATAGTATGTCCGTACTCAATGTATTATTGTTTTTTATTTCACCCGAACGTTTGCAATTTGAGTTCGTCTTTTTTATTTATGACGCTACATGTGTTTGTTTAATAAACATCTCGATTTCATTATATTGTAAATACTATTTTATAGAAGTTGACCCACAAATTCCGTGGTGCAAAAAAGGACCTAACGCTCCCAATAACCAAGTCAAAGTGATAAACCCGACGAATAAACCATTAGCAGTAGCTAAAACAGGCGTATCACCTGCAGCTCTTAAGTATGAGCCGTCGGATAACATAAAACGATTGGCCAAACACCGAAAAGTACATAAAGTGGACGACGATAAACAGTGCTTCTCTGTAAAGCCATCATCGCTTATTTACCAACCATCGCCTCGTATTAATCAACTTTCAATGCCCCGGATCCGGAATCGTGAGGTGAAAAAGTGATCATCGTTGATTCTTGTTATTATCACTCTAATAATTATTTTATAAATATTGTAATGCTATTTTTAAAAACAGTAATCGTTATTGTTTGAAAACTAAAATAATATTTATTTTTTACGACATTCCAATATATTTTCCATTTTTCCAGTATAAAAATTATATTTGCAATGTATTTAAAACTTTTTTTATTGATAATTCTTATAGCATTTAAGTTAAAAAAAAATAAAATCCCAAATACTATTATGGGCATCCATGCAGATGACACCGCAATTTTTTCACCTAGAAATAACCATGTAGAAACGGTACATTTTCTACAAACACATTTAGATTTAATAAACGAGTGGTCATTCAATTGGAAAATTAAGATTAACCTACACAAATCAATTTATACCCGATTTATGTTAAAAAATTCCATATTCTTTCCTTTCCATTTTCCATAAATATCAATCTCAATACTCTCGTAAGTAAAATACTTCGTTGTCTTACTTGACAAACGATTGACCTGGGGTCCTCACAACAAGAAAAAAGGAAAATTCTCAATAGCCGACTTACTGGACTTCACTTGCTTCACTCAATTCTGAAATCAAAACTAACTTTCCACACAAAAATGACCATCTATAAATCCCTATTATTTCTAAATTTATACAAGATGATTTACCAATTATGCTCACCCCTCTTTTTTCGATTAACAATAAATGTATTCAGATTCTAATTGAATGTTTAATTTTTTTTTTTTTAATGTTCAAAAATGTTTTATAAATATTCAAATATATTATAACTATATACAATTAGTACGCAATAATTAAAATTGTTATATTATTATATTACAGCGCTAATACAATATCATTAAATTTACACAAATTTTAAGTAATTTAAAATATGATATTTTAATATAGGTATAATTCATAATTCTAAAATAATTTCAATAAATACATTATTGCAGTAAAAAAACAGGGGTGATCATGCATAATGAATAAATAAAATAATAAATATATATATATATATAGCTATAACATTATAATGTATTTCAGTACGAGATTTAAGAAAATTCCAATACAATATAATTAGTAATACAATATAATATTATAATAATATTATAATATAACAATATGTAGGTTAAACTATATCAGTTCGAAACGGGATGAAGATTTTTGAAACACCTGTATAAAAACAGGGGTAAAACAGGGGTGAATGGGGTGATCAATGATAATGCACAATGAATAAACCTGTACATGTAACAATTATATATTATATTACTCATTATGTAGTATTAGAATTTTTTTAAATATCGTACCGAAATACATTATAATATTATTGCTTTTTATATATATATTTATTATTTTATTTATTCATTATGCATGATCACCCCAGTTTTTTTACTGTAATAATGTATTTATTGAAATTATTTTAGAAATATGAATTATACCTATATTAAAATATCATATTTTAAATTACTTAAAATTTGTGTAAATTTAATGATATTGTATTAGCGCTGTAATATAATAATATAACAATTTTAATTATTACGTACTAATTGTATATAGTTATAATATATTTGAATATGTTATTATTTATAAAAAAATTTTGAACATAGAGTAACAAGGTTTATGAAAATATTCTAAGAATTAGAATCTGAATACATTTATTGTTAATCGAAAAAAGAGGGGTGAGCATAATTGGTAAATCATCTTGTATAAATTTAGAAATAATAGGGATTTATAGATGGTCATTTTTGTGTGGAAAGTTAGTTTTGATTTCAGAATTGAGTGAAGCAAGTGAAGTCCAGTAAGTCGGCTATTGAGAATTTTCCTTTTTTCTTGTTGTGAGGACCCCAGGTCAATCGTTTGTCAAGTAAGACAACGAAGTATTTTACTTACGAGAGTATTGAGATTGATATTTATGGAAAATGGAAAGGAAAGAATATGGAATTTTTTAACATAAATCGGGTATAAATTGATTTGTGTAGGTTAATCTTAATTTTCCAATTGAATGACCACTCGTTTATTAAATCTAAATGTGTTTGTAGAAAATGTACCGTTTCTACATGGTTATTTCTAGGTGAAAAAATTGCGGTGTCATCTGCATGGATGCCCATAATAGTATTTGGGATTTTATTTTTTTTTAATTTAAATGCTATAAGAATTATCAATAAAAAAAGTTTTAAATACATTGCAAATATAATTTTTATACTGGAAAAATGGAAAATATATTGGAATGTCGTAAAAAATAAATATCATTTTAGTTTTCAAACAATAACAATTACTGCTTTTAATAACGGCTCTCACATATTTTAAAATGTAATACACATAATTTGTGAAATAAAATATAAACTATTATAAATAAACATTTGAATCTTTTGTATTTATTATGCTGGCATAATTATAAGATAGTCTTACGGACAAGTAAGAATATATATAGTCTTAACGTCAAGCGTAATGATTATAATATAATCCAGGGGTGGCCAGCGAGAAGAGACTCGCGAACCACCAAGTATATTAATAAATATGGAAGAGCCAAAATATATATATATAAAAAAAAAGGTCAAATTATAATATAGGTAATACAATAAATATATAAATTCATATTAAAAAATTTTTTTTGTAAAAATGTTACAATTAGATGTCAGGCGCAAAAGTCTATGACGCGAGCCGCATGCGGTTCGCGAGACGCGGTTTCACCACCCCTGATATAACCTGACTAACTCACTGGTTGATAAACGAAGAGTCTGAACAATAATTGGTCGAGGGTTGAAATTTATACTGTACATTCGTACCACAAATTTAGTGTGCAATAAGAAAGCATTTTAAAAAATTCGCATTTAAAACTAGTGGTGCTTGCACAAGTTTTTTGAGAATCAAAATGGCCAATGGCCAATGAAAATGTCCAAGTTTTGAACACCGTTTAACCAAATATTATATAAAAAATTGGAATTTTATTTGAAATTTTTAACGGGAAACGAAGTGCACAGGGTCAGCTAGTACTTAATAAATTTGTATTAGAAAATTGAATTATACTTCTAATTAACTATTTTCTACAATATAATAATTTGTTTCCCAAATGTCTAAAAGTCTTTAATAATATTTATTGGTCGTTATTAGTATTTTAATATTTTAATATCAAAATAATTATCTTAGTCAAACTTTATTTTGAGATCTTAATAATACTTAACATAGATACGAAATTCGCTGAAGTGAATCATTAAAACCTATTGGTTTTATATATAAATAGTAAAATCAATTTATGACTTGAATGCAGATTAATAAGTTTGACAATTAATTTATAAGAAATTGTGTAGCAATTTAAATTTTAAACGACCAACGAGATAATATGTGTTATGGAACATCATTATTAGTTTATTTCTTTTTCATGTACATTGGGTTTGTATACATGTTGTTAATCCAAAATAAAATAATTATCTTCATACAAATAAAAATAATAAGTTTTAGATGTATTTAAAGCTATATTATTAAGTAGGCCAAAGTAATGTACGTGTTAAAAATTAAAATAATAAAATGTAATTCAATGTTAAATTAATACACACGGTATAATTTTCAAGAAAACACTATCTTTACAACGAAAAAAAGTTTGGTTTAATGTTTTTACAAATAATATAATTTTATGAATTGAAACAATATATTTAAAATGTTGAATAAAATTTCCTTATTTTTTTTTTTAATTTCACACTTAAAAAAAAATATAAATAACAAATTGTTCATATAAATCTGGATTATTATTTTTTATCTTTTGAGCATAAACTTTTATTATTTTCATTTAAAATCTATATAAATATATAACCAATACGTTTGACATATTATTAAAATGTATAATCAATCTATAACTATAAGTACGCATAACAAATTGTATACAAGCGTTTATTAGAAATCAATCATTAGCACCTCCGGCTAAGAAATTATTATTTATTCTTTAAATATCTCTGACCTAATTAATATACATTTTGAGTCTGCTGCAGACTTTTCCAAGAAACTAGTTTAAGAATAGTAAATTATTTCATTAAATGTTTATTATTTAATTTCATGAGTTAAGAAGATTAGAAGAAGATTGTACCAGAGCTAGATGATTAATAAGGGTAGGTATTTTTAAATAATTGTGAAAATGTATACTAAATGGGTACGGTGTTTTCTAGTATACTATGATGGTATATTTAATTGACACAAGGATTTTATTTACGAATTTCCAGTTATTATCTAGTTTTGTTACATTCTTTAATCCATAATCCTACAATACATTTGAAGGATAGTAAATTAGTAAATAATTTTTATGATTTTTTTTTTATGCTTGTTTGTTAAAATGATAAAACTATTATTCATTTTTAATGTTCTAATTTGTTATTTTATTACCAGTCTTTTCTTATCTTATTTAGTGAGTAACATAGAGTATTTTTTAGTATTTGTTTCGTGTGGTTTTTATATACATTAAACGATATGGGATGTTGGTAAGTAGTTACTTTAAATCTATAAACCTATTAATTA
The DNA here is from genome assembly GCF_020184175.1 of Aphis gossypii. Lineage (NCBI taxonomy): Eukaryota > Metazoa > Arthropoda > Insecta > Hemiptera > Aphididae > Aphis > Aphis gossypii. The sequence continues at coordinate 77,262,409 of NC_065530.1, forward strand.
TGTTTTATAGTTCATTTGAATTCAATGTTTATAGTCTGTTTGTACGTGAATACGTGAAAGCGTGTACATGTAAAATAAGAAGCACTATAGCTAGTTTTTATATGGTTATAATTTACTGCATATTTCTATGTTGTAATAAACACTTATTGCATACACGAAGAAATTTGGGTATTTTATTTTATTAGTGCTATTAATGCAACTGCCTAAGTAATGGATAGTATAATAGGAATTAATTTTTGCTTGATTTTTAAATTTGATTATATACATGTCAATTATAAATTTATTTGGAATCCAATTTAAAAAAATATGTTATATAGATCAAGAATAGAAAAACTAAATTATTTATACGTTAATTCGCCAGAAAATAAAATTGTTATGAGATTTATAATAATTATATAATATAGATATAATTCTCATCAAAATGATTTGTGAATTTGTATTTATCATTAAGGTACATTTAGATTAGATACGTAAATAATTTGAAAATATTTTAAATCAAATATGAAATGTAGGTAAATCGATTTTTTTTTAATAAATGAACACTTTTTTTGTTTTTGATTCAACTTGTAGCTCTACACAACGATGACATTATTATTTTGCGATTTTCAATAGAAGTCGATAAGTATAAATTATAAATAAAAGTTGGTATGGTCGTGAACACTATAAAATTAGAAGTTGTATTAATTATTTTTGTGGAAGCTATTATACCCAACCGTTATTCTCTTCTATGGATTGAAACAAAGTACGTGGCATTAAATAAATTTAAGCTGCAGAATCTCGTTTTAAAAATTTACCATCCTATCTATATGATATTAGTTGGTTTACATAAATGATTATAAACCACATAGCTTAAAAAAAAATGTATAGGCAAACACTAGAGTAATGAAAAAAAATAAATTCCGAAAAGAAACGATTTCTCAGAAATTGTAAAACGCGTTTCAACCGTTTCATATTATAATAATTATAATATGATATATTATAGGTACTATGCATATATTATTAGTATGTTCACGCTGTTATTATACACACACATACACATTCCAATCACAAGCAATTAGGTGTGAGCTTGATATATAACTATATAAGTATAATGTATATAATATGCCGCATCCACATCGCGGTATTGTACGTTTCACGAAATGGAACCTCGGTTTCTCCACTTCACGTAATTACACAACATGGATTATGTGAAATGGATATCTAAATCATCATCGACAAAACTTGTTCCGGTCATTTGGATGTCCATATAGCAAAAATTAAAAAAAAAATAATTGTTGTATAATATTATTATGCCTTTAAAATCATTTATTATGATCCAATTCTCAAAATTATAATTATAAAATATGTTGAAATATGCATTTGAATAATGCACTATATTTGTTCTTTTTCAAACGAATTTTTCAACTGTCTATTTATAGTAAAATGAAAATTCGACCTAAATATTATGTTCACCTAAAAATAGTATTATACTTAAGACAGTTGGTATGAGTACAGTATATAAATCTGTATTCAAGTTCCTGTTTGTAAAATATTTTCTTAAAAATAATAATAAAATAAAATTTGTAAAATTAATTATAAAATAAATGATTTTTTATCGCTTTATTTATTGATTTATATCGTTTAGCAAAATGAAAGCTGGTATGCAATACTTCGTAAAATTTTCAAAAATTATCGACGGTTATTGACCGACAATAATACTTATAAAACAGATAATACCTAAATATAATATTGTGACTATCGTTTATGATGGAACAAATTAAAATAATAGTCAAGCCAATTAGTTATAAATGAATTTTTAGGAATAATATTACTATATAACAATAATTTTTTTTTTAATTTTTACTATATGGACATCCAAATGACGATATCCACATAATGTAATTAAGTGAAGTGAAGAAACCGCGATTCCATTTCGTGAAACGGACAATTCCGCGATTTGGACGTGAAACATATATATAGCTATAACATGATGTATTTCGGTACGAGATTTAAAAAAATTCCAATAAATTATAATGAGTATATAATTATTATACACACGCAGGATTATTCATTATGCATGATCACCCCTGTTTTTGTACTTTAAATAATGTATTAATTATAAAAATTATTTTGGAATTATGAACTATACCTATACTAAAATATCATATTTTCAATTACTTAAAATTTGTGTAAAATTAATGATATGATATTAGGGAGCTTAATAATTATACAACGATTTTAATTATTACGTACTAATTGCACTTAGATATAACATATATTAATATGTTATTATTTATAAAAACTGTTTGAACATAATATAGAGTCACAAGGTATAAGTATGTAAATACCTATTCAAAAAATTAGAATCTGAATAAAGAGGGGTGAACATAATTAGTAAATTATCTTGTATAAATCTGGCACATATTACATGTTATCTGCAATTTAAATATTATAATATTATTTTTATATAGGTATATATTATAATATATTTTTTTTTCATTATTTTTAGTGTCGGCGAAGACATGTCTGAAATATGTAAATGACGCATATGTACCTATACTATTAGTATTATAATTTATATTTTATAGAAATTATATATGTACACGTGGTATATGTGTGCACTGTACAATGTGTATGAAATGTGAAGAAGAAGAACGAAGATAATATATTATTATCACCGGGACTTATACGCCACAGAAAAAAATTAAACGGCCAACGCAGTCACAGTGCCGCCGCAAGGTGATTAATTTTAAATTTCAATACATGCGTAATCGGTTCCTGGGTAAAAACGAAGTGTATACAAATATTAGTTCCCGATAAAAATAACTTATCATTATACAACTATTCCAATTGATTACCATATTATTAAGATACTAGGACTGTGTGTCTGTGTGTCTATCCATCTAGATGGAGAGAAGAATTTTTTTGTATTTTAGAACAAACTGCACCTTGTTACAAATCGTTTGGCGAGAAACATAATTATTCAGGACAGTATACATGCGTTCACCAAAATATATACTAATTAAAATATTTGTACTAAGGATAACTCGTCGTAAAAATAACAATTCTTAAAAATTAAATCTAACGATTTAAACGTATACCAACTTTATAAACATAATACATAGGTATTATAACATGTAATATTCCATTTACGATATATTTCGCTATCTTTGTGCAATAACATTTTATACCATAAATCATTTTTATGTTATAAGATTCCAAAAGATAAAGTATTATAAATTATTTTTTATGCATACTATAAATATAATAGGTTTTAAAAAACGAATACACAACCGCCAACAGTTAACACTATATGGTACAATTTATAAACGGATGATAAAAATAGCATAAATTCTCAAGGTCACCATAGTGTGATTAAATGCATTTGTCAACCACTTTTAATGAGTGTAAAGGATTAAAAAAAAATGTAAACACGTTGTGCTAGTCCTGCTAGTCCTTAATGCCTATATTCTGTAAAAAATCCTAAAATCTTATAAAATTAGTATTAATTATTATGCAGTATCTATGTATTTATTTATTATAGATTATAGCTTAAAGATTTGTTATATACAGACGTTTAACTATAATAATATCATTATATTGGTGAACATTTTGCGTTTTTGAAAGTAGAGTTTCTATATATTTTATAAGTACTATAAATGTATAGTACATAGCCTAGAAGTGATAAGCAAATACTTTTTGTGTGTGTGTTTTTTTTTATAAGTTTCATTATAAGACAAATTGATAATTAAATATTATTTTATATCATACTTATTTAATGGCAATTAAACCCGTATAGTAGAAAAGCATCGTATAAAATAAACTATAAACAATCAATGAATATTTCTTTTTGGTTTTTAATTTTATATACCTATAAAAAAAAATGCCCTTATATTATGAAATATTTTTATAAATTTGAAAGCATCAGTCTTAACCATATGCATGATTATTATTGTACTCCGAGTACTCGTAAAAATTATAATAATGTTTTCAAAGTAAAAATATAATATAGACTTTGGAAAAAAGATTCGGTTATTATTGATGTGAATATATATTTACTATATAATATCTGTATAAATACAAATGTTTAAGACCTATATGATCTTTATAAAAATCATAAAAAATACCTATACGATGAGTACATGTTTCTGTATAATCAACAGATTGTTGTATCAATCGATTGCATAATATATTAATTAGGTACATTATGATTCATTTTAATAGTTTATTAGTATTTGTTAGGGGTATTCTGATATGAATTAATTGTAGTTAAATATTAATATAAATAAATAAGTAAAAATACTTTTCTAAGAACTATGATCTCTACCATCAGCTTAAGATCTTGGAGACAATTATATATATTGTATTGTATTGTTTATGAAAATCGTTTAGTAAACATTTAAATAAATCAATAATTATTCATTCAATTATTTTAATATATTTCAATACTTTACTTTTTTTCTTTTTTAAATAATTTATTTACTATTCATTTCATTATCTTAACTACAATTTCAGAAGTAGAGAAACTAAAGTTAGTTTGGGCTCCATATTGCGTGTTTTGACCTTAATGCGCACCATTGCATTTTGGCAATGAAGCGATGTACTTATAATTTTTAAAATGTTACTAAGTTTATAAAAATTTTTTATATGGTCATAACTATAATTTATATTTGATGTACTGAAGTGCCAAAAAATGGTGCCAGTACCCGAGTAATATTTATAAGTATATACTAACAATAAATAATATTAAACCGCAAAAATTGAAATAATTAAAATTCATTGTGCGTTTAAAATAAATAAATTGTTCTTGTTTCAAAACGATTAAAATAAAACGAAAAAATTTCCTGTAGCTTTAAATAAAATTTAAGTATTGACATAATTAAACACTAGAAAAATAAAAGTAATTTTGTATGTTACCGTTGCAGCAAAAATTGCTAACAATATCCGATAATTGTCTCAGTGTATCTGACATTAATGCAGCTTATAGCTCAAATTCACAATATTTCATACGTGTTCATTATTTTTAATACATTAAACACTCTTTATCTTGAAGTATTAACGTTTTTTGTTACATTTTTAAAATTTGTTTACATAATTTGAAGTCAGTAAAAAAACAATACTATTGTCTATTCTTATAAAGTTTTTATTATTACCATACATTTTTTATTTAATCATCTGAAACAAAACATGTATCTGAGTATCCGAATAAACAATAAATAATTGCTAATGAGTACCTAGTTAATTGGTTATATTAGAATTTAGAGTTTATATGCGCCGAAAATAATGGAATTTTCATAATCAACGCTTTAAATATTTATAAATATTATTAACTAATTGTTCAAAATACTGTTTTTGTATATTTAAGATCTGAGAAAAATATTTTGCTTGGCAAATAAGAATATTAAATGAAAAATGTGTAATGATGTTGTTGATCGCAACTAGTTCAAGGACAGCCGGTAAGCTATTATTGTGTCATGCGTGATATCTATATATTAATTATTATGCATATTAATCAGCGTCTGCTGGTCATCGTATCATATTGTATTTCGTTAGTATTATTATTAATATTGAAAAATTTCGATTAAATTAGTCTGGATCACCCGTGGTCGTGAAGGAGGACCAGGTAAACGTATATCGCCTATATGAAAATTAGACTTTTTTGTTCAGATTTTGTTATTTTTTAGTTATACATTTTTACTGTAACATTATCATTACTTTCACTAATTTAGTTTTTTTTTTCATTTTACTTCGTAATTATTACTTTGTACTTAATTTCACTATTTTGGCCCTTCTTCGCATTAAGCTGCAGACGCTGCGGTTATTATTATTATAGTACAAATGTATGCATGGTACACACGTTATATTATAACGTAAAACATAATATATATATTATAATAAAGTTGTATATTATTTTATCGGCTGTCGCGACTATTTCTGAACTTCCGGTTCAACTTCCGAAACCACGACAATTGCCTCTTGGACGTTCGGCGGCAGTGTTCCTCTTCCGCGTTTACGTTGTTTTCGTTGCCATTGTCGTTGTAATCGTCCTCCGTTTCCCGGTCGGTGGCCGTAGACAACCAGCAAAGCGACGCGCCCCCGAGATATGACGACGTCCAACTACTACGTCGGTTCGACGTCTCCTCGTCGGTTAACAAGGCCGTTGTCACAGCATCCGACTCTGTTACGGTGGGGTCCTGTTCGTTACCGTGGTCGTGATGAGGGTGGTCGTGGTGATGGTACTCGTCCGCTGAAAAATCACCTCGGCGATCCGCGCACATGGACATGATTTCCTTTATTCTATGTGCTCTATTGTAACCGTCGCAATTTGTCAGTCCACGACACAACTCCGATGTCGACTTTACCGAATGTAGTGCCGATATGATTTGCGCTCTCTCCCTGCGCATTGTCACCAATACAACAAAACCGCATAATATATTATTATAATATTACACACAACCAATTTCAAGGGCTATATATATTTTAATTGCGGTTAAGAGACCAGTTTTTATTTTCAGCATATAAAACCGAACAGCCTAAGTGCTCATTTGTTTATTTGTTTTTTTCTTTTTTTTTGGAAACTATACACTATAATATAAACTATATCATACGAAGAAATTTTTGTTTGTTTTGATATCATTTACGTCTCCTTTTTCAAAACCAATTAACTTTTTTCTTACATAAGTGATATTGAAAAAATAAAAAACAATATTTTACGATCCTCCTGTTTTTATGGTGTCTATACGATTTCTATAATAGTTAGCCTCCATGGTTTTTTCCTCATGAAAATATGTACAGAATAAGGAGAATTTTGGTATAAAAAAGTTGGTGTTCTATTTATCGTATAATATTTGTTTTCCTATATCTTATCTAATTTATCATATATTTTTCATGAAATTTCCCTAACCACTAAATGACTAAACACTGCTGTTTATTTGAAATATACAAGGCTAATAATCTTCAATAATCGGTATTTTAAAAAAGGGTATATTTGAAGAATATTTAAACTAATTTGATATTATACAAGTATAATATAATAATTATGCTTATAATATATTGTACAGATAAAAACAAACCGATAGGGGATGATTCACGAATCTGTAGACTGTAGAATATGCTCTGAGAAAACGTATTACTATTTTCATAAGGTGGGAATGGCCTTGTATTAATTTTAATTTAAACGATCAAAAATATTAGTTGTGTATAGGAATATAATATTTTTAATCTTTTGTATAAAAATTTCAAATAACGAAATATGATATTTTGTATGGCGTATTGTTGCGACGGCTGACGAATGAATTAAAATATGTTGGGAATTCATTAACGATGTAATAAGAGAAATCATAAATTATTATATTAATGCATCAGAGAATATATTATGATATGATTTCAATAAAGAGGGTGAGAAATAATTAAAATGTTGTCCCAATTTCGACTAACAATGCGTTCAGAGCAAGTTAACAGCACCTAGGATTACAATAAAATATTTTTTTTTATTCCCTTCAAAATTTCTAAGACTATAATTACATAATATGGTTTATTAATATCTCACATACAACTTTACATATCAAATAAATATTTTGTTATGACAGTAATATATCTATATGAGAAACAGGTGGTTCTACCGGTGCAGCCTGTGTAGGACCTGAAGCCTATAGCATCATCGGTTTGAACAACAAAAAAGGTGCCTCTATTTGTAAATTACATATTGTAGTATCCTATATGGCCAAACTTTTTTTTGGACACGATCTACTAAAAATATACTTAACTTTAGAGGTTTGACTTCCATAGACATTTTTTTTTATTATTGAATAAATATAATTATTAATAGTTTCAATAATTAAGTTTATTACTTGTGTATAGGAGAGTTTGTTCTGGACGAGTTCCACGTGTAATAATTATTGATGGCGACGGCATTGTCAGAGGTTGAAGACCGCGGACTGTTATTATTATCGTCGTCATTACTTGAGTAATCCGTGATCAGGTCTTGTCTGGTGACCACACGATGATCATGACGCCCACCGTTGAATAACTTAAGCAAGTTTGACGAAGAATTTTTGCATTGTGACGTGTCCCTTGACGATGACATGCAGATCAAGTATAATATTATAATTTAATATATAGTCACTAAAATTATACCTGTAAGTACGTATTAAATTTGATTATCTTTAAAATACATCAGTACTTATATACTACAACCAGTATGGCGGAAAGGGAGGGGGGATAGAGAATTTATTACCCTTTTTTTAATGCAGAAAAAAATCAAGAGTTTGCGTTCATGGTCAGTGATAAACATAATATCACCAACCACAAACTAATATTGAATAACAATAGTAAAAGCCCCAAATGGTTGATTCTGAAAATACCCTTAATACGCTACTGATTACTTACAATAGCAGCTGCAACAGAAAGGAGTATATTTTGAGAAATAACGTTTTCGTTTCGATTCGAATTATTAGGGCCCTTACCGCCAACCCACTCTCAAATACGTCACTGCTACTGCAGGATACAGTTTATCACGATGTCCAACAACGAACATTAGGTACTATTATTAACTTACTGCGATTCTCTTGGCTCGTTCAGACTGTTATAATAATTTATTGTTGATGCGTATACAACTCGAGAATTTATAGTTTTTAAAGTATACTGTCGTGTAAATCGTCATTTGATTAGATTTTTTTCCCATTCCGTTTCGTCATTATGGTAACGGGCAACTATATAATTTATTATAATCGGATGACGCCGAAACCATATGTTATATGTTTCACGGTCGTTGTTGCCAAATATAATACATAATGGATATTGGGTATTAAACGTATATACGGCAATTCTTTGTGTATAAGATGGATGTAATGGCATGACATTGGCACGCCATTGTAATAAGCAAACTCAAATATAATAGATAAATAATTAATAATAGCCAAATTGTCGAGCACATAAAACCGGCTCTTCTGATAGATATAAATCTTCATCTACACTGACAAAAGGGATGAGCTGTTTTGTATAATCACGTATTAAGAAATCGACGTGTATTTTTAATAGTAAAACGTATGTGACTTTCTTATACACCACCTGCGGAGAGAGGGATAGCAGAGAAGGGTTTTGTCGGTCAAGAGAAATTTAGTTCTTAGAAGAGCAAAAACCTTTGATAAAGCCGCTGCCCTTTTCTGGTCGAAATTTCGTCCTTTTTGATAGTGCATACGCACCACAGCCACCTCAACAACATCAACCACCAATCTCGATACCGTGCCCAATGCATAATGTCAGGTTTTGGGTTTTTTTTTTTTACAAACCATTATCGGGGATTTTTTTTTATTTGACTCCTGTATATTCAATGCATATTTTGTGTCACATGAAGGCTGTTATCATACTTACTACACCATAGTCTAGTGACAGTTACGATCCACGTATGCCAATACACATGTAATTTATACATATTACCTATATTTTATTATGCTGTGTATTTGATCAATTTTGGAGTACATAGCCTCGAGAGCCTTCGAAACAGTAGGAGGAAGCAATAGCACAATTTTAATATGTATAACTAATAAAAGTAGTTGGTATAGAGACTCATCAGGGTTTTAAAAAAATATATTTGTTTAAGCTTTAAACATTTCATTTTTATGTTATTGAAAATCATATACTTAAATATTATTCCCTCTCAACAAAATTTCAGTTAAATTATCTACATAAGCTGAATACCGATCAAGTACTTTAGATAAGAAAAATATATACCTATAAATATTTATTATCTATATATATTTTATAATATCATTCGTTACTTTATAAAAATACATATTGCGATTTCCGAGTTTGTTGTGGATAATACAAAATCGAACAGCATATGAATAGATTAGGTTTATCCATATCTGCCACGGTGTACAGTAAACGTATTATACGACAAAATATAAGACAACGGCGATAATAAAACATGTACGATAATAACAATATCCGTTTTCGGTATGAATTCAATTAATATAGTACACTAGTATAAGGTTATAAAAATCGCTTTGTTGTAAAATGAGTTTGGGTTCCACTATTCCCTCCGTTATCATCATTCACCACCCCTATTTTCTCATAAAATAAATTTTGCTATGGACGCCGCAGTAGTCGTGGTATAATAATTTCATGTATTCTAGTAAACCATTGGCGGCCGTTTATAATTCAAGACTTCGGTTATTCACGATCTCCGATTAACGCAATAAATATTGAATCGTGCAGTTTACGACACACAAAAGTCGAATAGCATTTATTTCGGAGTTTTTATTATTCTTCTTATTAATATTATACATATTATATCCTTATTCATACAGTTTTTACACAAAAAACAAAAAAAAAAGAAAAGAAATAATGTATAATCACAACGTCATCATCTTTTTCTTTTAGCTTATAAATTATCTTACCTTTTAAATTGTTTCCTCCTTTCTGGTATACTATACCTGATAGATTAATACATTTAACATAAGATACTCATCACTTAAAAAATTATAAATGTTTTAAAATTTTTTTTACATTATTTTAAAAAGTTAAAAACAAACATTTTTTATTATTGTTTACTATTTTAACGATTGCCACTTAAAAATAAATCAAATTTTGGACGAGTAGCTAGCTTATGACATATATATATATTATATGTTTAACGGAGTAATGTGATACAATGTTATTGCTATGAATAATTTTGGTCCATTTCTTCACTCATTCAAACTGAATACATTATATAACAAATAACTTAGGTATTTGTCCGAAATTTAATTTTTATAAATCAAAATACTCCAAATAATATGTGTTTTGAAATATAAAATTAAAAAGGTATATTTTCATTTATAACAGTAAAAAACAATTATAAAAAATTGTAAAAATTTCTGAAAAAATTTTTTTGTAACGATTTAAAGTTATGGAAAGTTATAAATTATAATATTATGTCCATGAGCTAATCGGATGAAAATTTAAATAAATAAAATGATTTTTCATTTTATTTTTGATGTGCTTAAACAAAAATAACGATATTTGTATTTAAATACGTATTGGCATTTTAATATTTATTATATGTTATTAATTTATTATTAATGATAACCATTTGGGTCGATGATGGGTCATTCTTTGAATGGTATCTATAGTTTTCGGATAGACAGTCATTTCAGACGAAACGCCTAAGCTCTGGAATACTTATCATCGTGTACGACGTATTGCTTGCAAAAACGCCGTGACAATCGTTAGAAATCGTCTGTGTTAATAATCGTAGTAATTATTACTTGTGTTATATTGATCAACCTAAACAGTAAATTTCTGAACGAAAAAAATGTTTATCTTTATTACATTTAATGACTCAAATAACTCGAAATTTTATTGCTATATGTGTTGTAACTATACATGTATAATTTACGAATTGTCGAATTAAATCTACTAGTATTATTTTATTTCCATTCCGGCCCAACCGGACACATGCCCGTTGCTCCAATGCGTGGTTTCACACTTAGACATTTGTTTTTAATCCAAATTTATATTTATATTTTTATACGACACCTAAATAAAATAAAACGTTTAAATGTCACGCGTGGCAATAGTATTATAATATATAATAAATATAATAATTATGTGTATTTGTACCGGCAATGGCAATTATCGTTAACTTCTGTCGTAAAATTTTTTTTTAAACATCGTCGATAGTATGCGATTGCCGTCTACATTATTTGTATATATTATATGTATATATGATATATTAAAATAATATAACCAGTATTAAGTACATGTTGTACACCAAGTAATAAAAATAAAATGGTCGAGGTTTATACATTAATATCGTGTTATATTACCGTTTTGAAGAAGACCAGTATACTCGTGTAAATATATACCTTTAGATTATACGGTGATACTTTTACATGATAATAACTATCTATATATTATTAATACCTATTTTAAAAGCGTGTCTTACGACAATTCGATTTTCATCAATAAATACGATCGTTTTACATTATAAATTTATAACCATCAATTCGTTCATGGCCATACCATTTCTTTCAGACATAGGACTAATATCTATTAACATAGAGATATAGTCATGATACATTATCAAACCTTTGTACATGGCGTCAATTTTTTGTGTAACACTGTAACAACGTTCAACGAAAGAACAGAAATGGTCCTTGACGATAAAAAGACTGTAGACTTTCCATAATCAAATATATCGTTTCTAATCCAAAATAGCGCCCTTGCGAGCTTAGGGTATTTAAAAAAGGTATATATAGAGATTATGGGCTCTAACATAGATAAATTATTAAATTTTGTATATTTTGAAATTTTTAGATAGTTTCTATACCTACATACATAAATATATTATAATATATGGATTGAAATGTGGTCTGACTACACAATAAAATCCATAAAATACGATTTTGTATTCGTTTTTTTTTTCACCCTATATAATTTCGTCGTAAACTCGTCGTCCTAATAATATATTTTTTTTCTTTTTACACTATACAATGGAGCTTATAAATGATTTTTAAATATATATTCAGTTGTTAGAATCATGTAATTTCAAACACTAAGACATTTTTAATGCAATTTAGAAATAGTCTCCAGTGCTTGTATCGATAAACGAACAAACTTCATTTTTAAATGAGAACCTCCCTTTTTTACTACAAACTGTTCAGAAATTAACTAAGGACTAAGGAAATAAGGGTATAATAATAATCTATTATACAATATAATATGGGGAGTATGATGATTTAAAAGTTATTAGTAGTAATAAATTAATTTAGGACAACTTGTAAAAACTATCCGAGTACAATAAATACTAGACTAGACATTATTTTCATATTTTATATATTATTGACTATTGTTTCTATTATCCTTAATACAACATATTATAATTCAGAAACTACTCATTTGAATTTAGATTAAGATGCAATGACATTATCAAAAAAATCAAGTGGTTAATATTTAACAGAGAAAAGGGAAAGGTGTAAGCATATCTATAGCTAATCACGCTATATACTTAACGATGATAGTATACTACACGTTTACAAAAGAATGATTTATATTTATCGCCTTGGTACCTATATGCGTATGAAGGATAAAATAATTATACTATTATGTTGATATTATATTAAGAGTATAACATTTTTAATTAAGCTAAATGTCGGTTTTCTGCAGTGTTTACGACTTTGGCTAAAGTAATACTAAATTATATATAATAAACTGTTGATACTGGTCATTTTTTAATTTAATCACACCTATACTTGAATGCGCAATTTTTTTTTCACATACATACTTTTAAATACATTATATTATTATAATATGTCATTTTATATTCTTCCGGGACGACAAAAAAATTCAATGCTATTGTTGATAAAATATTATTATATAGATAATAAGAAATAAGAATAATTATTAACATATTTTTTCATGGGTAAAAATGTGTGTTTCTCACTAATCGATGAACTCATATTTTTGCGGTAATACAACGATAATAATACTATTATACTCGTAATACGTACTGTAAATAATATGTTGATGTTAATCACAAAAATACGATGTTATATTAAAATAAAATATATTAATATAACTTCCCGAATGATTAAAATAAATATCGTCTGCGGCTATACTATTATATAATACGAGTATATTATTCTATTACAGCAATCATATAATTTGACATGTCATAGTGATTTATCATTTACGAAAATAATATAATAATATTGTGAAATCTGAAATCGATTTCGTTCCGGGTCACTTTGTAGATAGTTGTCAGTATCAATAATAATAATAAATTATACAATCAGAATAATTGGCCTGTCTCTTTAATAAATAGCTTTGTAGTAATGTACCTGAAGTTCTTTCAAATACCTACTCTATGGATATCGCACTGTTCCCATCAAATTCCATCGAATCAAATATCCGTACAACTCTATAAACTAAAGTCGTGTTCGTCTGTCGTATTTATTTTATCGTATTCTCCAGATTAACACTGTTGTGTAATTACGATATCATTCACTTACCTTGATCTACCGGAAAATTTTCAGAGTTAAGCTGAGCTCAAATATTGGTCGCGAATCTTTTGACAACTATGTAAATGTTTTTTTTTTTTCATAGAATATATTAATCTGTATCTTATCATTCGGAAATGGTCAGAAATAGCGTTTATCGATTCAATCGATTAAGTATCAACTTCACGGAAATCGTACGTCTGTTTGAAAATTGATTCTACTGGATGTTGTTCACATTCATCAAATATTTATTTCACAGTTTTAATTTTTTTTTTTAACATATAAAAACATAATAACTTAATTATAAAACTTAGTATTTAATAAAAAAAATAATAAATATATACTAAAAACTTATTTTTTTACTTAGTTTCTAATTAATGTCGATTTGATTCACTAAAGTGTACTAAATTTCGTGTATTCAATAATTTTTTAATTTAAATAAAATTGTATTGCTGAAGTCTTGTATGATTTTAACCTTATCTATTTTTTTTATATATATTCATTTAATGCAGGGTAGAATCGATGAGTGTAACATAGCAATATTTATAATATTATAACCAGTATTCTACGAATTAAATTTTCTAAAAAAAAAAATTATGTTTACTATAGATTACTTTTTTAAATTTTTTGTGTATTTAAAAAAAAAAAAAAAATTAAAATTAAGACTGTAGAATCATCAATCAATAGGTAATTAATATTAACACTAGTCGGTGGAATCAATAAATGCTTATCAGAAAAGCCGGCAAACTAGGTATCAATCTTTTATTATTTATATCAGTGATAAATATAAAACATGATTCGCGGTGCTAGATGTTCTGATTGAGAAGGGAAAGGAGGAGATAAAAAGCTCGTCTTAGATTTTTTACAATAATATTATATAGATGAGTTAAAAAAGACTTTACTATCCTCCTTGATGATATAATAATATAATTATGTAATGTTAATATATAATATAATTTCATTATAAACTTAATAAAATCGAGTCAAATTATATGTCAGAGAGAGTTAGAGACTTTATATGATTTATTAATTACCAAAACGAGATAAAATTTGGTAGTAATTATGTGTTACTAAGTATAGAAATTCTCGACGATTCCGCTGTATTGAGTTTTAATTGTATTGTTCTAGTTGGATGATATTTGCAATCTGCTTGTATTCTGTAGCAGGGTTGTAAGTGTTACAACGGTTAACAATAAGTCAGGTATATACAGGTACAAAATTCGTTACAATAGACTAGTAATGGTTTATAATTAACGACACATTGAAAATAAAACTCGAATAATTAATTATATCTTCTTTATTAGTTTATTAAAAAAGTGCGTTTAAATATTTCGATTATCAAATAATAATCTAAATTGTGCATAATTGTAAATATATATACATATACATATTATATGTATACATAAATCGGACTCAGTTTAAAAAATTTACAATATTATTGCGATATAGCATCCGCAAAGGCGCATTCATACACATTTTCTCGGATTTTGACAAAATATTGTGTTTTGCTCCTAACGATCTAGGGACAACACATAAATGTCGATATAAATGCATACATTAAACGCCGTCTAACAATATAATGTCGATAATCGTTACAATTTTTATTTTTTTTCTCATCGTTTCTATACGATGCATGAATTTATACATCAGAAAAACAATCAGACAGTGATATTATATTATATTTGGTGAATTTGACCAGAAATATATAGTAGTTTCTTAAAATACATCTTATGAATTTCTAACCATTAGTAAAAAATAGTAAAATATCAAATTCAGAATATATATATATATATATATTAATTATAGAATAATCTAACCATAAAACGAATATTAAAATTAAATGAATTTCCGTGAAACCAACGTAAATACAATAATAATAATATGGATCTTGGTCAAATTCCCTACACTCATAATCCCAACAAATCAAAAACTTATTTAGTTAAATTATATACTTTTAACATTGATATATGTAGCTACATCATTAATTTATATTGCATAATTTTTGTATGTATATATATATAGGGTGATGTCTTTAACTCATTATTTCAGAGTTCACTAACGTTTTTGAAAATATTCATCTTAAATAATTTTAAGTCGTTATAAAACAACATAGTTAGAAAAAAAATTATAATTTTACTACTTTTTATCGTTTTATTTTCTGTATAGTTTTTAATCATAAACAAAAACATACATTCATCTCATATAAAATTCAATTACATTTACCTCATAATTTACTAGTGTAAAAGTTCATGTTATTTTAAAATAGTAAAAATATAGTTTATTTGGAAAAATGTTTTAGTTAGGTATTTAAAACTATAATATAAAATAAAATATTTTAAAAAACGCTAATAGTTTTGAAATAATGAATGTTAAAAAGATCACCCGGCATATATTATTATACCCGTTTAAAATAATAATAATTATTGTATACATTTTTTTTTTTTAATGAAAATTTGAAGGGATTTTGAGCGTACCTATCCCTAGTAATATGATATCTCTAGAAGCACGCGTGATATTGTTATAATAATAATATGGTTGAAATCTTATTTTATGCATTAACTACTCCACTACGTAGTAAAATATATTTTATTATTTTGTGCTATTATATAGGTACACAGTCGTTGTCTGGATACAAAAACTCGAATATAAAAATATTTGTGTAAAGATATATTAAGTGCACGCACGCGCGACCAGGCACTTGTGTGTATGCGTTTGACATCGGTTATGTAACTATTGGCTATGTTATGTAACATTTAAAATGATGCAATTATGTGTGGCGAAAACAGCTTAATGAGTCGTTAATATATATAATATATATGAAACGAACCAAAATTTAAGTTGACAAAAAACAAAAAATATACAAATAAAAAAAATATTCGATAATTAAATTATTATAATAGTTATACATAATAATAATATGTATGTGTATATATATATTAAAAGTAGTAAATAAATAAACAACATAAAATGTACAATAATATTGAAGTCAATAAATACGTATATAGTGTACAATGTACATACCTACTATATCAACACTGTAATAATATTAACAAAAAATAAATAAATATACACATACAATATGTCAATATATATATATCCATATCATGTATTTTAATGTATACATAACTGTACACTTATAAAGATTGAAGAAAACATAATATATTATAATATTTATTATGATGTACAACAGAATGATGAAGGAAAAAAATTATGATGAAAAATAAAAAAAATAATAAGTTAATAATGCGGGTGCTGAAGAAAAGGATATATAATATTATTATATTAATTTAGAAGCATATTAAGTTATAAGGAGATATTACGTATATTATATTTAAGAATAGTAAGACGTAGCGCTTTTGTTTGATAAAAAAAAAAAAAAAAAATTAACATGTTGTAATTCATCCCGAAGATGATAATTATAGATCGAGGTAACGAGAATGTATATAATATAAAACAAAAAAACATTTATTATTTTTTTTTTTAGTATTATAATATGCACTTATTATATGTTTATATGTAGTATGTATATACTATATACCTATACCTATCTACCTACCTATCGTTGCGAAGCAGTCGTAATTACTTAACAATATTACCTATTCATAAGCCTAAGGTAACATTCGAATGACTATAAACAGTATAATATTATTATATATTATATATTACTATTATTATAACCGCTCGCTATATTATAATATATATGAATAGTCGTATATTATATTATTTTATATTATATTGAATTAAAAATTGTTATAAAAAATATATAATATATTTAAAAAAAAAAAAATGGTTTGTAACGATGTATAAATTAATGCTACTTTTTTAACGTCTTTATAAATTGCGAGTGTCTATACGTGAAAGCGCTAATGCAGCGGTGAGCGCATTATTTAGGACAAGAGTGAATGAAAATATAAAAAACGGAGGAGGAGGAGGAGAAGAAGGAGAAGAAGAAGAAGAAGAAGAAGAAGAAGAAGAAGTAGAAGACTCGCGCGGCATGACGTGCGCACGTGTGTTACGTTGGATTAAAAAACAAACTATAAGAGCGATAAAAAAAAAAAAAATCTAGCTGAAAAATATCGCGTGGTTTTTTTTTTTTTGGCATAATATCATAAAAATTTATAATACAGTACAAAAAAAAAAATATATATCTAAAAATTTATGGATGGAGAAAAACAATCGGCGTCGAGTCGGAAACGGATGAGAGGCGTGTCGGCGAACACGATAATATTAATAATATTAGGTAAAATATTTAATACATATTTTAATATTTTAATAACGTGCGTATACATATTTTATAATACTATATATTATATTATTATATATTAGGTATTATATAATAAATTGTGCGTAGGCGCGCGACGAAGGAACACGACGACGACACGAAAAAAAGGGTCGTCGTCGTCGTCGTCTATTGAATAGGACTCGCGGAACACACCGTGCTCGGCGGCAGCAGTGGCGTCATCGTATCACCGCCGCCGCCGCCGCCGTCGCCGCCGCTGTAATGTCGTAGCCGGCGTCGTCTTGGTCATCGCTCACTGTTGCGGCGACCTGCTCTTGCCGCCGCCGCCGCCGCCGCTGGTTCCCCCCGCCGAGCCGCCGCCGTTCTTCCGCCTCTGCTTTTGTTGTTGCTTTTTCTTGGGCGACTGCACCATGCACGCGCACCCGCTGCGCACCTTTATGTAATCCAATTTCCAAACGTTGTTGTCGTTCGGGAACAGCGACTGGAACGTCTGCTTGCCACCGTTGTTGTTGTACTGTCCGCCGCCGCCGCCGACGCCGCCGTGATGGTGCCTGGCGTTCTCCTCGCGCACGATCGCGTACGAATACGAATATCGCTGCACGCACGTCGAGTGGCCGTGCAGTTTGCGTTCCATGAACAGGCACGGTTTGCCCTCGACGCCCGGCTTGCACGACACCTCGTAGAACCTCTGTTTGTCGGCCCCGTCGCTGAAACACAACACAAATCGATGAGACGACGACGATAATAATATTACAAGTACAACTGCTACAGACACCGTTGCACGTGTTCGAGGGGCTGAAGCTCGGGTCCGTGTATCGGACTCTTGCAGACAGTCTTTTCCAAGACCCACCTCCCCCCCCCCCCAAAAAAAGGTTTCATGACGATACGATGCGGTGTTTTTTTTATTAACACACTCGATATAATTTGTAGTGTACACTGCGGCAGAATGATCACGCGTCATCGCCTACTTTTTGATAATATGAAGTACGACACTCGATTGACGTGTGCGTAATACAAAAATACGAAATAATATCGCATGCGACGTGCATTGCGGCGTTCGAATGGCTAACCTAACCAAAAACATGTTAACATAATGTCGTATAATATACGTATATAGGGGCTTCATATAAATGATACGCAAACATTTATCATACAGCTAGTATAGTTGATGACCGGACAACACGATTTGGCCGTTTGGCATCCACGGCGGTAGGTTGGCTAAAAATTTGTGATCAGGAAATTACCGTGTGACAGGCCCACCTAATTATTCTAATAAAACGACTAGTTGCTCGCCAGAAACTTTTCCGGTATCAGCACACACTCAAAACAGCATAACCCCCGGTGGGCCAATCCGCCGCTGAGCGTTCATAATACATAATAATATTGTATATGAATTAAAAACAATCATAATCCTAAGAAGATGTCGGCAAAGAGCAGACTCTTGTCTTGACTGTTTCCTTGACCTACGAGTCCAAAACAACTGTATTTGATTTCAGTAGAGCGGCCACTCTCGTGTTGTTAGTTTTAAATGTTGGTATGAATTTATTAATTATATTATATAATTTAAAGTTGAAAACATTATCTGTGTTTGTATGTTAAGTCTTTTACGATATTTAGATTTCTATGAAAGTTATAGCAGTTATTTAAAATAGTATAGTATAAATGTGCTCATATTGTAAAAAAAAAAAAGTTGAAATAACACAATTATTTACTAACAGAGTGAGATACCAAATAGCGCAACGAGTATCCACATCTTCTAAGCACGGCGATCATAAAAATATAGAATCGGAAGGAAGACGTTTTTCCACGAACGCCTTAATCCAACTTTCATATAAATATATTATTATTATATTATTTTAAGCGTTTCTGTCTGCTCGCAATGAAGAACGCGTCGTGTATATTATTATTATCATCTAGAAAACCCGCACAACGGTTTGAAAACGTTTTCGGAAATGCAACGCAATAAAAAAATTGAAAACGAGATATCGTCGTCGTCGTTTTCTCGTCCGTCGTTTGTTTTAGTGTCAGAATAAAAAAATATTATAAACCTATTCGGCTATTCACTGCCGCCTTACAGATTCTGGATGATTTGGTACGTATGTTATATTGTATAGGCCACATGATAGGTAAGCACATGCGTATGTAATGTAATATTATACCTATAAGCTCGAGTGGAAGATAACGAATATCGATAATATTACACATATTATACTATGCCGACATACCACGCCGCGTCGCAGTATGCGTTTAATTAAAAAACCGTAAAAAATGAAATGAAATAAAAATGTAATACATATATTAATCTTTGCGTTTGTTTACGAGTGTTTAATATGTATACGCAATATTATGATAATATTATAAATTATATAGAATTATATACAGAGCCTTTCTCGCTAGTATAATACCACATTCTATAATCAAACGAGCGTTGCATCTATGGCACTATATTGTGTAATAAAAACGAAGATCCTCCGAGTATACCCCCCCCCCATTCTTATCAACAGTGCATTTATTCAAATAATTGAATCAGAATTATTTTGATATTTATAACCTTTAAGTGTATATTTTGAATTATTTAGATTTTTTTGTATCATTATTATCGAGTGTCCTGTGACGATACAAACATTATTTCCCAACCGAAATCACGCTTTCTCCCTGTGAATTATTGATCAGATGACTTATTGAAAATTTATAGTTATTTAAATCGACATTTTCAAACGAGTAGTTTTAACTTCGCGTATAAAAAATAACAAGTTCATGATAATTGGTTAGGTCTATTAGGATGATACAGGGACTATATTATGATGATTTTATTATGATTAATAAAATATGTATTTATCACCATTTTATAATTTGTGTAAATTATACATACTAATTAAGGTATAATAAACACTATATAAATTTAACAGTATGTCTATTTTATTTTTTTTTTTTAAACCATTTTTAAGGACTATTATTCTTTTTCTATTATAATACGTACGTTATAATAATATAGAAACTACTCGTTCAAATTGTTATTTATATACATCAAAATTAAAAAAAAAAAATCATATCCTTAATAATTAACACTAAAAAAGTTTAACTAACGCTTATAATAGGGGTAGCCAACATGAATATATTTTTGTCAACTACATAAAATAATACATAGAGCCAAAATGTTTGGAAATAGATTTTTTTAAATTTTTTATTTTATAAATAGTAGACAAGCCACAAGTTGGCCATCCCCGTTTTATAATATATATTATAATATAGAATCATCTTGTATTCCTGTGTATTATATATGTATATTGTATATAGTATATACATACACGTTGCGGTAGACCTCGTGTGTGTTTGATCTGACGATGAATGAAATGAAAACATTAAACAACTATTGATAGATTTATGTAGGTAGAATAAAATTTATAATATTATATTACCTACATTATATTTATGTTTACCTAATACTTATAACGAAGAATGGACTTCAATGTTATTGCGTTATTAGCAGAACTCTGAGTATATTTTATTTTGTATGTAGGTATATATTATTATATATTATGTCCTTCGCGTCAGTTTATTTCATTAATTTTATTAATTCGTGAATACGGTGGGGTCTCGCAAAAACAAATCACTGGTTTCTGACGTGCGAGTTTTTGTGTGTGTTTATTGGATGAAATCGCGATTTTTCAAACAACCAGTTAAAATTTAAATACGATGAATGAAAAATAAGTCATTGAGAGATGATTCGATGTTTATTATATAGTAATTGATCGGGTTTTAAAGCTGAGCATCTCCACGCACACACATATGCACATAAGTAAAATTATTATAATATTAATATAATGCAGTGGTTACAAAAAAACCACTTCGATCATGATGATTATTATCTCAAAAATGACCATGTTTTTCCCACGCTAAAATCATTTTCTTACGCTCCACGATAAGTCTGATTTATTAGTTGTACGTTTGATTCGTTTTTAATACAAACACGTTTTATTAGATTATTGTGGTATAAATGAAAACAAAAAGATTATTGTGAACTTTTAGTGTGATAATTTACGAGTTATGTATGTTTTAAACGTAGGTAGTAGGTACGCATACAAGAGCTACTATAAACACGTGTATATCACTATTTATTATCATAGAGTCGAGTTGGGTTTTCAGCGTAAAAATTCCAATATAAATATCACTCGTGATGGCATGAGACGGTTAAGTATAGGTTACCATGTCACACATGATATTACCTAATAGCAATCAGTCATAATATTATAAAATATATATAAAATCAACCAAGTTTATTATAATATTTCTCGTTATATACTGCAATGCAGCGCATACGATTAGTGGTTGTCTCATGACTTTTTTCTTACGATTTATAAAGGAAATTCTGAATTGTGATTATATCATATATGTGTGTATAATTTACTATAGTGACACAATTCCTTCCTAATACCCTCAATAAAATATTATAATTACCTGTTTATTTATAAAAAAAACTAACATTAAAATTTTTCTTTATTTTACAAACATAAAGCTAATGAAGAATAATTTATATGTATTTAGTTCTAAAAAAAAAAATAATAATAATTATTATTATGCTTTTATTTTACATCCTTCTTGTCTCCCCCCCCCCAAAAAAAAAAAAAATAATAATAATAATAATCCTGTTTGCCCTACAAAACTTTTGAAACGCTTATCAAAAACAGCAATTCTCAGATGAAAAAAAAGTAAATGATCAGTCATTCTAAGACCTACAGCCATATATTATATATATATATGTTACAATTCGAAATGAATTGCAAATAGAAAATTAAAATATATTATTCTATATTTTTATTGATTGATCATAAAAATGAACCGAATTTCGTTTATAGTTGGAGTTTACCTACCATCTATACATATGTATAATAATAATATATTAATAAGTGTGTATGTATACGAGCATTTAGTGGCTGCGATCGGAGTAATAATAAAGATAAACTAAAATAAAATGTTCGTATATACTCCAAAACCGGTTAAAGCATAACCGGAAACTGTAAAAGCGTCGAATGGTGTCAACGACTGATAGCAATAAAATACATTTGACTTTCGATAACTATAATATCATTGAATAACTTAATGGTCAGCTCGACTTCAACTACGTGGATGGGACTTTCAGAAATCCCGTATACCTACAACGAACGGAAATCACATATACATCGATGTACACATTTATACACGTCACTCGACCGTTATATAAGTCGGCCGCAGTGCATCGGTAAGTAGTGTTATTAGAAATAATATACCAATACTGTTGTTAACAAGGTAAAGCGCTTAATAGTGAATAATTGTGACAAATGAAAATCGAATCGGACACGGGTACGGGCGTCCTCGTGGCTTTAGATAAATCGTTTTCATCTTCGTGTGCACGTTTATCAAAGAAATCCGTCGACTTCTATCGCGCAGTATATATATAGTCAGTATACTCGAAATATTATACTAAGTGATTAATCGAACATACCTCCTTAACCTACATATTTTTTTTTCTTTACATTGAATTCAATAAAATTTTGATTTTTTGTTTATATTTTTTAAGTATACTTAAAGCCATATTACATTATATTTAAATGTTTTATGCTATTAGAGAACTAAGAAATACCATGTAGTGATAAAAGCTACTTTTTCAAATGAAAACTAATCTCTATTACTAAAAATCGTTAGACAGATGAATATTTTTTAAAATTTCAATGTATTTCATTCAAAATTTGAACAAGTAATCTCTGAGTAAGTAAAATTTTAAAAATATGTAATATTAATTGTAATGCTAACATTGCTAACTATACTTGTCAATTTTTTAGAAATTAACTATGTTAATAGATTATGTAAAATTCATTAGTAATTACTAATTACTATAAATTTAAATTCATCATAATCCTTGTATTATCTTAACCTATTATTATGCTAAGTATACAAATTTAAATACCTAACTCATGAACTACTTGAACAAATTTAGATTATATCAAAATTTAAAAAAATTAATTTAAAGAAAAAAGGGTTTCATTTGAAATAAAAAAAGCAGGTCTCTTAACGAAAATACAAGACATGTTCATGTGAAATCCTTAAATCAAATAAAAAATCTACGTATTTTGATTTACAGTCTAGCTGTAAGTATATTTAAGATTAAAGAAAAAACCAAAA
Source organism: Aphis gossypii (assembly GCF_020184175.1). NCBI lineage: Eukaryota > Metazoa > Arthropoda > Insecta > Hemiptera > Aphididae > Aphis > Aphis gossypii. The sequence continues at coordinate 77,286,769 of NC_065530.1, forward strand.
TTTAAATAAATATTTTATTAGAATAATAAATCGGATGAACATGATTGGTTAATCACACAATATATTGCATAATATGTTTGATAGTCAGACCAATATCGTAATAGGAAAATGCATTAAGAGAATAAAATTATTATTATTAACATCACGGATTAATTTTTACTTTTGAGTTAAAAATAATATATACTTACGATACTACCTATCAAGTGATCATTATTATTTTTTATTTTTAATAATATTATTCAAACGAATAACCCATCGTATTGTGTTATAAGCAACAATTAAATATAATGACAAAATAGTTTCAAGATATTTTAATGCAGAAAAAACCAACCCAGTTAAGATAACATCAAAACTTTGATGTTTTACCAAAAAATAGCATTGATGGAAACATCTCGATACTGGTTTCTGATCCGGTTTGATAACCATTTATATGGAATGATTAACGTTGTGAAACAGTGTAATAAATAAGACTGGTGTTTTAATTGCATTTTATTTAAACTGATGTATCATTCGAGTACTAATTTAATTTCATATCCAACTGTAATTTCAAAAATAAATATGTAAACAGTTAAAGTCTCACTTTTCCGTTTCAACAACGAACGTGCGTATAATATATGTACAATAAATTATACCAATATTATTTATACACAAAAGGAAAAACGTATGTATGCGATACACCATAAATTCATACATTATATTATACGTATATACACATATTATATGAATCGAGAAAATATGCGTTCAGCGTGAGCTATATGGTCATAAATTACTAATAATAATGTTCTATTTGTTTATAAATATAATACCATGAGCCATTGAGTAAGATGTACGATCCGGCTGGAGATCACTTTTATAAGCACTATTCGTGATGAAATCGGTTGTAGAAAATTCAATCGTCCGAAGTCCACAACCTGTGCTTACTTTTCAATCTCGCAATTATTATATTATCATGTTGTTATGCACCTACCTACGTCCTACATATTATTATAATGAAAACAAAAATATTTCAAAATACTAGGCAAATAAATTAACGATACAACATAAAGTAAGTAGATACATAAATATGACATACACACATACATAATATATTATATATGTTTCGATTTTAAATAAATTATAATAACGCATATTGATTTAATTCTTCCTCCCCCTCTTCCCTACCATTTTCAGAAAGAATCAATATAGAATGTTATAATAGGTATATTATATTATATTATACACTTTGAATATAAAAATAATATTTTATTATTTATTGTTTTTATTAACGTACGTATTTGCAGTGCGTATTGTGTAATCTAAATGAAAAATTATTATTTAGTATTTTAAACATTTGACATTGTACCTACTGTGATGTATATACATTTATATATTTAATTTATATGGTTACAGATGCTAAGACGGAAAATAAAATAATATATTATAATATGAAAAATAATGCTTATATGCATACATCAACATATGCGCTGAAAACATATATTTTTTTTTTATTTTAAATAAAACAAAAATGATAGACACTTTTATAATAATATCATGCGTATTCGTGTTTTAACTCTAAGAATAACTAAGAATATATTATTAATGCGTTACGTGCTAATAACTGGTTGAGAATTTGTTTTGTAACTTTCAAATTCATGACACATTATTATACATATACCAATATACCTATATAGTGATCCACACCGTTTGGATTAAGATAATATAGTACATATTTTATATTCGATTGTCACTACCACCCTAAAGTGAAAACGTGCCAGATCACAATGTCCATCGTCATACATCGATCAAATGTCACTGAAAACGTCGTCGTATTTAAACAATAATTACTAATTAGTAATAATTTTAAGACGTTATACACTACTACACCGTCCAGACAAAGCGAAACATAATTTTATAAAATCGATGATAATTTTTAATGTGACGTAGTAATTCAACTGATTGTATTGATTGTAAAGTTGAACGGTTAGTGGTAACTGGTTTAAAATGCAATAGAATTCGAATAGAACTGCTAGTTTCTACTTTCTGGCACGTGCATCATACGCATAGCATTTGCTTATCAACATTGTGACATACCACTATTATTAACCGCGAGATTCGGCCAATGACAGTGCTAATTTTTTTTTTCGAAAACCACAGGTGGTTGCTCTTATAGGTAAAATATTTTGTTGAAAATAAAAGTTGAACGAAAAATAAATTTCTAATTATTGCTCAATATTTCTCGTATGTGTTTCAAAGAAAATCAAAAAACTTTGGTTTCTCTTAATGAATTATGAAATGACACGTCCGAGGAAACGCCGTCGTTCATAGATATAAGATAATTTAAATAAATAGATTTGAAAAAAAAATAACGTTATAGGTGCAAACAAGTATAGTAAAGGTACCTATAGGAATTAAAAATGTTAAAATATTAGCATATTGTACAAATCAGGTAATTTATAAGTCTCGCGTTGAATAACTGTATAAAATAAATGAAATGATAAAATGCGATATCTCCTGCTTGCATGATGAACTTTCACGCACGCTGCAGGATAATATAATATAGTCCGCGGTAACAGTTTATCGAGTTATAATTACTATGTTATCTGCATAATATTACTATTTTAAAATTAATTAAAAATGTACCGGCGGCCTATGAGCTAAAACGGTTTTATTCTGTATTCATATTTCTATTACACGCAGTCCACAGTTGTACTATTAGTATGGTGATTTTATTTCTAATGTAGAAACCTATGCTAATATACAGGAAGAAGTAAGTACCTATGCAACAATAAGTTATAGATAAGTTTATAGGTAGTATTATTAGTGTCTTATTAATCATGGTAGCTTTATTATATAGCATTACGCAACAATAATTCAACGAGGATAAATAAGGTGCAGAGGTATACTTTGAACTGATTTTCTTTTCACAGTAATTTGCGATGGAAACTATGTGTAACATATTTACGAGTATCTTTTTGAACTGCTGTAGTAAGTTATATTATTTACTATTATGAGATAATGCATACTACCGCTTTTCGATCTCAGTGACGCATCACATAATATAATAATTGATGATACTATATTTTATTGAACAGAGATTCCTAACCCATAAAAACACTCTACTGTATTCCCAACCCCTATCAAAAAAATACTTATTTAGTATTTACATTATAGTTTGTACGATTAATAGGGAAGTTTTTATTTTGATTTCAGGTCAAATAGTTCATTCCAAGTACGTTATGACTAGGACAAGCATTTTTTCTCCTAAAACATATGAAGAATATCTTTAAAATATAGGATTTAATGCACCAAATATATTACAACACTTATAAAAGAGCCTTACAAATCGTGTTTTATTTAATGATACAAATTAATGGTTACCTATACAAAAATCAGTTTATACACGCGTTATTTTAATTTATGTGATTTCGAGTTATCGCGATCGGTGTATGTCATATAAATAAAATGTTACATCTATGTATACACGTTTCCTTATACATCTACCTGCACATGACGAATGTTTAGTCGGACTGTTGTGCAACCCATCTCCGATTTTGTCTATGTAAAATCTTAATATGAAATAAAAATAATACCTATGACCACATAATTTAAATAAATAATTTATTAATACCTATTATTTAATTTATTTTTTCATATAAGTGGATTAATTTATCGAACTGGAATCACTCTTATAAAATATAGACAGACACGACAAATTTCCCTCGATCTATAAAAATAATTCATGTTTAAGTTGCATGAAACAAGTGTTGTGCTTGGAGAAAAATATTTAAAAATTTTTTTCTTTTTTGGATAAGGCCAGAAATAATATCTGCAGTCTACATATTTTAAACTCACTACTAATATTGCACCTTATACTAACTGTGCCTCATTTGTGTAGCCCAAAAAGCGTTTATATAATATTATTATGTACGCACGCGGTTTCAATACTGATTACGCGACGTGCAGCTTATTGCCTTGAAACGGCTGACGATTTAAACGCGTTGTCAAAACTCGTCGAGACGAAAAACAATATAATACATAATAATACGGATGCTTACACGTAAAATATAATAATACGACGATACGATGATGACAATATAATATGATTTAATAATAATATTATGCGTTTGCGTACGAGTTTTTCTCGCACAGCGTGGCGGCGACGACGACGGTGTATACGACAGAATAATATTATATTATTGTATTCGATTCGCGAACACGACAGTCGGTCGCACGTGTATTATAATATGTTATGACGATATTTGCATACGGTTGTACGTATTATTATATGCGTGTCTTAAACTGCGTCCGCAGCGCGACACGTCTGCCGGCGAGGTGGGTCGACACGAGTACGACGAAACGCGCGTGTCGACGTACAAATCTCTCGACGTTATACATCCGATATGTCGGATCCCGACCTACAACCATCTACCCCGTTTCCAGTGTTATAGCAACCATACGAGTATATAGACCGTATAGTGTTACTTTATTACAAAAAACACTGTAGGTACACGCCTCGTCGATGTATATACACCACGGGTACGCCACACGCGAGGTGAACATGCGTTTCTGTAGAATTTTGTAATTTTTAATGTAAAGTCTAACGCTTGCCAGATCGACTTGTTAAAGTCATATTGTACAAGAACGAGGCGATAGCTAATTTTTAAAAATTGTGTTTCGCAAAGAACTCAAATTATGTAAAAAAAAAAAAAAAACATTCATTTACTTTTTGAAGAAACATTAGTGTTCACCTTTAAAATAATCAACTTATTTATTGAATACATATATACCATAATATGTTTTACTAGTGTTTATTTCTTGAGTAGTTGTGAATTCAGTTTTTTTTTTTTGTGTTTTTTAAATTTTCTCAATGGCAATACTATATAGATACTTGTTTTCGTGTTTAACATTCGATACAATTATATAATATAGATATTATATTAGATACATATCAGTAATTCTAGAAGAACATCATGGCAAACATTATGGTTTTCTCAATATTTTTTCAAAATTTCAAAAATATCATAAGAAAACCTTCCTGCTTGCAGTTGACCTATTAGGTAACAACTTAATTAGGTAGTGTATTGGTAACGAACATATTATTTTATGCAAAGTACAACAGGTATTTAATATAATTTTCATCAAAATAAAAATTTTAAATACATTTGTTTTAAGATCTTTGTTTTTGATTATTATTGTGTCGTATGAACTAGCTGAATTTCAAATGATGAAATTTTAACAATTTTGCTATAACTAGTGAACATTTAAAAAAAAAACTTGTTTTAGTTTAAACGTATTATAATAAATTAGTTAAAAAGACCACAGTTTGCAGAGTAAGTTATGTGTTTAATATTATAATTTGTACTGAAAATAATAAGGAAGGTAGTTGAATTTCATATTCAACTTTTTTTCGTCTATAATCAATTTACAGATGTAGATCTAACTCCCGGTGACCTTTTTAGTCCCAATTCACCCTCGTATAAAAATTCAAAACCCATATCGCCACTGTATAACGTGCAATTAGTAGGTAGTATAATATTGTTCTAGGCAATTATTTCATCATAGTAAATATAGTATATTGTATTACCTATAATCGTATATACTCATCTGTTAAATAATAATATTAAAGCGATACGTATCTATATAGTATCTACCACCACAATAAAAATAATAATAATACGATATTAGCTGGCAGCACTTACACGGCACGCGTATTAAAATTATATTTAAACACTCCGCCCGTGCATGTTATTTATGTATATTTTACTAGCGCATAATATTATGTTTGTGAGTGTGTGTATATTATCGATATTCGAACCCGTCTCCAAGTGGGTACCTATACCTATAGCATTATGTGTGCGCGCGTGCATTTAACGTTTTTTCCGGTCGGACATTGTTGAATGGCCAGACAACTCGAGTATATCGTCATGATCAGAGGAAAAAAACGATAATGAGCAAGGCAGCTGATGACTACGGCTTACGCGCGCGTTATGCTGTCGACCGTGTAGAGAACGTACCTATATCGGAGAACCGGAACGGTTCGACGGACGTACAACTAAATATATAAGCGCACGCGCCGTGGTTGGGGTCGACGATAATATATTGTTAAACTCGAACATTAATACTAGTCAAAAACTTTAAGTTGTATGAGAGTTGTTTGAACTATTATAATATATTATTATTACCTAGTTCGATAATTTCCAGAAGACTTTGTATTCGCGTTTAGTGTTGTCTCCGCATTACTAACGCCTATGTCGAGTTTATAACACAAAACTGAAACTGCTAAATCTAAATATCGGTATGTTATGCGTTAGAATTATAGAGCTAACAACATATTAATATGTGCATATTACGTATTTTAAGTACGTATATAAATTTAAAAGTCCGACTGAATTTAAATCAACAGTAAGAGGAACTACTTAGTTTTATGCGCGGATATCTAATCTATAGTACCTAAGCTCATATACCAAATACCAATAATTAAAGTGTATAATTTGTATTTTGTATCGAAAAAAAATATTTAAATTTGTATTTTGTAAGTATTAGAAAAAAATATTTAAATTTAATACTGTAATACAAAAAACATTAAAATCTATATGGTCAATCAAAGTGCTATAGTCTTTAGCCTACAATGTTTATACTTTATAAACCGGGCCTGCCTATATAATATGTTTAAAATGTAAATGACGAGATGCTTGCGGTTTTTGGTTTTAAAATATTTCGATTTTTTTCCCATGTTTTTTTAGATTTGCTCTTCTTGACGTATAATATATTGTATTACATTAGCTATGTTAGGTATACTTTTATCGCTAGCATATTATAATATCGTATTAAACGCATTCATTGCGTCCAAAAACAATTTGTAGATAACTAATTACGCGTGCGGTATCAGTCGCTCGTATAGGTACTTAAGAGACGACGTTCTTGCAGTTTTAACTATAATATAATAATAATGTAAATTTCGAACGTGGTATAATTTTATAGCTACATTATGTTTGGTTTTTTTTTAACAATTAATGATTATTAATCAGTTCGGAGAATATCGTAATGACCGAGAAATTCAAAAAACACGATAAAAATATAGGCAATATCAACAATTTGTTGTTCACTCTATACCTATATCGTTGTAATCCTTTTTTGTAGTACTAAACTATAATGGCGTATGTGATGAAAATACATTTTACTTATACAACTACGATGTAAGTATAAGTACTTATGTAAATCAACTTTAAGTGCAGCTTTGTAACTATAATTATTCTATATAAATAATAACGTACATATATAGTAGTAACTACAGAATTATTAATTTTCGAGAATATAACATTGCATTCGTAAACTTACAAGATAATACTAATAGATGATATATAATAATATGAGAATTTAATTCAAAATACCATGCAATATATTAAATAAAGTAATGTTTGAAAATATAATTGAACAATAATACGTTTCTTAGTCAGCCCTTATTATACAATACCATTTATAATGCATAAAAGTATAAACTGTATAAGAGCATTTTCATTGAATACTTTTAAATCTTAATACACTATTTACAAAGATAATCAGTCAACAACCTTGTTAACTTTACTATTTGAATACTTATATTTAAATACTTTTTCTTAGTAGGTATTTGTATTTCGAGATACCAACAGCATTAAAATAAATTTAAGAAGTAGGAATTTAATAAAATGATTAGGATTAACATTTTACTTAAAGTTTAAAGTATTGACTTACAATTTATTAGAATTTGAACCTAAACAGTTTTTAAATTTGATAAATAACTCTAAAACTAAATGCTTAGTTACTTCATTATTTTAAGTTACCTTTAATATAGTTAATAAAAAATATACAATTTATTCATTGTAAACTAATAGATTTAAATTTAGGTTCTCATTAAGGACTAACCACTAGTCAAAGTAAAAACTGTTGTAGGTTGTAAGTTTTTTATTTTTGTATAGTGAATAATCAAATTAAACCAATTTTATTTTTTTGACTACCTTTAACAAAAATAAAATACCTACTTGATAAAATTGAATCTACATTTTCAAAAATTAGCTACTAATATAAATCATGCGAAATTGAAAAGTCTAAAAAAATGCTTACTTCATTTTATTTTAAAAAATATGTATGAAGTTAAACTAATTTAAAATTCGCAGAACATAAATAAAAAATTATATTAAAAATGTTAAGGATATACATTATACATATTATATAATAAAAAATTAAAGCATTTATATATATATATGTGTGTGTGCATATATAAATATCGGTAATTACCGATCAAATGAAATTTCTGAAATTTCTGATATAGTCTTAGGTAGTTCGTCTGGATGATGTCCCCTGAAAACAAATTAAGAGTTTTTCTACTAACAGTGCATATTCATATTATACCTTTTTAATTTATGTCCGAATTTCGCAAAACACATATTACTACCTATTCGATATTCGTAAAATATTAATTTATGGTTCATTCGCTCTATGTAAATGAAGATCTAAATGTTTAATATCATGTTACCTATACAATATTCTTATTGTAGATAGTTACTTTTATGCACGTTTAGGTAATAACAGTCCCTATTTTATTTTTATTTTAAAGAAATACAATTTTGTATTGAGTAAAAGTAAACTGTACACGTATACTTAATATACAAATAACACACTTTTGCGACTGATATATTGTGCACATGCACACAGGGGCTGTATCGAAGTATTCATAGTTTGTACACAGTGGTACCACGATGTCAAGGACCAGAGTGAAATATTTCATCATCCTGTTTTTATAATTTTTTTTTTTATATATAACTACTTATAATGTAATGTGTGTTCATTATTAGTAACAAGACCGTAGTGATTAAGTCTCGAGTTTCTCTTATCTTTATTTTATCACCGCACTTATAATTTAAATGAAAGCTCAATGTATTATTTTCTCGTATTAACATACGTAGTATAATATTGTACGAGTCTGCAGGCTGCAGCAGACGTAATTTATCATAATATAATTACCTGAAAAGCTCAACGTACAGCCCGTCTGGGTTACTTCCGCCGTTTGGTTCGATCATTTCCATCTGTGACGGACAACAGTCTTCCTGACCACCGACAGAAACTAGATATTCTTGGCTCTTACGACTAGACAGCCAATGATGATCGGCTACCTCTTCTTCTATCGATGTTTCTTCTCCGCCTAACCTGAAAACCATCGGTTACAATATTTAAAATAAGCCGCCGAGCTGGCCAGATAAAACGAAGTATAAACATATCTACACCGTCCATGTGACAATGCTGTGTACAAAACAGCATTATAAGTGTATTATTTATTAATGAAACAGCCGGTTCTCGCTTATAGGACGAACAGTGGTTATCCTCGGTCGCGGATTATACGATAAGGGAGTCACAAAAGTATAAACACGTCGGACAGAGAAAAAATAACAGGAAAATTACAACGCAGACAGTTTTTTGAATGACTTTATGCAAATGCTAAACGAGCGCGACCACATTTTAAAACGCTTTACTGTCTCGTAAAAATCTCGAGATTCACCCGACGTCACTAAATTATATTGTATATTATTTTCGTCTCGCTACAGCTATATGTATATTATTAAATGTGTGAATTGACTGAGTGAGTATAGGCCAATTTCAATCGTCTGAGATGATCGTTTCACGTGGATTACACACTCGTATTAAAATTTTATTTTCGAAGGAAAAGAAAATACTCACTAACCGAAACTAGTCTATCGGTATACAAGAGTACGTATATGACGTCCCATACGGGTTATGTAAAGTAGCTTCGTTAAAATAGGATAAATATAAAACGGTAATAATATAACATTAACCGGTGATTTACGCGACATCGTTTTTCGGTCTACCAGCCTGATTGCTCAGGTCGTAGCTGCAGTATAGTTATCAAGCATATACTAATAGTAATATACGATCGACAAAGAGACCAACCAAAATAAACGATAATATTTAAATAAATATGAAGGTACACATTGTGCAGTATTAATATGATAGTAATGTTCAAGTACTTGACGACGACTGCTATTTTATTTATGCAAATTAAAGATTGTTTACCAGTCTTGAGAGTTTTTGTTCAGACTTTTGTTGTTGCTCTGACGATGCGTTTCGTTCATCCAATCCGTGGGTAATAAAGGTTCTGAAGCCGAATTTGCAAGCAAAACGCCAATTAATGTGATAAGCACCTGAAAGAGTTAAACAAAAAAAAAAAATTAAAAACAGAATAATTAATATCAACATGGTATCAGTTAGTATAATACATATCCCAATTATATTTATTCGTACTATAAACTCTGCTTCCATGGTTGGTATACTTTAAAGATTATAGATTTTTAATATTTTCTAAATATTAAAATTATGTTTTTTTTACAGATTATTTATATTTTTTATTTTTCATAAATAGTCGTTAATATTATTGCGTTTGTTCAGTTTAGTTGTTTTCTAATAATTTTTCATTTAAAAAATATAAATGTATAAATACCAATAATATACGAGTACCTATATTGTAAAACACGTTTAAAAAATTGTATTTTGATGGACAGCTCACAGCTCCTATAAACTTGTACAACGAATAATTTTATACCTAGTTCAAACAATTTTCAAATACTGTATAGATATAAATATAATATTATGTAAAAATAAATTATAGATACATTATATAATTTATAAAAGTTATTTTTCCTAACCTTTATCAACACAGCTTAGTGTGTGTAATTTTAGATTTTTTTTTTACCTTAGATATATTATGCTGATGTAATCCAGAAAAATAATTCATTATAACAATATAGAATCTTTAAATTATTATTAACCACATGCCACGAGGCTTAAAAAGAATAAACATTTAAAAAAAAAATACAGAGCTATCTGCCGCTATCCAAGTACCACCAGTGTTAACTTAAATATTATCGGAATAATGAAGTTGTATAGGATTATAATACGTGTTTTATGACGTTAGCTAATAAATTTCTACATTTATGATTTTTTAACTACATCCTTAATTTCCTATAACACTTATTTTATAAATGCAAACGATTATTTTGAAATTTTTTTTTAAATATTCAATAAACCAATTGTATTATCACAAAAACTTAACGAATTCTGATATATTTTTTTGTAAGACACAGGATTTATATACCTTCTCTAAATATTTAAATTCTTAAAAAAGACTATATGAACCAATCATGTATACGAATAGTTATCTAAATACGTAATTTATCATAGTGTCTAAAATGCCAATAATTTGAGTTTTTCCGATAACCTACATAGACACTGCTGATGATAAACAACCAATAACTTTGTAATTTCATACATTTTAAAGATATGTAGTAAATACTTTAAATAACCAATTTGTTATTATATTAGAAAATCGATTACCCACCCCGCCTTAAAATTAGTTTGGTACCGAGATCTTTAAAAAAAAAAAAAAATTAAAAATTATATTTATTATCAATAAAACGTTGCTAATTAGTAATCAATGACTTAATTCCCATAAAACTAGCAGTTAATATTATATAAAGCTATTCACACGGACGAGTTAGGGAGGGAAACTGCCTTTCCTACGATGGCTAAATTTTTTCTCCAGATATAGTACGTTAATAACTGCAAATATTGACATTTTAGACAATCCTAAATTTTGTATCGTGACATATTTTTATTTTTTTTTTTTTTGAAACACAAAAGTCAAAAATGTAAAATCTATACAAACTATAAAATGCGTATAATAAGTAGATTTTTGGAAGGAATTATGAGGCGTAAGTGGGGAAAGTCACCCATTTGGCACACCCCAGTGTGACTGATGTTAATAAATTATTTTTAAAAATACAATAACTATTGACCACGAATTGTGTTACCAATAATTTTGCTCCCTCCCCGAAATATTTGCTAACGCCTGTGATCTATTATATTACACTCCCATATTGTAAACGCCTATTGTACGTTTTTAGTCATATGTATCGTAACTAATGATAAATAATAATAATAATAACAATAAAAAATATCGGTTACGTTATTATTTTAAGAAAATGTATGTATGACATATTTTATACTATAATATAGAGTATAAATTGTCGTTTTGAACGACGGACCGCATACTGTTTAATATTATATTCAACTGCAGCAAGATAAACAAGTATTGTATAGCTAAATCTGCACGAATTTTGTTGAAAAACTATCGATTCGCCTCGTTGTTTTTCCAACGACTGTTTGCATTTTTACCAATGAGTATGATTAGATATATTATTATATGTGTACGGCAACATTGAAACCGTATAATTATATAAAAAAAAAAATCCCTACACAATATATTAAGTTTCTATTTATAGAACTGTCGACGTAGTTATGCGTTGTTCACGTATCACGGTAGTCGTTTCGTAGAAAAAAAATCATTACAATCCATCGTGATGCTCACGCGAGCTGTGTCGGTAGACATATTATGTATTATAACGCGTAATCTTTTATAATCCTTATTTCACAATAACACCCTTCCAGTGAGTTGTCATCGCTGTCGCATAATATCTTAAGTATTATATATAACGTCATTAACGTCGGTAATACACGGGCGCGTCAGTGTGCAGTTTTTAGTTTTACACTATTATATGCATAATATACTAGCTGCCATCAATTATTATTATATTAAGTTGTTGTGCGAATGATAAATTACCTAGATATCACGTATTATATTCAAATCGATTCGCCTAATATTTATAATAAATTTGATTACGAAAAAAAAGCAAAAATAAAAATCTAGTGAAGAAGACAAAATAAAAGGCACGGAAAATGGGTAGAAAATTTCGCGTTTATTCTGATTTACGAGTGGATTTAAAATTATAATCTCTTGCGTATACCTATATCGTATACGAGTATACCAGATACTTATAACGGCTATAACATAACTATATTATTATAATCTCTCGTCGTGTGAATATTCGAGAGTGCGTGTGGCAGCTCGGCGTGTACATAATATAATATATAATATTAATATCTCTTGCAAGTTTTAAACAGGCCAACCAAGGTTTTCTTACGCACTCACAATTATATATATTATGATATGTGTATATAAATTCGAAGGTATACGACTTGCATTTTGTAAATGTTTAGTTCGTAATAAACCTGGATTTAAAATTCACGAGTAAAAGATAGGCTTGCGTGAATTGTATACAGAGTGATTCATCAACCATGGTCACCCCCTTTTTTAATAATAGTATGCAGTTATTCAAAATAATGGTTTTGCAATTTTTAAATATATATACTTACTAAAGATCTTAATTTCAAATTCTTGAGATTTTTGTATTAATTGAGTATCTATTTTTAAACGATTTCGATAAAAGTTCGTAAAATGACATGGTTTTTGAATTGTTTAAGTTTTTAAACTAAGGATAATAGGTCTATGAAAATGGATTTTGAAGATATAGGAGCTATGATAATTTAAAATATTAGTTATTAATATTAATCTATCAAGATTAATAATTTATAAAAATGATTCAAGTATTAAAAATACAAGGTGCACAACTATTTATAATTTTTTAAAATTATTATCATTAATAGGTCAATACATTTTAATAACTGAGAAATTACTCGTTAACATTTTGAATTCGGTTGTTTATCGCAATATTTTAAAAATATTTTACACCAAATAACTTATAGTAAGCAATAACTTAAAAGATCTCATTTTGAAACAAATGTTTTCATCTTCACAAAACATATTTAAAACAACTATAGTACAGACAGATTCAATAAAATATTTAATATGGACTAAGAATATTCAAGAATTCCAAAAATTAAAATTTGAATTTATTGAAGAAAAATGGAAATTTAAGCGTTCTTGGTGAATCACCCTGTATAATTTGTAAAAAAAAATATCTGAAGTAGTTACTATTATATATGTATATAATATATAATTTCATTTATACCTCTTATACTTTGAACGACTGAATATACTTACTATATATATATACATACATTGATATGTGTAACATAATATATTAGATACTTTCGATAATTTTATTATTATAATTCTTCATTTTTTTTTTCATTCTATTACAATAATAATAATAACTAAATGAAGTTGTACATTTTTTCTTTTTTGAATTTCGAAACCTGTTACATATGCTTATACTCACCACCATTTTATAATATTTTATTCAAATAAATTTTGTATTTATAAAAGTAAAAATTCAATATAACATTTATACCTCGAAGTAATAATATATAATATTTTACATATTATTATTCTAAACGTATACATACCGTTATAAGTCTTATATACCACACGCATTGATTATATTATGTATATAATATAATAATATAAATATAATAAATTACACAATCTTTGCTTTAAAATATATAGGTACATATTAAGCTGATATAGGATCTTTGAAATGTATCTCATGTTACAAACGTTTTCTACCAGTATATAAAGTTTCACTACGCAGTATGCGTATATGCGTAATTAAAAATAAAGATCCGTTGAGTGTGTAGTAATAATCAATTTTCTATTTCGCTAAAACTAATTTGTACTTAAACCGGGTTAATCGAACTTTATGGATTCAAATTATGAACGTGTAATGATCAAATCATAGATTACTACGAAAAATACACAAAGATTTCAACTTTAAACTTGATCAATAATTTATCGACTAATAAAATGACATCTAAATTTATACGCTAAAATATTTAAGTACCTATACCTATACTATATTTAAGCTATAATATCTAAATTTATATTTAAGTTTATATAGATAATAATTTATTTTTTATATAAGTCACTTAAGTAGTATAATGTTTTCAATAATACTTATACAACATTTTTCGAGTTCATACATTTAAATACAAAATGTGTATAATTTAACAATATGTCAAATTTATTGTCAACGACAATACTAAGAGTTAAATCAACACTCATGCATTTACAAGTATACAATATACATAATATATTTATAAAAGTAAAATATTAACACATAGTAGTAGTACAGTATGTTAATGATTAAGTTTGTTCGTTAATAGAACTTTATAAAAAAAATTATAAGTGCGTATTTCATGTATTAATCATTCAATGCAATCATGAAATCCTGTTGAAATGACATCGACCTATAATAATCATATATTTATAGAATAGCTGACTCATTCAAGAAACTTACTAAATAAATATGTAAAACAAAAATTGTTTTATAATGCAAAACTGATTCAACATGTGGTACAAAAATATTTTAATAGTCGTAATTACAATAAGATGATGGATTGTTAAAATTTATTTATTGATGGTTAGATTATTTCATTGCATTGAAAAGTATATAATTTTGGTTTTATATAAGTAAAAATTTTAAATAAATATACCATTAATTGAAAATAGAAGTACCATTTTTTAAACATCAATACAAGATAATATATATAATATATTGTCAAAATTGAATAGTTTAAGTTTTGTCGATAGTTTTGTGACGAAAATGATTTATGACGTACACTTGAATAAGCGGTATTTTATTTTTATGTATATGATAATAAAAAAAGTTTATCAAAAAACTTTTTACTTTGAATTTTTCAATCTCGATAGACTTTTCTATTGTCCGGTGTATGTAGGATACCATAGGTTGCAACTACTAGATTGGACTCGACACGATTGTTTAAATAATATATACAGAAAAATGAAATACGAATTACTGAACAATAAAAGTTGTACCGTCTTCAAAATGTAAAAATGTATGTCGTTTTATAAGGAAAAAAAACGTTTGAAACGTAAAATATGATAATATGTATGATTTTTGTAGGTTTTTTACATTGTCTCGAACTCATTGGGCTGACAATAACTGTAGTGTGTGGTAAGGTCGAACCAATAAAGACCAATTAATGATGAAATAAATAAATCGTTTAAGTATATACCAACACTATACGCATGCGCACACCATATCTATATGGCATGTACAAAATTAAGGATTATTATAATACTGTGTATTATTAAAATTATTATTCGTACAATACAATGATTTAAGCACTATATCTACATGCATTATATGTGTCAGATTAGGTGTGTTGTGCTTGTACCTATTATCCGAAAACGATATTAAATTAATAATACAACAATAAATCATAAAAAATAAACAAATATCATTGTAATATTATTATGATATACTTATTCCTTTGATTTATTCATGCAATCTGTACGTTTTATTTATAAACAATAATTTAGATTCGTATTACCTTTATATCTGCAAGATACTAGTCGTTTTCTATTTTACGGAGAATAGATCAAATTATTCCATTGTACCTATGCGAATATGTTTAAAAAATAATATATAATAAAAATAAATCATTCGAGTATAAAAACGAATATAATATGAATAAGTAACTTTATTTTTGTACCTACGTGGATAGTATTATGTTTTCAAGTTAATAGGCTTATTAGTATTACTAATGAAGCAGAAATGTGTATTTTATTTAAATTTAGATAAACGTGTTGATAAATTGTATTATTTATGGGTGTATGGTATTTAAAATGTATTCATCGTTGATATGTTTATTAATTTTTATATTAATTTCGGTGATGACAGACATAATAGGTAGTATTAGAATTGTTTGAGGTTTTATACAAAAAATATTGAAAAAATGTATAAATAATACACGTGTCCTATATTATAATATTAAATTGATAGTTTACCATGTGTTTATTTTTGGAACTTAATTAATATTACTTATTCAGCTTAATATAATCAACTATATATATACGATATAAATTCATAAATTATGCGATTTATCCAGGATTTACTTAGTGAACATGATCTTAAATTATTCACGTGATTTTTGTATAAAATATAATATAATTATTATAAATGACTAAATGACTAAATGAGTAAAAATAGATATTATCGATTGAATTGTATCCAAAACGACCAGCAAACGTGTTTATCCACCTCTATATAATAGAAAAACGGTGTACGAATACAATTTGCAAAAAATATTACTCAGAGTGTCTCATAATCAAGCATGCTCTTTAACATCATTTTTTACTTTTAAAATTCTAATTTTTGGAATTTTTAAGTAGGTATGAATAACTAAGTGAATATTGAAAATGCTTTTTTTATTTAATTTAAGAAGCGCCCTGTAGTGACGCAAATCATTTTTTTTTAAACGAGAACCACATTATTGAATTCTTAATCGTTATTATAGTACTCGAAATTTCAAACAATTAGTCCTATTTATATCATGTTATTGAATTCAAAGTATTAAAGAAAAAATTATTGGTCACATTGGTGTTTATGATAATATGTTTAGAAAATACGAGGCTCTTAAAAAATTTAAAAATTATAATTAATAATTCATTAAAATATTATAATTATTGGTAAAATTCATCCAATTATAATATTATACATATATTAGACTAAGCAGTGTTGCTGAACACAGAAATCTATCAATGGAGTAGAACATCTCCTGTATGCCACTGAAACTAATCATTATGTATATTATAATTTATATATATTTTTATTTTATTTTTTAGTAATGGTGTAATACATTTAAGTATTTGACAAATCAGATTTGAAATTAATTTTAAATAGTATTCGATGAACCACCAAATTTCACTCTGTTTATATTATACTTACATACTATATAGTATATAATATTTTGTATTTGATGTAATCACTAGTAAAGTTATATACAAGAAGCCAGTAGGTATATATTATTATACATACCGACCGCACATGTTACATAGGTTACATAGTTACACCAACAATAATGTTATATATAACTACTTAGTGCCTATTCACGCACAACAAAATTATTCCTACGAAAATTCGGTTAGTGAGGGAGAGGGGAAGTAGGTCCGCTGCAGCTGATTTGGATCTATTCTCTGTACAATATAAAATATACGCGTGTTTTGCGGAAGACGCGATGCGTATCTTACACTCTGGCAAATTAATGGACGAGCGACAAGACTCGTAATAATATTATTAATATTGACACGAAAATACTGACAAGCCCTCGGCAAATTCTCATGTCTTGGACGCGCGCTCACAAATAATATCCCAGCAGATTTCGTGCGCTCAATTGTCTGAAGGTAATTACTTCGATAGTTTCGTCATACCAGTCACATTATAACGACGACAGCCTGCCATGGTGAGGAGGAGCATAAATTGTTGTGATCAGGTTCGGTCACGGCGGCTGTTAGTACTGAAAATGCTTATGTGATAATGTTATGTCGTGGATAGTTTTCCCGATGAGTCTTAAACGTGTTCTCGGTGTGTCATACATAGGATTGTCGATGCGGTGGTCGATATTATCTGTTGTCGTATACATATATTATAGTCATAATATTTTTATAACGTATGCATAGCCAGGTAAAGTGGCGAAAAGGAAATGCGACAGAAACGAAAATAATAGTAATGATAAAAAAAAAAAATAATATATATGTACTGATTCTTTTTTTGTAGTTTTTTTAGCCACCTGTTTGTAGAAGAATTCGCGCGGCTCTTGGATGTAGTCCAAAAACCGCCGCCGAACATTTACAACACTTGACCGTCTCTCTTTTTTTTTTCTCTAACTCAGTTTCCATATTATCTTTATATACATGTATATAGTATATAACGTAGGTACACGACATATTATTTTTATTGTGCGCATACTTGCATATTATAATATACGCGTTATGTAGTAAATATGCCGTGTATACCCGACAGCGGCTTCTGACCAGCGCGTTGAAAAAAATCGTATAATTTATTAAAACGCTGCATGCGTCACACGCGTGCCACTATTATAATATAATATACAGGGTGGTTCTTGTATAAAAACCTTTTTTTTTTTATTAGTCAATTATAAAGTAAATGGCTTATTCGGAAAATTGTTATTGAGTAAGTTGTGCAATAATTCAAAAATTGAAACGAGTCAAATTTTTGATTAATATTAGGTACCGAGAATAAAAGTTCACGATAATAGTTTTAAAAGCTATAAAGGATAATTTATTTATTAAAACTGAAAAAATGTGTGAATATTTTCCAAGTACAATAAGTGCTAGACCAATAATATTATATCTATTTTATTTATGGTGAAAAACTATATTATATAATAAATATAAAATATTATCCTTAGTACATATTATAATTGAATAACCCAAAACCTACTCGTTCAAATTTCAATTTAGATGTGCGTTAACATTCTTGAAAAAAATATCAAATTTACAATTTAAAGTAAAAAAGGATGATTCTCATTCAAAAAAATAAGTTTTCATCACAAAAATAAGTGTTTTGACAAACAATTTAAGTATTTGAAAATATTGTTATGAAATGTATATAGTGTGCTAGGAGTGAGCATAAAAAAATTATAAGCTATATAATAAGGTATGAAGAAAAAAATTCCTTTTAAAATTAATTAAAAAATATATAAAATATAATATGTAACCTTATTAGTTTTAGTAACTATTATACTCAGAAAGATTTTACAAATTATAAAATGTTAATAGGTACTAAAATTTTCAAATCATCATAGTCCTTTTATCTTCGAAATCCTTTATTCTGGATTTATTTTTCATATCATACACAACATAAAATAACTCAAAATCTACTCGTTAAAATGTCGATTTATATTTATCAATATATTGAAATTAAATTCGATGATTAACAATTTAAGAAAAACGAAAAAATTTGAAAAAAAATTCTTGTATTACCACAGGATTCTCCTAAAATGATATGAAAAAAATCTAAGTTTTTAAAAACGGTCCTTTAGTATATTTTTAAGTTCCAAAAAAATCAAAATATGATTAAATTCAATATTGAAGGAAAAATGGGATTGAACGTGGTCGTGAATAACCCTGTATTATATTGCTTCCGCACGTGCTTGAATACACCATTCCAATTCGCAAGCCCGTTATAGGTACCGCCAAAGTGCGAATTAATAATGAGCCACGTTATTATACATAAATTTATAGCAGATAGGTTTATACAACAGGTGGGCATGTTTATAGGTAGATACGTCTATAACAATTTGTGTCTATAAAAATTGGCCAAACCTCGAACGGCAGACACATAACGCATGTGATACAATATTGCGTGCGTACCGGTACATAGGCGTATATTATATTCTCATTAATAAATACGTGTATGGTCGCGTATAAATTTGGCAATATTCCACAAACGACAATATGGTTATTTAGAAAACATAGTTTAGTAGATGTCGAATAATTTGCGGACGTATATTAAAATATAATATATTTGGAGGCACCTCGGTGGGGTGTTTTCCGAACATCACACATTGCGCCACTCCTATATAGTTCTTATTTATATGTATGTAAATTGTAAGTAGATAATATATATATATTTACGTACAAATTGTACATACCTTCCTATATATATAGTCCATACCGACCGAACGGGTTTCGTCCTGCATAGCACATAGAAAACGGTAATATAATAAATGGTCATCATTGTTTATAATAGAATTAACGTTTGAAATATTAAAACATTAATATTATAAATAAATATTAATGGCCAAAATATCCAAATACGAAATAGTAAGATCGTGTAATTTATAGACAATATAAAACACCAAAAAATTATTACTGATTGTCAACGTTTAATGATAGTCTAAGCACGATATATATTATAATAATTATTATTATTTTAAAACTTATATTTCTAATGTTACATAGGCACTTATATTCAAACTCATAAGCTATACAAGGGGAATTCTTTAAGAAGTTAACGCTATTTTTTTTCAAAAATTATTAACGTTTGAAAATATTTTTGTTTGAATAATATTGTATGTATTATAATCTTTTGATTATATACCATATTATACTGCAAATAATAAATTAACAACACTGTCATATTATCTTTGATCTATAATCGTGTAAATACATTATTATTATATTATCGTCTACACGAATTAATTCAGAACATTTTTTAAAAAAAAAAATAATGAATTATAAATTCAGCATAATAGTTTTTATAAGTGACAATCTAATTTTTAAAAAGTGAACGGCCTAAAATCAGATTTATTGAAAAGTAATAGACATTGACATTTAAAAAGAAACACACCACTATTTATGTACTGGAACCGTATATGTATTACCTATCATATACATAATATAATATATAGAATATACAGAATGGCAACTTTCAAATCCGGACTGGCTTTATATACACTTAATACTTAAATTAATTATTATTATAGTATATTCACAATAATAGTGTGTAAAACAATGTTTTATTGATGTTTTGAATTAAAAATATATATATATATATATTAAATATCTTTCTAGACACGATTTTGGTTATAACCTGCAGTTAATGAATAAAATTAGATATTTGATCGGGGAAAAAACTGTTACTACAGTTAATTAAAATTATAATTAAAAAACACATTTTATTTAATAGTGTAAAGTAAATAAATACACAAAAAAATGTTCAACCATTTAACTAATCCAATTATGGCCACGAAAGGATCTCCTCTTGAGGGAAATAACACTAACCAGACCATACTAACTTTTTCAAGAACACTGACATTCACTCCAGATTACAACCACTATAATACCCACATTATATACTTATATTTAATGTTCAACCAATTCCGAATAATAATTACTTTGATCAACATATTTATTGGTACCGCTTTTGGTCGTAACTTTTAGAGAGCGAAGAAATTAATTGCCGTGTAATAGCAGCTGAGTTCCTAAATCAATTAATTAGGTACTATACATTTACATATTATCTGGACGTCAAAGCATTTTCTTTAAGCGTTATTGCAACAACAATTATCGTATTAAAAAAAAAAATGTTTGAACTAAGTATACCTGTATTTTAAATTTATTGTAATTAAGACGAGAAAATGCATTCGAGATTACTGTTAAAAATACATTGAAGTGATTTAATGAATGAAAAACTTACCGCAATTAAGCTTTGTAACCGGTCAATTAGCATAGTCTTCGCGATGCCTTTGGCTGAATCGACGGTGTCCTTCGCAGCGTAAAATCTACGAAGGCCCGTCTCCCGCCACTGACAGTCCCATGGCGGCACCTGGAACAGTTTTATTTTTCAATTAAGTACGAAACAATTATTATTTATCACGATTCGGTATCGACAGGTTTTTTTTACAATTTATTAACACTCGTGTACATAATATGATAAAGAGGGTGGGGGTGGTGATGATGGGATGAAAAGAAACTATAATAAACGTTTTATTTGCATTTTAACTATAAATAGGTGTATTTATACGAATTGTATATACAGTGAAAGATTAAGGTGATGGTAGACTCTGTTTTATTATACATTTTATAATAACAACAATTAAAAAACGAAAAAAAAACAAACAAACACTATTGTTCGTTATCGAAAGTATCGAATGAGTTTTATTAACATCAAACTATATAGTTTTCGCCCCTAATTACAATTGCAGGAATTCCGAATGAGCAATTAAAATGTGTTTTCAAAACGTTGCTCGATGCATACAGGATTAGTCTTAATAATATGCATTCAAACCTAAATCAATCCACATATAGTTACTATAATAAATTTGAATATTTGAATAATACTGCCTACGATACCCACGTATTTTAATTTATTATAACCCACTGGTATACGTAATTTAAACTATATTATAATAATATACATATTGTTAATGAAGAACATTACTGACTGCAATGAATATAATATATTAATATATATGTATATCGAAATTTTAGAAAAGAATTATTAACCATGCCTAAATAACTAATGAAATACATTTTTTGAACCACAGTTAGATTTCTTTTTATGTTCCGTTTCACTGATATTATAATAATGTGTCTAATTAATCAAGTCCTACATACGGGAATGTGGTAAAATACAGTTATGTAAATATTGCCATTCATTTTATGTAAAATAGTTAACAAAATTTGAGAAAAAGATATAACAAGAAGGTTATAATAATTCGTATATGTAGTAACATATTTTACTATGAGTCAACAACATATACATAGAGAGAGAGAGAGAGAGAGAGTTATCGGCTTAATTTGCATTTATTTGTTCACTATGTTGAATATAAGATATTAGTTCAAGGTGCATAACTAGCTAAAATCGTATTTTTTCAAAAAATTTTAAACCGTTTATTAAAAATCATTTACAGTATAGTACGATCAATTTATACAAATGCGATGAGTAAAAGGGTAGTGCTTAAAGTATACTTTATAGATTTTAACATAGAATACACAATATTATAGGTATACGTCAGTATAAATTTTAAACATAATACATAAAACAATAAATAAAACCCGCAAAAATTACAAATAAATTGCAATTTTATTTCAAAGTCATGTTTCATTTTAATCCGAAATACTCGTTGTTTTGTTTTTGTCTGAGAAATAACAATAAAATTCTAAACTGAGCCACAGTCGTTAAAATTGTAAAAAATAAACTAAAACTACGAAAAATATGATGAAACTAATTGAGACGTACAGAATTTTATCTCGTCTAGCCAAAAATAAATCGTATATTATTATTAAATTCATAATATACTGTGAATTATAATACATTTTAGAAATACAATTACTCTTTAAATCGATTTTCTTCATACCATACAGAACACATAAAATACTATCATGATAATCAAATTATAGTTCCCCGAGAAATTTCGTAACATATATTTTAGATAAATATAATATTTCATATTATACACGCGATACACCTAAAATTATGTTATTACTTATTGCTGCTATACACATGAGAATGAATAATACATTTCCTATTAAGAATATTACTTATATATCAAGTTGATTCATTGGACGGTTGGTTATAAACTTATAAACCTATTTATATTTAACGCGTACATAACAATATACAATAATCGTACACGAATCGAACACGGGCGTACGAATAGGTCACCTGCATAACAGCTACCTATAACTAATGGCTATACAAATGATGTGTTCTTCCAACGCCCATAGTACACGATGATATAAGAATAGGTATAATATATTTAAGCGACGTAACGTTATTTATAATAAATTTTAAAATATATATTTTATCGTCAAATTAACGTTCCCTTTTAATAATAATAATAATGTGTCATGCTTATTTAACCACGAAGAAAAAACATGTCGGTTTTTAATTGTTGTTTTGGGCGAACGGACACAGAACATCGATGTATATTATAATATTATATCCCACACCACGACGCAGCATCCCCGTTATCAAACGACCCGTATAAATCGACCGAACACGAAGAATGCCACACACAACGCGATGCCATTTGCCGTATTCTTATTTTTCTTTTTCGATTTTATCATATTTTTCATGGCCAAAAACACGTCTTCCACCGTAATAATAATATATTACATTAGAAAAAATTTAATTAAATCAGCACCGTGGACTTAAATAATTATGTTGTAGTCTTGCTATATTATAATGTCTACTAATATAATATACTCACTGTTTTAGTAGTAGTAGTTGTTGTTTTTGTAATGATAAAGATATATATATATATGTGTTAGTTAATACAATAACATAATGTTGCTTTTTTTTCTTTTACACACAAAATACGAGTCAATTATTGCACTAATATAAGAAATGTACATTTTTTTTTTTAAAAAGCAGTTATGTGAAAATATGAATGTAATATAAGTGCAAGAAAAACAAAATACAAAATAAAGATACCACATATTTGATGCGTGTTATCTCTGATCAATTGTGATGCAAACCAGTTTTTTTTTATACATACACTTAGGTATATATAAATTGAAAACATGAATGGAAGTATATATATATAAACCTATAGCATAATATGTAATGCAATAATAACGGAAATAAAAATAAATAAAACGATATATATAAGTATACCTTCTTTTTAAAATTTGTTTATATTATAATATGTACAAGTATTTAATGCAGAAATGTATACAGAACATGAAAAGTCATTACGAGTACAATCCTCATGAGATGTATACCGCTATCGTATATAATATTCATACTACTATATTATATAATACTATATATTAGACCAATTCTTGCCACGTATGGTGGTGAGATTTGGATGAAGGCCAAACAGATAGAAAGAAACTAAAGAACATTTGAGAACAAAATTTGGAAGAAAGTATGATATAAAGAACCCCCTTTCGTCGATGAATTAACGAGAAAATATTTACTGTCGACGCAGATAGTTACAATAGGAAGTAATGTGACATTACGGAATTAGGTAACATCAAAGTATTTTATGGCTATTTAGGCTACATTTTAATAAGTAAAGGGGAAACGAGAGGAAAATATTAAGAAAGAAGACTTAGGGGAGGACTAAATAAAACATAGATTGACGTGGTAAAAGAAAATATTTTAAAAAGTCTTAAATTTGGAAACTGGAGAAAGGCAGTTCAAAAGAGAAACAAGTGTAGACGAAATACATTCATAGCAGCAAAAACTCTTTAAAAGTAGATAATGTTATAGGTACCAGTAAAGGAAAAGAAGATATTTCATGAACGTTCAATATGCGCTAATATATAGAGCAGTGGTTCTTAGAAGGGACACACACTAATTGGAGTTAAAACTGACGTCTTTATTATTTATAGTAAAGCACTATTTATTTATATAATATATTTATAAGTTATTCGAAAGAAAATTTGTACCTGAGGGAATCCGTTGTTCGAATAAGTCTTTCATCGTAGGTAGATATCCACTTATTTCAAAAGTTTAAGAACCAGTCGTATAGGTAATCATATTATATATTATAGTATAGTACACTGGCACTTATTGGTACTATTTTAAACGAAAAAACCTTTAATTTATTTTTTTGCGATTATTCTTGAAGCTGAAGAGCGATTCTAATTACAAATGTATTATTTAAGGCACAGTATTAGTTATAAGCCCTTATACGTATCGCGTGAGAATAAAATTTCGGTGTGTATATTAAAACTTAGACAAACACTTATTGACACGGTATAGATACCTCTGTTGCGGCGTCGTGTTGAAATTGAGAATATTATTCGTCGACTACGAATATATTATCTACTTGCAAAGTGCAGAATATGCGTATCGTATTATTTTAGGTGTGGTTATCAAATTGAATACATAAATATCGATGAACAAATAATGAAACTAAAAAAAGGTAAAAATAGAGCTTACAGTCAGTACTCAGTAATCGTAAGACTTAATCAGATCAAATCGATACATAAAAATTGTATGGGTGAGGCAAAGATATATAGAAAATCATTCGAAACCGATCACAAATCTAATGTTTTATTTTATTATTTTTATCGTTAACGTGTATATAATACCATTGCGGCAGCAGTACCTATACTTTTACAGTAACAAAATTATGGTATGTAAATATTTCAAACATAATAAATTTTCATACATAATTTTTATCGATTTATTTTGGCATCAGCGTTAGGTCAGATTATATATATTTTTTACACATATTATAAGAATGAGTTTTATATTCAAATCTCACACGCTTTTTATGTATACTCATATTATGAGTACATAAAATCATATGAGTATATGACTCACTACAAGCACATATATGTCGGCTACTGAATACTGATACATAAATATTGTTTAATATCATAGCCCATAGGTATATCTATGATATTATATGCTATTATCGTATTCGATAATCTATTAAACACGAATCGATTGAAATAATTAATTATTATTCTTATCACAGTTTTTTATACAAAAAACTAGTTTTTAGAAAAACTTTTCAAGCTCGAACGTACCTATACGCGAGCCTTTATACGTACAAGAGATTTAGTAGGTACATAATATATGATATAGATAGGTGATAATAATATATAGTATTGCACAAACTGATTTACCAAATATGCTCACCGGCACTTTTTTCATTTTAACGTTTTTTTTCATAGCTAGATAATAATTACAAATCATAAATGTTAATAGATAAATATAAATTGCTAATTTATAGTAGAACATTCTTTAATAATTAAAAAAAAAAATGTCTCAAGAATTTATTAAAAACAATTAGGTAGTTAAAAACTAAATAATGTAATAACTAAAATACTTGAAAATGTATTTTCAAAATATTACAAAAATCTGTTTTTAAATAACTATCGAAGAAGTTTAAGGGATGAACATGCTTGGTGATCAACCTGCATGATGGTTTAGTGTAATATTTGACTTAAATATGTATACTTATAGATACTTACGTGTACGGTTAGAAAGTACTGTACTATCATCTCATCGCGGCCTAACACTACACCTATAATATATAATACTGGTACTGTACACGATTTTTTTCTTCTTTTTCTAATCCCTAAACGAGTATTTTATGACACACGAGCGAGTTTTCGTAAAAGCGTATGCAATGCTCGTAGAGTCGTTATGAACTGTGGGACGGTATTATACGGTTTTCAATTTTTAACGGACGATTATATTGCATTGCACCTCCCGCCCGCATATATTATATTATATTATATTATCATTGTTACCTATATTGCCTACCGAATAATAACCGATCGAAATCCGATTTTGTAATACCCGAACCCACGACGCGGTGAGAACGAGTTTGTCGGTCAGACGAAACGAACGCATTTAATATTATTATGTACGAAACAACTTACTCTGCTATCGCGTATTATAGGTATATGTATCTATACGTTATATAGGTACCTACGTAAATAATTACATTTAAATACTATACCTTCGATATATTTTACGCGTATTTATATTACTATCCATAAATTATTATCGTACTCGATATTATCGTTCGAAGTATCTCTCGCGCACTTGCATGTATAATGTATATATTATAGGTTAAATAATAACATAATAATATCCATGGGCCGGGTAATACGTTGGTACATTTATTATGTTATTATAACATAGTGCGCGTGTCCGCCGTCATCCTTCGCCGACCATTAGCTCGAATTACGTTTATATCAATATTATAACTGCAGTGCGATTCGATTCGTTCACAATGTTCACATGCATAAATCGCACATTACATACATCGCACACGTGAAAAACACATATATAGTCGTTGTGAGACACATACATGCCGTTATTATAAATTGCGTTGACATAAAAAAAAAAAAAATAGCCAAATTTCGTCTGTTCTTAGTGGTTTTAAATCAGACCTCTCCGGTAGCATCGTCGTCGTGGAGAAGAAATTCCGTGAGGTTCGTACAAAGCATTACAACTCGTATGATAACACTCAGCCTCCGCCCCTCGTGGCACACTTATTATACCTACACTTAAACAAGATCATTTACCCGATTAAAATCGATCGATTTCACGAACAACTAAATTCGAATGGTACATGGCATTATTATACAATCATAAGCGAACAATGCGGGAATAGGACTTAGGCTTATCTAAAATGCTTATTTTTACAGCATATCTTAGGGGTTCTAAATGTACAAACGTTTGTATACTTTGTGATTTTTAGTAGTTTATTTTTTTTTGTCATCTTCTCTAATTATAATAATTGTCGATAAGTTACTCGATATGCTAAAATTAAAATTTTTCTTTTATCCACCAACATTACGTTAAACTAGTTATGGATACAAATTCTACTACGACGGTGTATACTGTATTACGATCGTCCGTCCGACTATACATATTTTATTTCCCACGTGCATTATAATGACGAGTGGCGAGTATATGTTTAAATTTTCTAAATATTTTTCGCAAGAATTCATAATAGAAAAAAATGTACCTATATGTTTATTTTACGAGTGGTCGTTTTTAGCGTTTTTAGAGACTATATACATAATTTTAACGGTCTTATTTGCATATAATCGAGTGTTTTTAGTGACAGTTAGCTCGCATCTATAATATTGTGTATAATTTAAATATAAATAATAATGAGTCGCACATCCACATGTTGTATATTTCAGTTAATTCGAAATTTTCATTACGTAGCCGTTTTGTGTTTCATACCAAAAGTGTTCATGTCATGAAATTGTCATCGTCGTCCACTTAACAAAATACTTTAAAAAAAAAAATGAAAAATACATTTATTGATAGGTATTTTTTAAAACTGTGCAGTGTTATTGATTCTACCTATTTTGATATATATATATTCGTATAATATATGGTAACAATGTTACAAACTTAATATCCACAAAGCAATTGTAAATATGAATAATAGCAATAATAAATAATATTATATAATAATATTTATTGTTACTCATATACATAAATTTATATAACACACGCATGTAGTATATGTATAATAGAGACAAGACAAGAGTATTCATATAATATGACTATATAGCATTATTAAACTGAATTTAATTTCGTTATAATATTCCCATCCACTTCAGGAAAAGTCGATAGTAATATAATTTATCTATAAAATGTGTTTTTATTAAACAGTCCCATTAAATACTGGATATTTAATTTTATAATAGTGATTTCTACAAATACATCAAATACCTACACACTAAATTGAAACGGTATTATAATGCGTAGGTAAACTAGAATGCTAAGACTAGAATAGAAACTAAATGCTTGTACGACTTTATTCTCAAAAACAATAGCTAAACTCTTTTACACAGAAATCATTATATTACAAGTTTAACATTGGAATTCGACTAGATTATGATAAATTATTTGATAGATGTATTATAGACAGACAATATAGCAAAAAAAAATCTTAAACGGTTTCATTGTTTTATCTGACAGCTAAATTAAATTGTATAATATGATTATGTCACTTTATTATTACTATACATGAAATGACAATTGACAAGCCAAAATAAAATCAATTTAATCAGATCGACTATCATTGACTGTCAGCTGTACAAAATAATATACATTATTTTCGTATATTATTGTCTGTGCTTACATTAATAATGCAATTTGAAAGTTCTATTAAAACGATGAAAGTTAAATCGACCAAGTCCAAAACCAATGAATATCAGAATATGAACATTGATTGACGTTTTTGATTCGCAATTATCTTAAGTATTCAACTAGATTTTAGCATTCCGTTCTACTTTAAGTGGTAACATATAAATAACTTGTTAAGACAAGATGTTACAACTGATTACATCGTCATGTTCGGCTACCCTAAGATTATCTTACTTGACTTCCCAACATTATCTAATGTAATACATCACGGCGTATCGGGTATAATAAACTTTTAGTCTCGAAACAAAATTAA
The DNA here is from genome assembly GCF_020184175.1 of Aphis gossypii. Lineage (NCBI taxonomy): Eukaryota > Metazoa > Arthropoda > Insecta > Hemiptera > Aphididae > Aphis > Aphis gossypii. The sequence goes on from NC_065530.1 coordinate 77,316,826, forward strand.
AATGTCCACTATTCAACTATTGTTTTATTAAAACAAATACGCTGGCACGCTGTAGTATAGTTATAACTTATAACATATTTGTACGTACGCAATACAATATATTAACTTTTGTGCTGAAAATACTAAATAGTATGGTAAAAAAATAGTAAAATCTATTTCAGTATTTCCAAAATAATGAATTTAAAATTATTAGATTATAGTTACATTTTCGCTAAAACTCATCGTATGCTTATAATATCAATCTCCATAATATATAAACGCTTAAAATTATTCATTGGTAATTGTGTAAACATATACAACGACAATCTAATTTTGATATTTTACTTAATATATTTGTTAAATAATTTATAACTCAATATAAATCTATACAACAAATCTTACTTATCCATTTAATTAATTTATAAATATATTATAGATAAGTATTAGTTAAAATTCCTTTTAACACTACGAATTTACGAATGTGTATTACAATATTTGAAAATGTATTTGCATACGCATTTAAATTGTTCTTAATATTCTGCACAATCCCTCGTATATACATATATATATATTTATGATATATTATCAGTGACCTATCTAAAAAGTTATTAAAGTGTACTTTAATGTTAAAAAGTCAAACACACATATCTATATAGTGGAGAAATACTGATAATAAATTATTTATTACATATTATAACCTATCAGTAATATAACTACCTATATCAGAGATTCCCAACCGGGGTGCCGCGAACTTTATTTAGGGTGCCACGAAATTATTTGAAATATATTTTATATTGTATAATTTATGCTATAATAATAAAAAATAAAAATATATAATTAATTTTTAATGTAATAATTTGTTTCATAATGTATAATATGTGTATATAGTAATTATATCTACATCTTACTACTTTTGTTTATACTTAAGCACTGTTAAATAAAACCAAAGTTGTCGGGTGCCTCCGAATTTTTATAAAATGATTAAGTGTGCCGTGAGTCAAAAAAGGTTGGGAATCTCTGAAATATATCAATCAAAATATGAAACCCGATAGGGTTTTTGTAGTATATATCTCTTTTTGTCGTTAAAATGTATTGATCATTTTTATCAGAAATTAAAAAACAGTTCGACATGTGTCGAAATATAATTTATGAATAAAATAGTATTATTATTATAGTCATGTATAAATACAAAAAATAAAGATTCATTCAAAATTCTTAAGAAATCCCTACAGTCGTTTTTTTTCACTATCTGTAGTTGCAAAATTAAATTATTCAAATTTATTTACAGGAATTTATTAAATTAAATGTATATTTACTTATAACAATAATAATGTATAAAATAATATATTATAGTTTAATATAATAATAATTAAATAAAAAAAATACTAATCATTAAAACGTGTTTTTCTTCGTAAGCCATTACTGTATACCGTATATAGCCATAAACTATATGGTATGGTTAAATTATTCTTAAACATTTAATTTATTGACATTTTTTTTTTCGTATTTTGTAATGAACCAATAATTATATGTATAGTACAACTCTATGAATTATCACACAATAACTATATATATGTAAATAATATATTAATTTATTATATAGATATTTAAATATTATAAAGTTTGATTCGATGACATTATAAAATTTACTGAATGTGTTCCTAGTAAACGCTGATATGGAAATATTATATGTTGTTTTAAAATAATATAAAGAACAAACGTAGCACAATATTTAAAGTAAAATAAGTTGTTTCTGTATAAAGCAAATATTGTTATATAATCATATTTTATTCACACGGACATAAAACGACCGACTCGACAATTCACGTTATAGAACCTAACCTAACTTAGTTGAAATTCGTTCTATAAAAACTGCCCTACCCGAATATCATTTAAGTTGGCCCGAACCGACGCACATGGTGGTTACGCGCGCACGCAATAGTTAAATACTTGCAACTGTAATATAGGTATAATGTGCAATAATAATAATTGTGTTACATTTCATAATGAACTTAATCTAGTCACGAATTAAGCGTTTGTAAAGGGATATATTTTGAAATATTATTATTAATACGAGTTTATGTGAAACCTTTAAATGCCGAACACTCTTTAGGTCACCGTAATTATGTCATTGTATCCGTTATTTAGAGGTACCCACTATTCAGATGAAAAAAAATTCTCGAAATTAATAACTATGTACAACATTTATGTATGTGCTCGTAATATGTATAATAAAGACATACGTATATTATTTTTTTATTTTAATAGAAATATTAACAGTATTCAAAATTATGATAGTATAATGTACCTATGTAGAAATTATTAAAAATTTAAATAATTTTAAGATAAAAATTAACATTTATTAAAAAAAATTAGTTACTCTAGCTCGTTTAAGACCTTGATGCATAATCTACAATATCTATGTTTACGAATACGTTCGTATACAATGGAATCACAAGCACAACTAAATACGAGTAGGGTAACTTCACAAAACATAAACTGTTGAAAAATAGCATTAAAAATGACTTCATCTACGCGATGATAGCTTGATAAGATTAACTATAATTTTCCATAATAGAATAATGTTTAGCAGTAAGATTAGATTAAACAGATACGAGATATTAAGACATTCCACGATTATTCTATACATTTACGATAAAATTTGTCAACATCAAAAATTAAATTGTCATACAAATGATCGTTATTTAAAATGTCCGGTATTTAGAGGTAGGTTAGGTGGTTAGGTTAGTGGTAAAGTGGTGAATATGTTCCCGTTCCCATAAAAATTCTGCTATTCGAAGATGACCGAAGGAAGCTTTCACTGTAGATATATATTTAAAGTGTGAGAATCAAATGCTAAATAGACAGATGTAGGTGCTCATTGACGTAATAATAGTGCTTGGGTTCAAAATCTTAATGTCGTTCAGCAACGTATTAACAATATAATAATATTATGTCTAATTAAAACTTTTAAAAAAACAAACGAATAGATATATTTTTTTTTAATAATTGAATTAGTTACAAGTATAACGGTACAATACGAAGCCTATTCGTGATTATGCTTGCAGCATAATTATAGGGTAAATATGTTAATTTTTAGTTTTAGGCTCGAAACAATAACAACTCCAAGGAATAAATCATAATTTTTAATAAAATATAAACTATAAAGATCTACCTACCTACTTACTATATTGTATTATTATTTATTTTATATCGTTATATACTTAAAGACCACATTAATGGCACATTATACCTATGCGATGCGTATAGTATAAAGATGAATTGTTTTTTGCATACCACCTTATATCAGCTTAGAAATTTTGAGCTTTTTTTGGTAAAAGGTAAAAATATAAAATTTCAATGTCTTGTGCTCGATCATGTGTATGTGTGAGTGTGTGCAATATTTAAAGAAAAATAAATGTAATCTATTCAGAATCCAAGGAATTCCACGATCCAGATTTCGCTGAATAGGATATTATTTAGTATAATAAATACGCGTGTCTTAATTCATATCGTATATGAATTAAGAGCTTACTTCACATTTGCGTATACTATTAATATAGACACAACAACTGTTCACATAAAATAATAGCCGTACACATCCAATACACTCATATCCACACAGCTCCCACGCGCAAACAATAGACTAATGATACATACTAGTGTATTTTTTCTTGGATAAACATATTTGAATACGTCAATTTATTCATATTATTACTCTTACTAACGCAATTCGTTTTATTTTTTTTAAACAGTTATGACTAATAACTTAGCTTAATGTCTTCGATTATGATAATTTGGTGAATAAAAATCTAAAAAATAAAATAAAAAACGGAACAACGGATAGTATAAATTAACCATATATGAATATAAAATAAAATATACTTGTATATTTTTCACTGCACGATACTGAAATATAAAACATATAAATATGTACACTTGGGAACTCGATCTGCTGTATAAACATTTATAGGTGTCGAATGTATACACTTCTTATATATTAATAATACGATATAGGTAACGTTAATATTAAATATTATTGTGTAATAGTTAATCATTATACACGCAATGGCCAAAAGTTTTAATTCTCAGCGTTGTTTAGGTACAAATTAATCACAACATAGTAACTGAATCATAAAATGCATCAACCCGATTATTATGGTACATGTCCATAATTTTCATATAATCACATTTTTACAGATTTTTGTATAGATTAGACAAAAATATCGTTTTGTGCAAACAGGACACATGTTCAGTTTACTAGTATAATATAAAATGATCATGATATTTTGTGTTGAATGCAAAACCATCACACATCATATTAAGTTTTTTGTCTCTCCTGAAAAATTATAAAATGTGAACATGTGCTCTTCTTGCATTTAGTGATTCAACTAAAATCGATATTTTTTGTTAACAAACAAAAATAGGACAAATTTATTTTGAGATTTGTATAGGTTTCTGTAGGAACAAATTATGAGGAATCTTGTATTATATTTACAAGCTTTTTGACAAGTCATAAAACATCGTCAATATCTAGATAGATATACATCTAGAATCTAGATAGACAGATTGTAATCTTATAAAAATAAAAAGCTAAAAAATTTAAAAAACTTATCTAGACGTTTCTAGATCTAAACGTATCTAGAAAAGAGCCAAAATATTTTGAAAATTGTATTTTATCCAGAAAACAATCCGACCAATATTTGGTGAATATTTCAAGTGTCTTCAGTTCTTTGTTTTTGAATTATAATAATATGATGACAAACTAGTCTTTGACAAAAATTGATATTGTATAAATGATCCTGTTTTTGCATGATTTTTTTTTCAGTTTATCCAATTATTATAAAATAACTTACTAAAAATTTAAATAATTTTACCCCCCCCTCCACCATCCTCAAATTGTTCCAATTTTCTACCAAATCACCTTCAAAATGAAATATCAAAGCATTTTCGTTGCTCTAAAAGTTGAAAACAATTACAAAAATAAAAATAATAATTGTAATCACTTATAAATAGCTTTGCTATAGACATCGAATATCTAACGTCATAATAAAATACTTTTTGCTGTATTATTGTTTTAATAATTACGTGGTAAATATTGCCTACATTTACAGTACTTTATATATATATATTATATACACAGTATACTACAAAATAACATCGCAGTTATAATATTTTACTTTCGATCTGTCAAAATATTATTATTTTTTTTTTTTTGCAGTTCTGTCACATATTTATTTATTGCTGAACTAACAAATATATTGAGTGAAATATTTTTTTTCTCAACCTACGTAAAGAAAACTATAAAATGTATTCATAGACTACAAGCCTACCGACCGCTGTCTGCTTTATATTATATAAATAATTCAATTTGATTAATGTATATAAATATATATATATATAAATATTATATAATACTTGCTTGGGCTGCTACTTTTATGCTACTTCTTTTACTAATTCTAGAATACACATTATTATAATATTACGTACACGTCTTAACAGTTTTCGATTTAGTGACAGAATAAGCATCAACATTTAACATAATCTCTGGACGAAATTAATTCTATTTCAAGAACTGGATAAGTTCATAATGTTGGTATAGGTATACGTACGTAGTACATAATATAAATATATAATATATAAGTGTGTGTGTGTGTGTGTGTGTGTGGTGTGTGTGTGTGTGTGTTGTGTGTGTGTGTGCCTACAATTGCATTTACATTAAGTAGGTACTTATGAAAAACGAGTTTACAGTAATTTATACTCCATATAAAATAAGTTCGATTAGATTGTACTGGATGCATCACGGACTATTTAACTTTACACCACATTTAAATATGTCAAATCTTTATTTATTTTATGCAAAACATTTTATATTATTATATGATCTTCTTAACCAATTCAGATTTTATGAAGAAAAAATAATAAAATGGTACCTAAGAATTTAAATCATTTAAATTCGGTGTTAGACTATAAATCGTTTTGGATTTCGAACTGAGTTGTTTATAATGATAATGTTACTCGTGAAATAACTTGGAACACTAACAGTGCCGCGATGCAGAACCCAAATCTAGATTAAAAATTGAACATAAACTATAAACTTTAGACCAAATATAATTTATCAACTGTCTCGAAGGTTTTTGAGAACATCACAAAAAACGAATGGTGAAGAAACGGAACAAATAATCTTTATAGTTGTTTGTATGGAATAAATTTCGTTAAGAATATTATTATTTTTCGTAAACAATAAAACGATGGGTTAAAATAAATTAAGAGGACTAAAATCACACTATTTCAGTCCATCCGTTTTTTTATTATTTAATCGCCCTCGTACCTTCCTCTAGTTTTATTTTATTTTTTGAAATTAAATATACTATACGGCTTGTGATTTGCATATGAAGGAGAGGTGTGGGTAATTTCGAATATTCAAACTCTTAACTATATGTATCCTTGCTGCCTGATTAATGCGCTATACACCATCATAATAATAAATTAGGTAACACGCGGTCATTATATTGAAATGTTTCTAGAGTTGTTAAGTGCTTCGGTTCCGCAATCTAATGCAACATGTTTTGTTTTTGACAATCATGACGCCATTTGACTTTGCAACTGCAAACTGCAGCAATATCACTTATATGCAAATACACGCTATATGAATTCACATGCCCCAGATATATATAAATAGATACATATAACATTCGTCTGTAATTCTGTGGTTGTGCACACTTTCGTGTGTGCATATTATTAATTATCACTTTAACAGACCGTCGGTGACTGTATATAATCAGCTCTAATTATTTTATTCATTAGACCAAAAGTGATTGCATCAAGAGTGCAAATTTCAATATCGGTTCCGAGCAGCAGTATTAATAGGTATTTAATATACCTAACGGCTATAAAAGTATAATATTATCATTTCCTGATGCATAACTCCTGCTACTTGATGATGTTATTGCGGATCACTTCGGATTAAAAGATATTGAAGGTCATCTTAATTTAAAAATATTATTTATTTTTATTGTTATATATCTACCTATATTTTTAAGATAAATGATGAGTGTTGTATTGAACTCGTTGTGAATGATGATAATACTCATATTATCACTTTATTAATAATTATTTACCATAATCATATTTCACATCATCGCCATAATAAGTAGTTTTGAATTTTTGATGTTTTATCCGCGGTCTTAGAAGATTATTTTCCAAGACCGTGGTGGTATTATATGGTTATTAATATGTATATATGTATTATCTGATTATCTGTACCGATAAGCAATAATATTAAATAATATGTATCAATAGTCGATGGAAGTTAAAAAAATAATGTGGAGCTTCGGTTGCCCACTCCCAATCTATTTTATCACCCTACGCCTATATTTTTAAGTACGTCACGACGAAGTCCCACACGTCTCTATATATAATTTAATTTATATATAATATAATATATATACATATATATAATATGTTGTATGCATGCATATCATTACATATTATATTATGTTGTTATAATTTTATACAACCTAACCATCTCTAGCCGCGAGTAAGACATAACAATAATGCTATCCTTATCAAACTGTACACATCGATGGCCGCGGCTGTAACGATAGCGCAGACACGTGTTCTTGGCGACCGTTCCCAAATCAAGGACGAGCCGCTCTTTGGTCCGGTCAAAGGAAACCTCCGTCGTCTTCAGAGTCTCTGACCTCATATATATACACGATATATTATATTATTATACAGGTGGTATATTATGTGTGTGCACACAAGTTATAACCACGTGTATATTATATTATTATCATATTATTATATTGTTTGGATAATACGTTTTGCCGTTAAACCGCATGCGCCACGATATATCGACGCACGGATTTTAATTTAAATACTCGTGTCGATTATGTAAATCGCCTGGAACAATTGATCGTGTTAATATGTATATTTATTTTTATTGCGATCGTGTGCGTATGATAAATAATACGTTTTTGAATTTTGGTAACCCAAACGCTTTCTATGAGAGTAGGCATATTATAATATACCTATCCCTATAGTGCATCTATATAGTCGAACCCGACAAACAAATGGTGAAAATAAAAAAAAGAAAGTTTTTTTTTTTATAATAAACATCTGTGTCGAAACACGCGCTATAATTAACTGAACAGTTAGTGTCAATTATTAAATTATTTTTTTGAATATTCGTGTTTTATGGTAAACACGAGTTCTTAATAAATATAACCGCCTTATTACACTGCCTAACCCTAATAAATATAACTCAATGTCAATTTTATAAACTAATATTTAAAATTAATTATTTATTTGACACCATTGAAATAAAAGATATTTCACAATAAGATAAATCGAATATTTGTACTAACATATTATATTATTATGAAATATTAAAATGTGCGAGAAAATAATAACACAGTTAATCAGGGAGATCGGAAAACAAAATCACTGTGCAATTTAATTTCAACGAGTTTTCATAGGGGTATTTAATAATTACATAGGTAGTAAGTTTCGAACTCTGTACAAAATATAATGCAAAAACTATTATTCCGTATAAAATTAACTTTACCTACCTTTACAGCAGTAAATGCAGTTTATATGTTCTAATATTATCATGTTCATATACTTTTTAAATTTATTGTGCAGTCGCAGACTGTCACAGTAGGTATATTATACATCACAATAATATGTATGTTAGCATTTAAAAAACATTATATACATATTATGATGTTATGGTATCGTAAATTTAAAATTATTTCGTAAACGTGAGATTAAAATTGATGTTAATTATTTGCAGACGATTAATAAATTACAGGTGTACCGTCTCTGCAAAACCTCGATTTTCCCGTATCGACATAAATTCCACAAATTGTGTAAATTGAAATTGTCTGACCACAGGCCAGTGGTGAAGAAAAAGACTCCCTTGTGCTGTATATTACATTATATTAAATTTTATTGATTCGCGATATAATACGCAATATTGTAACAGGTATATATAACAGGGTTCGACGCAATAATAATATAATTACAGTCGCATAAATCATTCACCACCACGTCGATCTAACCTTGTCAGTTAAACACGATCTACTGAACTACAACGCGTATGTATTTATAACGCTGTAACAACCTTGCCGCCGCCGTAAACCACCCAGCAACCACCGATACCATTAAAACCACACGTCTCATTATTGTTACCTATATTATACTATTATTATACACGTTGTATTGTATTGGTTCTTTACGAGCATGTCATTCGTCCAATCGTCGGCCGGAAAACGGATAACACTAATATATTAAAATAATATATACGGCGACGACGACTTGTTCTACATAATATTAATGTATATATAATATATATATATAGGGGAAATATATAAGACAAAAGCCCCGACACTACGGTTATAATATTTACAAAACACGACACCCGGCTATAAATCACCGCTACGACTGAATATAGGTAAAGTCGCACGATGAAAAATTTCATGTTTACACCGATAAATAAGGTGTATACCTACTTATCGGTGCCGTGCAGTATAAATTGTTCCGTCAATGAGTAAAGCATTACCTATATAATATACCTACGATGTACCCATACTATTATATTATATGTGTACAAGAGAAAACAATCTATATAAACGCACAGGTTTGTTATATTATTGTTATTTATACGGTCTAGCTATAGGTATATACGAGTATACGTGGGAAATTGCATTAAGTAAAATAAATTGGTATATGCAAAAATTTTCCGGCGTGGCATTAAATCAATATGAAATATTACGTTCGTTCCGTTACGTGTATACTCGCACACACACACACACACACACACACATACATACATAGGAACCTATAAGCGCCCATAACTATATGCACTGCATCCATAGTGCGGTGTTTGAATTTTGAAATCGATTGCTATACACGACATTTTCCCCGAAGGCGTGGGTATCGTGGCGTCGGCTATAGATTGATTTATCCGACAACAATAAATTTGTTGAACATCGCGGACCTGTTTGTTATAGCCGGAATCGAATATTAAAATTAAAGGTGCCAAATAATCGTCCGGAATCGATTATTATTATTATTATTATTATTATTATTATTATTAGTATTCTTTGGATATTAACATATTATTATAGTATTATACCGAGGTATTTATATGTATACTCGTCGTACATATAACTCCAATAAATTATTATTTTATTTTCGTCTATATAATATTAAAATATAATATATATATATATAGGTATACTTTTTTTTCTAAAAAGTAACACCTCCGTTTTACTCCGGTTAACTGACAGATAGTGTGTACAATAACAATTATTAACACGCAATAATTCAATTAATTTATCTAAATTTTGATTTAATATAACGACTTCTTGTTTACCTTTCATAAATACAATTAATATAATAGAATGCTACTGTTACACATAAAATAATCATTATCTTAAACGGTTTTTTTTTTCATTTCTCATTCGAACGCAATTAACCACGGATTATAAACTTCTATATCGTCTCTATTAAAATTCTGTTATAAATTATAATTCCGTGATCTTTATGTACCTACAACGTTTTAATGTTAAGTTAATTTTTTGCAAATGCATTTTATATGTTTTCTTCTATATTTATGTACGATGTTATTCGAGTGAAAAAACCTTGATTTAATAAATATAAATATAATATATAATAGGTTGTATACAACAGATTAATACCTATGTCAATTTGTTTTCATGTTATACCATAAAAATATGATACATAATATGTATTTATGATGATTATCATGAAACATTTTCTTTTCCGTGTTCAATTTATTTCCATTAACTAGACGTTGAATAATAATATCAATGATAAAAACAATTAATATTAGACATTTTTAAAAAATATTGATAATAGTATGACATTTTTAAAACGTATTTACATTATTTATATTTCTGAAACTTTGCTCATTCTAACATTCTATCGAGATTCAACAGTATGAGGGTATACTTATTGTTAATGCAATATACATTACTAAGTTACTATTAGTATTATTATATTAAATTTATCTTTTTCAAATCTCAATTTCATTCATAGTATAAGCAAATAACTAAACAAAACATAAATAATTTAATGTCCTTACAATAAATAATAAATAAATATTATTTTACATAATCAATTAAACGAATCTATTTACTTACAAAAATTATGCAAAATGTCCTTGCTATATAGACATTCAAAGAAAACATGTAGATTTAAATCACCGGTTTGATAAAAATATATCTATAATCAATCAGAAGGACAGTGCGTGGGTATTTCAAATATTGTATATGAATAAAATAAATATTGAATGATTTTTATAACTATTAGTTTTAGTCAGATTTGGAATGAGCTTTACAATTTAATGTCAATCATAATAACTCAATACTTAAAATGTACATTTTATTCAAAGATTTATTTTTGTATTAAATAAATTGGTTGATTTGAAAAATAGCCGAAACATTCTAAATATATCCGATGGGGGCTGAATCAGAGCATACAAATAATTATTAAAACAAAATTTAAATGAGTGTTAGAATCAAATATGTACTGAACTGCAACATAGCTCAGTAAAAAATATTTATTTCAGAACGCGTATTAATAAAATTGTTACAATAGGTATAGGTAGTCACTAGTCTATATAGGTAGTCGACAAAACAATAGCGTAATACATAATCATAAAAATGTATTATATTATGACATTTGTCGTCAAAAACCACATATAACGTCTTATCATCTCATAATAATATGTTAAGATTAGTATGATCATTAAAGTCCCGTCCCATTATTAGCATATACTGATAAGTCTATATGGCCTAACACTTAAGTAATTGAGTTGTTAAAGAACCATTATTGGTATACTATATATGATATATTTGCAGCCTATAATATGTATAACCTATAATTTTAACTGCAATAAAGCATAATTTTCCAGGTAGTATAAATTATCTTAATAGTTAATACCTAGGTAATTATATGGCTACTCGAATTATTGTATACTATATAATATTACATATAAAAGGGAGTGAACATGCGTTTTAAAATGTATTGTTTAACAGATTTGTAGGGCAGATTTCATATAATACACAGTCATTACAATATTATAGTCATGTAACGCGTATAAATGATGAATTAGAAATATAATACCTATATACTCGTGTTATATATGGAAACACCCAATCTCCAAAATCTGAAAACAACTTCCTGCATAATTTTTTAATCCAAATCTAAAACCGTTATAAGTATAATATGGCCGGTTTTAAATTTGTCCAAACCATATTAATATACACATGTCACATATACATTGTATACCTACCTACCTATTGTGTATTAATTATATAGGTACTAGTGTATAGCTGAGGATCGATATCGTTTTAATTTTCTCTAAACTACAGTTGACACAAAGATTATATTGTGCTCAACCGTTTATACTCGAAAGCATGTGACGTTACCACTTAATTTTACTATACACGTGCTCGTTCCGGTTGGAGACTTCAATGCCCTATAAATTATTGTACAAATTACTCCTCGGGGAAAAACAACAAAAAAACAAAACGTGAATTCTTTGGATATAAATTACCTTAACGCCCAAGAACAATGCTGAATAAATAATATTAAAAAACGACCGGCTAGTATTTTTTTATCGTAAATGGTGTTATTATCATGTTAATTCGTCGCTTTAACGTGTGTGGTCCTACCTATCTTGAATTAAATATCTTAGCTAAAAAAGATTAAGGTTGTGTTCGACACAATTTTTATTGAACACACACGCTGTTTTCGACCGGTTTTTTCATCCCCCAGACTAGGCGTTTTCTCACATTTTCACCTGCAGGGGTCTCATTGAGGAAGTCCTAATCTGATCGTGCATTGACATACTACTATAATATACACCGTAATTTAGGCCTAATTTACGAGTTTTTAAGTATCCTTTGAGATGCCTGCATAAAGAAAAAAAACTACATAAAACCAAAATCACCTTTCCAGGTTTTGAACGGTTTGTCCAGACATTTTGAATTAAAAAAATAAACACAATAATTTTCATTTTTTATCATTAAAACTGTCACATTAAAAACATTTAAACATATACGAGTACTATATTTATTACGCTTTTGACATATTTTATAGATCTTAAGTTCAAATAATAAGGTGCCGTTTATTTCATTAAGAATCTAATGTTTTTCTAAATTGTTTTTTATTATACAGTGTCTATACAATTATATACAATATTGCATTTAATCTAAAATAAAAAATATTAAACTCGTCATGATTATCAAATCATGTTACAATTTTATTCACATTAATCATCATTAAACAACCCTAAACCGCCTATAAGACATCAACATTATAAATATTTATAATTAATTGCATAACATCTAAAATTCATAAAATCCTGTTTAAGTAGGTAATAAATAATTTCCCAATAAATATTAAAAATTACTAATATACGAATGTATATATAGTTTATTGTAGGATCATATATGATATGTATTTTAATTAAAATAAATACTATGAAATCAGCAATCATGGTCAAGAATAATATTATTGTGACAACAAAAACAATGGATTTTTTATTATTATTCATAAAAGTTGTTTAATAAAAAGTTTATTACAGACGCAGTAATATCCATTTGCATCAATATACTTTTACATAAAATAAATAAAGACCAATAAAATAAATAAGCCAAGCTGCCCATTTAACGGTTATCCCATACCATTTCAAATATAACATACATAATAAAAGACACTCCTATAGGTTATTACGTGAAAATAATAAAACATATTCCTATTTATACTCGTACATAGCCATATAAGTAGATACTTACCAAAAATTGTATGATTCCTATTTAATATAGTTTTAAATGATTGTATATAGAAACAATGTCGTTTTAAATTTATTTTCCAAAAATGTATAGTACATAATATTCTACCTTAAATAATTCAGTATAATACGTACCTATAATGTTTTCACGTTTTAAAGACCGTCCGAATAATATAATATTAACATCGTATTATATTATGTTTCTACCAAACAGAATTCCTCTTCAAAATATGTCATATTTCTCAAACACCGCCGCATATTTTTTACTGTTCAAGTATAAGCGGCGCATAACTCTATGTCAAATGATTGTATACATTTAAACGCAACAAGCGGAATATCAATCAAACAATCTCAAGCGCGTGACAGCAGTTATTGTGACTACTCGTCATAAACAATTATATATATACCTACGTACGAAAATGAGAGTCAGAAATCAACCCGCGTGACCGCGTCTCTGATATTTTTTCCGAGTACGTGGGTAGGTTACAAGATATCGATAACCGACCACCGGTACATTTTGATCAAGATTGCTCAGTGATCAAAAGGACCCGAGGGTCCATATAATAATATGTATACACTATATTATACCCTCTTGTAACTCGCACACGCTTAAGAATAAAGGTATATCCAAATAATCTAAGATTTGTACCAATAAAAATATTTCATTTCTGCGTCTTGCTATGTATAATGTGTTGTGCTCATGAAATCGCACTCCAACAATACCTATAATTCTATGTTAATTTAAAAAATTTAAAATTTAAGAATAGGGTAGTTTCAGATTGATCCGTGACTGATTAACTACACACATGTTAACATATGAACTCGAAGCTCTGCTAGATGGGTTTCGAGCTGCATGCATATTGTGATAGTGGTTATATTATTCAATTATTGTCTCCGAATCTAAGTCCTAATTTATGAATTGTTTTGACTGTTAGAAACCAATTCCAAAACTAGACTATATATTATTGTGTTTGAACAACTTTCTGATAGTTAGAGTTTGCGTTTCTGGTGTATTAAAATCGCAAAACTCTACTGTATACAATATACATATAATATAATATGATAAAAATTTGATAGAGATTATTCTCACCATCGATTGTTACTTATATTTATGTCTTGTTTTCACTAATCCACCATAATATGTATCCTAGGTCCTAGGAGCTTGAAACACCATGTGTACTCACTCGTACAAAAGAGTGTAAGACAAAAATCATTACTCATTACTATTGCTCTGCATCGACATCGATTCCAAAAAAAAAAAGCGAATTCGTAATAACATTAACAGCGAAAACGGGATAAAAAAAACCGCGAATCCGTAAGTTTATTTTAATATTGTGTTCTAATAATGCGTCACTTGTAAAAATCGCGTGTAGTATCCACTACACGTTTCGCGAAAAAACAAACGTGTTAAAAAACACGAATCGCGATTCACGCTTCTGACTACCTACAACGACGACGATGAGTACCAATATCTCGGGGCGGTTGGCATGTACCTACCAGTATAATATAATAAAATTAATATGATATTATCATGTATATGATATGACTGCGATCCAAAACAGCAAAACACACACCCACACATCTATTTTTAAATATAATCGATATTATATTATATTTGCAAGTATATAGTGTGCTCAAGCGTGGCGTCGTCGCGTAATATAATAATATATTATTAATTTACATATTATCCCGACGATGATGTTGCCGTATATTAATAGTAATATAATAGTGCAATAGGTAACGTGAAATATTCGTACTGTGGGTGGTGCGGTCAAAATAAGAGCGTGTGTGAGTGAGATAGAAAGTGCAATAAGCTACTTATATGTATTATTAAGTATAAACGATTGATGGCGCAAAACGATTGATGCAGTTGTACCGACGTACCGTGAGAATATTTATTAAACCTACACCTAATACCTACTCGGATGCAATCTGCATCTGTGAACGGCATATTGTTATTATTGAAGTTTTGCTGTAACAACAACAACAACAAGCGTTTAATATTATTATGGCACACGTTGCGAAACCGATTTATGATCATCAGCGTCATCGATCGCGAGCGCCGCAGTGCAGTGCTGCAGCTGGTCTGCAGATGACTGACGGTTAGAAGAGTAGGATAAGTACATAATATTATAATAATATTATTATTATTATTATGCAGGCGGTAAGTAGGTTTATCGAACTATATAGTATAATAATACCGTTTATGCCCAACCGGCGCCGCGGTTCGTTTGATGTGTGTGGCGCACCGGCGAGAGTATTAACATGCTTAAACGAAGACGATCATCGTATTCCTTCATCGACATACGAATTACGTATATAATAATAATATTACGATATCTTTATAGATGTTAAACTAATACAATATTTTATAACTTTATAAGTCACAAGACGATTCATCGGGTGTGCTCACCCCATTTATTTTGATTATGAGTTTATTCAAATTCTGATTTTTGGAATTCGTATGTATATTTTAAGATCATATTATTATATTAAAATACTTATAGGTACACATGTTGTGCTATTCAAGGAGTGTCCTCTGGCAATATAAACTTCTGTTTTTTTTTAATCATGAACTACATTTTTTATCTATAAAATGTTTCACCAATAATTTTTTTTTTTTTAACATTTTGATGTATTTATATAAATTGAAGTATTAACGAGTAGTTTCTGAATTATTAAACTTTTAAAAATAGTTTTGAATATATGATGACTAAGAGAATATTTTGACAATAAAAATAATAATCAATGTTGATATATTGTATTAACATTTATAGCTTGTGAAAATCGTCTGAGTAGTTACCTATCATAAGTACTCTATAGTACTCTACTAAATGTATTGCATATAATATATATAATATTTTATGTCTGATTTATGGTTATTATCAAGAATTCTTATATTTATTACTAGGTACATAAAGTTTAATAATAGAAAAAAAAATCTAAAATTTCTAATTTCTAATTTTTAATTCCTATAAATAACTCAAAAAGAGACGAAATAATTTGAAAATTTAATCATACATAGATAATTTCAGTATAAATATTTTATTAAAATTTCAATTATTTATGGATATTCGTTTTCGAATTACACAAAAAGAAAAACCAATCGATTTAGTCAACAGTTAGATTTACGTAAAATGCCCTTATTTCCTTATAAGTTATTACTAGTTTTCGACCAGAAACCACCCCTGTTTTCAAAAATCAAAGTATTTTATCGGCTACTTATCGTTTACACACAAAAAAAAAACATAAGCTATTGTAAAAGCAATACATTCATCCGCTCAGAATCTAAAAAAAACTCTAAAAATCGAAATTTGAATAAATTCAAAGCGGGAGGGGCGTGTTTAATAAATTTATTCTCTATAATATACACCATACACCATTGTTGATCCGCAGTACCATAATCCGGAAACGTCAAGAAAAACGGTTGTATATATTATATAATAGCGGATTTTTAAAAGTGGTTCGAGGACGAACAAAACCGTTCCCTAAAAAAAAAACACAATATTACATTGTAACATTGGGTATTGTATTCCTGTCGGTTGCAGCGCGGCATTATAAACAAAAATAAAAGTAACGATTAATATCTATACATAGTAATAGTAGTTATTAAAATAATAATCACGTATACACGCATTCTTTGTCGGTTGGCACATACACGATTATTATTAAGTAGGTGTTAATATCACGCGTGCAGCTTGACATCTCAACTTTTATACATATTATGCATACACCTATACATATATATATAGGTATACATTTATAAACTGCAATACATACGGGACCACACAGGAAATTTTATATATTATAAAAATAATATATAAATGTAGCGATATATATATACACATTCATGATACGTATAAACAAATTAAATGCGTAGATAAAACATTCACTGTATAGTTATTATAGTTAATAATATTATTGAACTTGAAACATAATATAGTAAATTTAATTTAATTTAATTTATTCATTCTGCAATTGTTGTTATGGTTGTTTATTATTATTACGAATATTTACTTATTCAATCTCTTATATTATTTTCCTATTATGAGCTTGATATTAAAATCTGAAAAATATTTTACTAAAATTAAACAAATAATCCATACGTGTTTTATAAGAATTTTTTAATTACTTATTGACCAATGTTTATTATTATTATTACTTTACAGGATTTACCATAATACAAAATTATAGTTTAAACACTAAAGATATTATTTAATTTAAGAATTGCTACAAGTATAGAAATAAGTTCATTCAATGACTTAATTAAATGATTGAATAATGTATTTAAAAAACACTTATTGCATTTTTTATAATGAAATATGAAGTATTAGAACATAATATATAATGTATTACAAGTCATTAATAATAATTGCACCAAAGAATAAATTAAATGCGAGATTGTACAACTGTAGAATCTGTTATTGTTGAATTACTATTGTGGGTAATTAAATAATATTATGCATAAGAGATGATTATTTTTAGCGACCAAAATATAAACACTGCAGTCTAATACATTACGAAACACCTTAACTCTTAAAATTCCGATATCAGATATTATTTAGTTTCATATTATATTTGTTTGATTTATCTTTCAATCATAACTACTACAGAATCGAACCTAATACACATAAGTACGTATCGTAAATGCATAATATAGCAGGTACCTCCTATATAATATGTAATAATCGTGTATGCAATTAATTTTTTATCGATAAATCACAATATATCTGGTATTATTATCACAATATATTTTAAACGACATATAACTTGCTCCACAAGTACAGTCTTTATCGTCCAAATAATAATTATCACAAACCGACGTAATGCACTGCTATTAGTACGCATTGTAATCATTGTACATGACGTATAATATCAGAATCATATTATAGAAGTACAAATGTTTTACTACACAGTGCTTCTGCATTCTGTTTTTCATCTTATCCGGTTTCGATGCAGCGCGCAGTCCCAAATCGTTATAAATCACTGAGATTGGACGATTAATAACGTCGCGTGCAGTGCGTGCGCCCGATGATGCAGTAAGTGCAGTTACTCGCGTGTCACTTGATATTATGACGCGCACAGAGCCAGAAGATTTCAAGTCTGTGAATGAAATATAAATCATAATGTGAGATACACACACACAATAGTTTAAAAAAATCTCAAATAATACTTGGTTATTGCGCACTTCAAATCGACCGTCTCCGTCCGCTCTCGAGCAATTAAACGTCGTACTCGCGTCTTATTTGTTTATTTAAAACTGGCAGTGCCCGCAAAAAAAAAGAAATTCTCGTCTGGACGTAGACATTTATTTGCGAATACAAATATCTATCATAATAATAATGTATTGTGCGAGTCCTAGCGACTGCATAAAATGTGGTCAACAGCCAACACGGACGACGCTGCAAACAGGAGGGCGTTACTCTGACATTGTATTATATTATGTACGTACATTATTCATATAATATTATAGTCTATAGAATCTGTTCAAGATCATTTTTTGTTTTTTGTTTCATTTAAATTAAATATCCGTAATTCGTCCCGTGGTTCTTAAAAAACATGATTTTAAATAACGCTTTAAATTTCCTCAATCTTTATTCACTTGTTATAGTGAGCGTCGTATGCTTTAGTTCTCGACATTTCTTCATAAACTGACATAAGGCTCCATAGATTTTCCTAAAATGTTGTCTTTAATTCGTTTTAAAAAGTATTATCTTATAATACTAAAGATTCCAGACTAGTTGTACAAAAATTATATTTTAAGCTTCCATACTAATCTCTTAATGGAATAGTTGCTGACAATACCTAATGTGTTCTTGAATGTATTTTATATAACTTTATTACATCTGTGTACTATATATTTTTATTTTCTATTTATCTAATTATGTTCAATTTAATATTATAAGTAACATTAGAAGTTTAAAAATAATGTGAGTTATATCCTATTCCATAATATTTATGATTATGTTGTTGAATCCACGCGTGTATATTGAGTAAATAAAATAATTTAAATTATTAGTATCGGATTTTTTTTTATCGAATAGGTATAATATATAATATGTTAATCATCATTGACGATTAAAAAACACCGCATTAGATTATTAATTGATATAATTTTAGAGAAGTGTTTCAAGTACCTATTAACAAAATAAGTGTTATAATTATTTATAGGTACAGCGGAAAATATAAGGTGTTAACTGAAACTAAGCATTAAACAATATACCTACATACCTATATAATATATTTATTATATTACATTTTATGTACCGACTATCGGAGATGGTTTAATCGATATTCGATACCAGACTTGGTCTGATAGATTACTGTTTAAGATAATATTATTCTTTACTATAACGTAGTGACGTTGTATTATTTTAACATAGTTAAGGTGTCAACACAACTACAGTTGCTTAATAATAATTATGCATTAAAAATAAATATTTATAATACTCACTATTTTTCAAAACGTAGTTAATAAAAATTACTATACGTAATATTGTGATAGTGCAGATATATTATATAGGTATGAGACATCAATGTGATTATCAATTAATATCTATCAAGTTAAAATAATATAATATGTTAATGTGCATTAAAAATTAAGTTCATCTTTAAAAAAAATGTATATAATTGTAGTATATTAGTTTTTTATTATTATTATTATTAGCATAGATACTATGTGACTTTTGAAAACAATATTAGTAGTACAAACTTAATAATATTTTAACTTTTATCTTAATATGTTATTAAGGATATGATGTATTTTTTTTTTTAATAATTTGTATATAACTAATCTGTTTCACATCTACTTATTGTGCCAAAGTGGTTTAGATTGTAGATTGGATTTAAAAATAAAAAATTAATTAATTAATTAAAAAAACTTTTATCTACCTATTATAAGCTAAAAATACATAAAATTAAAATATATATCGTTATAGATATAAAATGAAACAATTAGAAATTTTTGTTACCATCGATTTTATTGAAATGTATCATAATATTATAAAAAAATAACTTTAATTACCTACTAAAAATGATTGAATGGTATTTTGGTAAATTAAAGAAAAATTAATTTTATGTTACTTGATGTACTACCTGAAATATCTGTCTATATTTCTACAGAACTATGAAAATAAATATAACTATTCACCCGTAAGCACTTTAAAATTATATTGTAGGTACATATTTCTAGTTACCTATACTATGTATAAGGACATAATTTTTATGTTTGTTCGTACTATTTTGCTAATACTTTCTAAGAAAGCATTAAAATATGTGAACATTAAACTTGTCGTCTAAAATCTATTCAATACTATTTTTTGGCACTTAACCCGTTTAGTATCTACCTATGTGCATATATAAGACTCTACGTAATACTCTACGTTACTATACAGGTTATCCAACTGAACAATTATATACTAAATTATATAGATATATTGTTTATCACGATGATGCCCGTAATAATATATATGTAATAAATCCAAATTGGCCGTTTTCTTGTCGTTAAAAAATGAAATAAGAATGATGCACTATATACCTTGTTTTATTGCCGACATAATACGTAATAATAAAACCCATCGAGTTTGATTTACTAAGTGTTTTAACATCTTTATATTATTACCTATACAATTTTATGACTTTCAGTTCAAAAACTGTATTGTTTTGTCGATAGTACTTTTTTAAAACTCATAAATTATATTCTGACCTCGGTACCGTGTAGAGCAACAGTTATTTACCTTTTTGTTCAACATACCAGAAAATGATTTTGATACGAGTTGGCATCACGAAACGACCTAAGAAGAATGGATCCGTTATAAGCATTTCAAAATATTTTAAATTATACATACAGAATTATTACTGATGAGAAAAAATGATACAAAAATGTTAAAAATATTTACTTGTATACGTACACTAAACATAATTTTTATAATAACTTCGATGATGGTATCTTGTTATGTTAAAAATATTATAAGGTTTAATAAAAAATAAAAAAGAAGAAAAACATTTTAAATAAATTGAACAAATTGAATACCAATAACATTTTATCATTTGATGATTATCGCATTTGCATAGCTATTTATTTACATTAATAATCAACTTGGTATTTTGTGATTTTCATTCATTTTTTCGTCACAAATATACAGTTAATAATTTTAAGTAATAAAAATGCTTGGATTATAAAAATATATTTATTTATATTTTTATTCGTATATTTAAAAATTAATGTTCAAAAACATAAATAAATAATACGTTCCAGACATTTAATCATTCATTTATCTATTAATATACAGCATTTTTATAGCATAACAAGATACTTTAAAGATTTATTAAATACATTTGCACTTTATTATGATAATGTATATTATATTTCAAAAATATAATTTACTACTGTATAATGAATCATGGTAATTTTTATTTTTCATATTTTTTTTTTTATCATCAACGTCGTCAATTATTATTAAAAAGTACAATTTTAATGTGTAGGTATATAATTTAAAATTAAAATATATTTTACACTTCCTCTTTGTGGTAAAAACTTGTATCATACTGCAGCATGGTACCTAACTGTTAATAAATATACGAATATAAATATAAAAAAGTCGATAGAACCTTAAAATATAGACGATAAATATTACGTTGATGTAGTGTTACAGTTTATCATTATAAACATAATCAATCTTTTCAGTAAGTCGAGATAAATAATCGCGAACTAATGAGAACTGCCGAATCACCCCTCAATCGATGAAAGCATAATGTTAGATAGGTGTGTTCTAAGTGGTCATAATATTATATAAGCAGTGTAATAATATAGAAAACGATAAAAATAAAAGGAACGATCTTAAACAATTTCATTAATTATATCAACGTTTCACAAAACACACATAAAAATAATACTCCTCCGATTCGGTCACGGTTGTATTATAATGTTTTGCATCAGTACACGAGATCTCCACAATCGATCATACAAAGTCGGCGTGGTTTTTTTACTGACAGGACCCGGTTTTGTTTTTTTTTTTTGTTCATTTTTTTTTTTGTTTTAACTTTTCAAGTGTATTGAGATACAACCTGCATTTCCTATTCCCCTCGCATTAGCCTACCTATTAATAACATACACAAGCGCTGTTGTTTTCGAATCCGATCTCGTTTTATGGTATTCGTCCTACATAGTTATAATAACTGGGCCGACGTTATCCGACTGTCCATCGCTGCAGCGCTCGAAGGGTCACATATTTTTTTTTTTTTGTAACCCTATACGTTTTTCACGTATTTGTGTGTGTGTGTGTGTGTGTGTGTGTGTAATTTCTTTCTTAGTTTTATTAGATAATAATATAATTAAGGAAGACTAGTTCGAGGTGTGAAATGTTTTCACCACATTCCAGGAGGACATAACATTTTATATCATATTATTTATCCTATATATATACCTACCGGCAACAACCGCCTTGGACGCGTGGAGAAAGATAATCTCTCGAGGGTCACACAATATTGTAAGGGGTAACTTCGATCGCCCGTAACCTGCAGCGTGCTGTGTGACCTTTCGACGGCAGCTATGCACGTCTATATATTCACGAAATGCAGGCCATTCCGTTTAACAGTTATTATTTATTAATATTTAATAGTGGTTTACCTATTTTATAATTTGAATTACGATTAGGTATACACAATATGTATGTATAATGTGGCGCCGGTGTATAGCTGGTTGTTCACCACATCACACAAAATCGAGTTAAATGTCAGATTAATAAGAAGTTTATCCAGATATACTCATAATTACTGTCGAATTTTTAATTTGACTAGAAAACCTTCCGAGTCATCTGAATATACAATTATTTAAATACATATACATAATTTTATGCATAGAAAGTACAAAAAATCACATCGTGTCTGTATGTTTTAAAATGGTACTACAATAATATGATTAGTTATAAGATAATGATTTGTCATTTTTTTTTTTTAGTTTAGATTTTTAGTTTGTATTTGAATTTTGACGCATAATTCAGAACATTACACGTGGTGGAGTTATTTATTTTTTACTATTCAAAAATACCACAATGTAGTCTAAGTACTATAATAATCGGTCTTAAATTTATTGTAATCATAATACTCAAAAACAATTCATGGACAATGTTAAATTAAGAGACAGCTAAATATTATTCGTAAGCTCAACGGTTTTTGAAAAATTTGAGGTTTGATACGAGTCGGTTAACTAACAACACAAGACTTGACGACAATCGTAATATTTCCAAGAGCGGACACAGAAAGTAGTTAAACCAATACGTACACCACACACTCGTATATATTCAAAATACATAAATTATGTGTTGTCTTAACTCTTAGTATAATATATGCTTACTCTCTATATTATAGTGTGTAAATCTATACAGTCTAATATTATCGCGGTAATATTTCGCTACTGAAACCGGTACTGATAAAACCTGCAATTATCTTTAAAATGGTCGACAATTTATATATAATTGAAATAAATTAATGTTTACGAACATAATATTAAATAATACCAGTCACTTTTATAGGTATACGCTTGATACGGAGTCAATTAGGTAAGTCTGTGGATTATAAAACAATGTGAATAAAATATTCTCTTATTCGACTACATTTCATTCGCATCTCCGAGCATTTCCTTGTCAATTTATTTATAATACCTATTAACTGATATTATACCATTTTATTGAACATTATTAAAAATAAATTGCATCGCAGCCATTCGCCGCACGGTTTAATAATAATTGCAGTCTGGAATTATTATTATAAGAAATCGTATTCCCGATTGCGGGTAGGTTGGACTTCGAATCTCATAAGTAAGTACCTACCTATAAAAAATCATCTAAAATACACTCGGACGATACTATATGTATTTAATATTAATAGGATACGTGTAATTTACGCGTTATTTTCCTTTAGGCCGATTTCTTAACGTTATCTGATCGAAATGCGATTAAAACTTGTGTACGGGTATAATACAGCGCTAGCTGTAACAGCAGTTTAATGTTCTGTGCCAGTTCTTACATTTTGTTCGATATAGTTTATGATCGAAACATTCGAGACACCGTTGAGGATAATAAAATGATATTAAAATATAAGAAACTGATTATTGCGAACGAATCTTTGATTAGTGTTTTTCTTTTAGTGGGTGTATAATATAATATTATATACTATACCAGAGACATGCAGAGTAGATGTAATTCCATCGACGAAAATGATATTAAAATATATACCAATAACATCGAAATGGTAACATGACTACACATATAGACAACGTATTTCTAAAAAAAAAAAAAATGCAATTTCAAACAACCGAAAAATACGTTTTTTTTCGAGCTCGTATTATAGTCAGCATGTTTTTTTTCGAGTAGTTATTAAATAAACAACGTCATTGTTAATAAAGCGTGTTGTACGCAATCGAATAAGACACATGTGTTATGACGAACGTGATACGTATTCTTAATGCTAATATTGACCAGGTAAAACATACCTATATACGTAATTTGTGAATAAATATGTATATAAAAAACATAATAATAATAATTATACCGTCAATAAAAAAATGATTGAGGCGCCATGTGTGTAGTATTAAAGCGCCCGAGGGTAATTTACATTCTATATACGATGTTGGATTATATTACAGGGGAACCCACTACTGTGACGTGAAGTTCACAGTTAATTCCGTTTCCGTCCAATTACATGATTTGTTAACCGACCGTTTTAACCTTCGATTAGTTTAAAATTGGTTATAACCGCACAACATATTAGACATTATTATTGTGTGTCTCTACGGCACAATATCATATTTATTTTATACTTTATTATAATATATTATATGAAAAATAATTATCATCGGCTAAATTATAATATGCAACATGTGTGTACCGGAGCCCATTCCCCATATACATCTATATAGTATGACGTACTCGTGCACGTCCCGGACGTCATCGATAACCTTTATTATAATAATATAATACAATGCAATCGCATAAGGAGAAACCCCTTTCGACAAGACGTGTACCATAATAATTCGACTGCTGCAATGCAGAGAGCACGCAGGTTCCAAAAAAAAAGAAAATACCTTACACATAATTTCGACAATGGGCTTAAGAGAAATGGTAAATGGTCGAAAATAAATTCTCATACCGGCGCTAATGGAACGCGCTAAGTAAACACCAATAACTATACAAACCAGAGATACATTGTTGTTGTTTGATCACAAAAGAGGTAAATAAAACCGGGTTAAACTGTGATTTCAATTATGTAACGCTCACTGCATCTCAGTCGAGATTAACGTTCGAGAGTAACAAACGCCAAATACAATACCTATATAAACGAATAAACGTCATTTTTATTTCTTATAGTCCCAGTCTGTGTGTATAATTTACAATAGAACTCGTAAATTGTAATAATATAAACATACGTTTCGCCACAGTGTTATGCTTAATTTTTTTCGAAGGAGGAAGGAATATGAATTTTGAATATTCTCAGACTACGATCATAACACAGCAACAAAAAGCATATTTTTTTGCATTTAGCTGTAGATGTTATAGTTAATTAAAATATTAATTGTGTACAAGGAAAATAAAATTTGTGTATTATGAATGTCATTACGTCTTATTAGTAACGTTGGGGACCGAAATCACGGCAAATGATATTGGTAAATAAGTTTTCATTACTTTATCATAATATATTGTATCGTTATCAATTAACTTAACTTATTATACAAAAACCTAAAAATCACACGGAAAAATATACTAAAAACATGATTTTTTATTATAACAATAATTACGTAAGCAAGCCACTGTTGGTGGTAATTGGTAATCGAATATGATGACAACGCGTATACTAACTTGAATGATATTATATCAGTGAAATAATAGTGGTTTATCTTTTTTTAAATAATTCAATACCTATATGTGTTCACATTTATCAAAATGTTTGGAACATTTGTAAAACTATACGTATTGTTAAAACACTATAGTTGTGTATACTAGCTATATCACAACAAAAACAATAATATATTTAAATTGAAAATAATAACGGCGATATGTACGCATAACACAATTCCGAAAAGTTGTAGACAACAAGTCGTAAAATATTTTTTAACACGATATATTATAATAAACATTACTATTACGAATTCCGTTTAAGGAGTATAAAAAAACGAGACATTCGCATAATCACATTTTAACTTTAAGAATGTATTTATTCAGAATTTATAATAATATATACTGTTGTATTTATCACACAAACAACAACAGTGATGTAATATACACTTATAAAAAGTATATTTTGAGTAAATATTCAACAATTTAAAAGAAATATATACGTCAAATACTATAAAAAAAAAATTTAAAAAAGCTTTTCGAATACTAAAAAAAAGTTAACATTATTTTTATAATATTGTCATATACGCGATGCAATTATTATTATATATTTCAAAATGCGTGACTGACTATATAATGCCTATTATATAATTATACACCCACGCAAAGTTTACGATGTGCATACAGATGAGAACTATAATTGATAGGGTTGAGCCTATAGATGGGACGCGTGCCAACGAAATTTGTCTTCGTGTAACGAAACGGATGTTATCCGCAAGAATCACCACCACTGTATTTATGTCTTTCGTACTCTAAAAAAGGGTCGTTTCGAACACGACCTATCAAAAACTGTTTTACAAACATTTTACACAATACGACAAAGTACTTATAGAGTATAGACCTACGTGCCACCACATTACCACCTTACTGGCGTTCACGATTAAATATTTGTGTACGTCATAATATATACTCGTACGTATACGCATAGTGATTCACCAAACATACTCACCCCATTTTTCTTCTTTAATAATACAGTTATAATATAATAAAATTATTAAATAATGAATTTAAAACACACGGGACTATGATAATTTGAAAAATTTAATTGGTAGTTCAATATTAATAATTTATAAAAATAGTAAAACTACAGTAAAATACTAGATTCAATATTACATCTATTTTATATTTTTGTAAAACCATCTTAAAGAAATGTTATTCTTAGTATAAACAGTTTAATAACTAAAAACACTAATCGTTCAAATTCTGTGTTAAGTACTTCGGAATTTTCAAAACAATTTATAGTAAAAAAAGATGGATTTTTATTTGAAAAACTAGTGTGCGTCGCCACTTCTTAAACGAGACATAAAATCTCAAAAATTTGAAAATATTATCTCTAACTCTTAATCTAGATATATTTAAAAATTAGAAAATCAGAATTTTACTACGTTTATAAATTATAAAATGAGAAATATGAGTGTTTGTTGAGTCATACTGTATATACGGGGAGGTAATATATTACGCGTAATTATAATGCTTTGACTATGTGTTTATAGAAGTGCTGTCTCGTTGTATTGTACAACTATTCAGCAACGTTGCGAGATAACAGAATAAATTAACTAACCCGCGAATTCTTGAGAGTTTTTCATATGCAGTTCTGTCATGAAAAAGAAAAAAACAGTAATAAAACAACACTATTCAGTTAATTCACCCGACACATAGACGCAGACATGCTGTCGAGACTCGTCTAAAATGTACTCTAACCTATCAAACTGAGTAATTACACTCCTGGCAAGACCAGCCGATCGCATTTATAGTGCGCAACTTCGCCAGTATATATATAGAAAAATAATCTCATCGTAGTATATAAGCTTTTCCGCGTTGTAGGTTTTCCGTCGTGTTTGACATGAGAAAAAGTGATTTGTTTGTAAATTAATAATTACTGTTGAATAATAATATTATAATATACTAATATTATTGGTTTGTATACAGGAATCGTTTACTTTGTCGTATAATGTACATAATATAAAACTCTTTGTGAATACGCACTCGCCTGTTCCCTCCTCGCGGACGTTCCAGCTATATAAGTCCATCAACCATCGCTATAACAACTACTAACCCACAACTAATTTCCAAATGAATGATTCTCGAAGTAAACAAGATATTGCAATATGAAATACCTCATTTAAAAACACATACGTTTAAACTTATACTCTTCGGTCTTTACAGACCGGCTGAAGGAATTTTTCGCAAAATTTTTTATAAACAAAATTACTCAGGCTTATATAATTATTATATTGTAATATACACACTGCTCTACGGCCTATAATATTGAAGGGCAAGCTATACAATAGTATATTTTAATCAAATGTTTACATTTCCCCGCGCTTAATAAATGACTGCATTCGCACTTGGAACAAACATTAACACCTAAGAATATTAATAATATACAATGTGACAATAATTTTATGCATTAAGTAGGTATTGATTAAATGCGACATCATTAAAATTAATTAATTATCATAATCTATCAATTATCATGATATATTATACATTTATGATATAAATGTTGG
Source organism: Aphis gossypii (assembly GCF_020184175.1). Taxonomy (NCBI): domain Eukaryota; kingdom Metazoa; phylum Arthropoda; class Insecta; order Hemiptera; family Aphididae; genus Aphis; species Aphis gossypii. The sequence continues at coordinate 77,346,033 of NC_065530.1, forward strand.
CCATTTACAATTCGTATTTTTCTTAATAACCTTGTATAATAAAATATAATCAATTAGCATAAAAAAAACTTACGAAATAATAATATTAGGTATGTTAAAATAAATTAATAATGATATTATTTGTTTTTGAAAAAAATGTTTCGTTATTTATTTTTTTATTTTTATTTAAACTTATAATCACAATCTAAATTATGTAAAATTATTATTAATGCTTCCTAAATCTCATATTTGATTTTATTTATGCTATTTTAATCAGTTAGCTATAACGAAGTAGGTATAGTAATAAAATTAAGTATCATCACTCCCTTCACTAATATACAGATACTACATTTGCACTGTCACTAATAACGGTAATATATAACAATAAATTAATATCAATCGTATAGTAACATAAATTTACTCTCAAAAGCCATTATTTTAATGTTGTTAACATTTCCACACCAGCTGAGTCAAACATATGTAACAATATAGAATCATTAAAAATACTTCACACCCATAAAAAATTCAAAAAGGGATCTATTATACTTCTATACCTTCTTGTTAAGCAACATCATTTTAAACTAAGATTTATTCTAAAAGATCTACTCTACTGGCTAAGAACCAACAGTTAACTCAAATAAAAATATACACTATTTTTACTTAATGTCTTAAAAGGATTTACGAGAAATCTTACCTGATTATATATGTTCGTAATTTGTCTTGTTGAAAAAATACCGGTCCATCTAAAAAAAAAAAATAGACATTTGATACTTAAATAATCGATTATGTGTTATATTTTTAATTCTATAATTAACTATAATTTATAATTATTTTACCATAATTTATATATTATTACATAGATATTTTACAAACATATAATATAAATGAGAATCGATAAATTTAAAAACTATACCTATTGCTCTACGGTAAACTATAAAGTAAATAAAAATTATTGATTAATATAGTTAGGAAAATTAATTTTTCGAACAGTAACTCTTGCAATTTTTTAATACTAAGAGGCATATTAATACATAATCATCAAACACCAGACGGTATAATTATTAATTAATAACTAAGTTAAATGAAATTAACTAATAAATCAAATCAAAAATTTTTATATTTATTTTTAAGACTTCGACTTAGCAAAAGTAGATAATAATAGTCCATTATAAAATACCAAAATTCATTAAATTAAATAATTTCCAAAAACGCCAATACGTCACCATGATCATAAAGATAGGTTATTATATATTTTGTACATTTTGTCCATTTTGATAATCATTTTTATCACTGACACAATCATAATTATTACAAAGTTTTATGAATCATAAATCATGAAGAGATTGCTATTATTTAGTAAAAATTCCCAGAGTCAGTGTAATATATTATATTATTATATTTGTTTTATTGGTTTGTACATTCATTTTCTTGAAGATATACTTATATAATGACTACATCAGGGTAAAACATTCTCATTTCTTAATAATATATCTATATACTACGATTACTACGTAAATATTAAGACCCTCTGTGCCCACTAATGCAAGTATCATGTAAATTGTCTTGCGCGTGCACGTCTCTTTCAAAATTATTAGAGATCAACGCAGGCAGCTACCTAAAAGAAAATATCCGTTATAAAAAAGGAATAGTAATAAAAATTGGCCGATAATAATACACCTTTGGTTATAATATGTATATGATATATAAATTATAAAACAATTAGCCTCGGGACTTTTCCCAAATGAATACCTACTTATTTTTCTCAATATCTTTATAACTGTCTTAAATAATGTATAAGTACTGAGGCAATGAAGTTGTTATCGGGTGAAACAAAGGCAGTATATTATTCATTTCCGCCGACGATATATTTACAACACGTTCCCATGTATAATGTGAAGGTATAGTTATTGTAAAAGTAAAAAAAAACATATACAGAGATACTTAACACGGGTTTGGTATAAAAAATATTATTACGTCCATGTCGTTTAAAAATAAAAATACTATAAGTAGGTACTCACAAATAAGTGTCCAAATTGTATCCCTATAGATTACCTACAAAGCATATTATAGTGTCGCCTGGCTATATTCAGCCCTGCGCTAATAACGCGCGTTAATCAACATTTTTATGTTATACAATTCACTTTCAAAACTAAATTACGAGGGTCAGACTGACACTATAGTACTATACAGTATACATATAACCTCACTTATCCCACTCTGACTGGGAATATTTAACTACTATATATGAGAAAAGGAACAATATTCGACCACATTTTACTACTTACTTTTGCAACTTTTAAAATTAATTCGAAAATATAACAACATTTTATTATTCTGAAAGATTTCCACAAAATTATAAAAGCAATGAATATAAATATTACGGTATTATACATTTTAATAGACGCAATAATAATATAAAATCATAAACATTTCATTTAATATAAATACCAAATAGTTATTAATTTTTATAGTTCTAGAATATAATTTTGTTTTTATTTATTCATATTTTTACAAATGTATTTACAATGAACAAAATAATTATTGATACTTACCAACGCGATACACGCGTGAGGAAATTACCCGTCGATGTAATACGTCAAATTCATATTTTATAAAAATGTAAAATTATGTAAAAATATGGTTTCTTATATTGTAATAATCCATTCTTCAATAATTATCATAATTTATTCCAAATTAATTAATACGTCATATTTCCATAAGCAAATATATTATTAATACATTTTTTAAAAAAATTATAAGAAATTATCATTTTGATTTTGAATAATCAAAACCACCTAAAATATGTATTGACCTAAATATGAATTAATTCAGTACAGAAATGTGATTCATGTAAAACAGCCGTTGGAAAATATATAGATAAATGAATATAGGTAATCATAAAAAGTCGTATTATTCAAGGTAAAAACTTTCAAACGACTTGCATTTTTTGTGATTTAAAATTAATGATTATTCAAGGTAATAGTAACATGCACTACATATTGTATTACTCTATTTAAAGCATTTACTATTTTATTTTTAAAAATAAAAATCGACATTGTAGAAAAGAAAATTTCGTTTTAAAATATAGTTTACGTAACTCTCGCATCAAATCTTTCCGAAATATTTATTTTTTATTTGCTACATTTTACACGTATTATTTCTATTTAATTTAATTTGATCTGCATCATGGTTTACTAATAAAAAATAAAAATAAAAATCGTTCAAATATTTTAAAACCCGTATCAAACTATACCTACAGTAAGTACACGGGTTTAACAGATTTAATAATTTTTATATTTTTATATCTTGACCATTTACACGAAACGATCATCTGTCGGTAAAATTATAGACGGTACATAAGTCGCTTGTATTAGTGGGTGGGCCGCACCAGGTAAACTGCACATCACTATACATTATACAACTATATATAAATGTTGCCGCTCCCGTGTTAACTATAATAAGAAGATTTTTACCAATATTTTAATCATTTAACACAACGTACCATCAAAACGTATGCGTTTTGAATGTTTTATAGGTTGTGTGTGTGTGTAATAATATAAGTATAAAATAGTATAATTTAGTATAGTACACGATATATTATATAAGTAACGCGACAACATTAGTTTATTTCGGTGGTATATATAGGCAATATTTTATCATCAGACTAACCACATGTGATAATAAAACTAATGTGAACGATACGTCTCCATAAATAGTGGAACTTTTGTATCAAGAACACCATATTTATATTTATATATATACATATATGGTGAAGTGGTGTAACAATAGAGCGGGGCGGATCTTAGATCGCATAAATTTTAGTCGAAAACTTCCAAAATGATTTATTTTGTATTATAGTTTGTATAGTTTTTACATGACAAAATAAAAATAAAAAAAAACATGTGCATGTACACAACCTAAATATACATATATACGAAACAAACGCGAAAATATCGATCTATAGCTATTCGATATAAAGTATAATATTATCCTGTAATACATATTCCGACTGATTTAGATTATTTCACCACACCCAAATGCGTACCTACTTCGTATAATATATTGTAAAGGTCGTATCATACACGCTGAATAAATAATTTATTAAATGTGTTACTATTATTATGTATGTCACTATAATATATACTATTGTATAATATTTATACTATATATTATACATTATATACAAATGAATCACTAGCTATAATAATACCGATTTCACTCGTCATAAAATTATCAATCTTTTTTATTATATTATATCTATCTATCTATCGTTTTCCATTTTACTTTAGTTAAAATATTTAAAATAAACACAATTACAATAATGATTAGTTTTATGATTTTTTCCTTTTTAATTTTAAACATAATTTTATTATAACACTGCGAAAAAAAGAGAAATATTCAACAAATCGAATGTTTAAAATCTGACTTAAAGATTTTATCGTTAAGAATTTATATATTCTATATTTTACTAACTATAATAGTAATATAGTCTGTAAATAACGGCAAGCGTTTAAATAAACAAAAACATATTCGCTTATTGAGAGCCAAAACAAAATTCATTCGTGAGCCGCCCTATAAGGGTTGACAATTTATAAACATTTTCCATAGCTCAAAGAATTTATTAATATAGAGTTTTTATTGAAAACAGTCCAATAGCTTTTGAATCTTTACAGGACAAAAAAACATAAATCTATTTAGACAGATTATGTATTGTATATAATTTTACGTAGATAAATTATATACCTAAAGGCATTCAATGTGTAAATGCGTTTTTAGTTATAACTATAACTATCTTTTATCGTATGACTCTTGTGAAACACTGGAAAGATAACGTCAAACAGCAGTTTATATAATTCTGCCACTAGGTATTATTCTTTCTCTTGACGGCAGATTTATCGAACTGCAATTTTTTAAGTGCATTTATACGAGAGCCGATGTATGGTATGTGTTTAGAGAATATTATTAATTATTACTTTAAAAACGGATACGCATTATAATGTATAATATATGATGATGCGAACGCAGACCTATCTACCAACACATTAAATGACCAGAAAAATAAATAATCTATTATCAGGCATGAAACTTTGTATAAAAGCCGCTATAACGTTGTATATATAATATAATAACAACCATGAATATGCACAGGTTGCTTATATATTCATATATACTTATAGGCATGCCTCGGGGGAAAATCGCAGTGTATTTTTTCATAAATCATATTTTATTCTTTAAATATAATCCATCACGGGTGTATAACAAGGTGCTAAAATCAATTAAATTATCATTTATGAAAAATATACACAACTTCTACGTCCAATATTTACAAATACGAAAGAAATAACAATAATAATAATAATGATACAAAATGTGTACATATATTTACTTCACTAATTACAACGAATATTATGGCCACTTAAGGTCGATGTAAATTGTATTTACAATAAATATTTCAAACACTTTTTAATTAGTCAGCTACATATATGTAAAACATGTGAACCGGTTTCAACAAAATATGTTTGTGTGTATATAATATAATATATAACTATATATGAACAACTTATTGTATGTGTCTTTATGATTTTGGTAAATATATGCATTTATATAATATATATAATATTTTATTATATATTAGAGCAAGGATATAAATGTTTAAAAAACATTTAACATATTAAACAACTTCAATAAAATTTCAATGCCTTCTCTATAGATTATTAAATCAAAATAAATTATATTATTCCTAAAAAAAATCCTATTCGGATTCTACCCTTGGGACATTTTTAGATTGTAAAACGAAAAAGTATGGGTATAGTTGCAATTTCCGACGCAGACAGAACGACTTGTGCTATAAGTGTTTACACTAAATTATTATGGCCAGCGGTTTAAATCTTTACTGTTTATAATATGCGTATGTAATATATATATATATATATATAAAAGAATATATGATTATTGTTTTTCGGTTCGATTAACAGGCGATTTTTTTTCTTTCCTCGCACGGATGAAATTTAATGTTAACGGAAACGCTTTTAGAAAAAGCCCCGGAAGGCGTCGCCGATACGTTACAAAACCGTCGCGAAAAAAATTCTCCCTCCAATTCCATACATATACTTATAATATAAAAATATATACTGCTTATACTTATGTATACACCGGTACGAACTCCGAAATGAAACTGGCAAACTACGCAGTAGGTATAGTATAGAATATATATATATAACGTATAACGAGTGATTCATTTAACGTAAGACACTCATTATTTGATTATTTCAAATATTAACATTTTTGAATATATTTATTTAACAAAATTTTAAGTTGTTTTTCAAAAAAATATTTATTTTATCATTGTAATTTTTTAAATGTAATTTTTTTTTGAGTGACAATATACATTTTTATTCCCTTATTTCAAAGCAAAATACATTTTGGAGTATTTTAATATTTAAAAATCAAATTTTGATTTTGATTCTGAGCGAAGCGATAATAGTAATGTGATACAGGCAAACCTAAACCCCGTAAAATGGTGGTGCTACACTTCTCCATTATCCAAGTACTAGGATAATTTTTTATCTCCTCAAAGTATCAACTATATTGAACCAGAAACCACCCTCAATGTTGAGAATCAAATTATTTTTACTCCTCTAAAAATTAATGACAGACACGCAAAAATAAACCACTCAATAGCATTGTAAAATGTATAGGTAATATATTTATCACCCTGGCTCAGGATCTAAAAAAAAAAATATATTCAAAAACGTTATAGTATTTCCTTAAATAATGATCTCCACCGAATGCGTTAATTCTATCCTCGCGTTTTACAAACGCATATCGCACACCAAATTGTACGTTCTAAATCATCCATTTAACACTAGGTATGTTATATATTTTAATATTAAAGTGAATAATTGATCAATTATTAAATTTAAAATTAAGAATATTAACTAGTGAATCTAGTATTTTTTTTTTTTGGTCACGTTTTCATTTTAAAACGAATTATGATCATTTTAAAATGTTTACGTTTCACTTTAAAATTAAAATACAAAAATAAAGCTAAATGAGATAATAATTTTAAATTTTATGTCAGTTCATTATATTATATGTAATATTAAACATAACATACCTAGATGGACTGTTCAGAACATATTATTTGGAATGCTATATATAAGTTTGTATGATGGAAACAACGCATGTGTAATTGTAGACGTCGTGTTTTTTTAAATATATTTTGAATACGAATCATCCCGTAGACATCATACAAACACCATGTTTAAAAATTGAGTTTTCCGTACGCGTATTACTCCAGAGTTTTCACACTATATGTCTATACAGAGATTATTTCGGTATATGCTTATATAATACATATAAACGGTTTTCGAGCACAATTTATTGCAAGCTGCAGCGACACCATAACTGCAGCAATATCACACGCGGTGCCCGGAAGAACCGGAGGCCGAAATGTCTGGTGCTAATGGACCGCGTGGACCGGCTGCAGCCCAGTGTCTCGTGTCGTATTGTAATAATAATAATATAATGTCATCGAGTGCGCCGCGGAAAAACGAAACTGCACAAAACATACAATATGTTTAGTAAGCAGGAAGTCGGTAGGTTTTATTTTATACGCGGGTATTATTATTATTATTATTATCGTTGTGTTACATTATATCGTGTGCATTGTGTTTCGCCTATTGTGCAGCTCGACAGTTGCTGGCTTGCCGCATTTGTATAATGTCGTCGTTGACTCGAAAAACCCTCCCATGTGCCAAATTCACGATTTTAAGGTTTTGGTGTCCCTGGATTCAGAAATAAATAAGCTATAATTTGATGATATCTCCTATTATATGTTATTATACCACCTATCCTCATCGTACAGAATTGATAAACAACAATAAATAAAACCTCCTGAATGTAGTGTATTAGGTATACTTACTAAAATCGTCTACGAAATAACTTTCTATGCGATTATATACGTATAATTTAACACAAATAAACATTCAAAAAACCTCCTATGTAAGCATTGACTAAAAACTGTAATAAAACATCAAATGTGAGTAGGTACGTGACAACTGACTGCAAGACATTGAGAATTCATACAATGTTTCTATAAAACATTGAATATTTTTCAATCGTATAAGATTTTATGGTATATAATTTATATAACGTTAAAATGTGTGTCTGTAGATCATTGAGAATTATTTTTTTAAAACCCATTTTTTTTTTTATGTCTCCCGAAAAGCGAGTTTAAATATATAATATTTTCGTGTCAACGTCGTCGACGACGACGTTGTGATATAATAATACATAAACACGCGTTTATTGTTGTTCATCGCCGTGATAACAATCGTCTCGGGCGAGCGGCCAAAAATCGCGAGCGAAATCTCTGTTGCGATCTCATGGTTTTAAATTTGACCGGCGCTATGTGTATACGACAACAAAAGTATATAAAAATAATTTTATTATCATCGTCGCGCGCGTGTGCTGGAATTACGGTTTTCGTTTTCGTTTTTCTTCCCCGACGATTTGATATATTGACGTTCCGCGCGGGCGGCGTACTGCTGCAACGGTGTATATAATATATAATATTATAATATTATGATGGTGTCGTCTCTCGTCTTGGCAACGAGTCAACCGGCGTGGTCCGTCCGTCGTCGTCTCGAAAATCGCGTCTCGCGGCGCCCTGAGGTCCCGCGCGTCTCCGAAAGTAAAAGTCCGCAGTAATATTAATAAATAATAATAATAATATTATAACACATATTATATTATTATATTAAACGCGCACTAGGTAAGTGTTCCCCTCCCTCTTTTTTACCACCACCAACACTGCCGGAGGAGAAGGATTGGTCGCGAATACCCACCGGGCCCGAGTGGGGTACCAATGAACGGTGGCGGCTGTCCGTCCGTTATTATACGGCCGGTTTGCCGATTGCATTGTGCGCGGTCGTCGCGTGTGTGGCGGCTCTCCGTCGTCGTTGTCGTTCACGCGATGACGACTTGGCGGTATTCACGACGGAGCAATAATTGTTGACACGTTACAACAGGCGCGATGATAAAAAAAAAAAAAAAACAATAAATTATCCATACAAACGAAAGGCAATGTTTGGTGTGTGTGTGTAAGCGATCCACGGCCTAAGTCTATCGCACTCGTAGTTTTGAAAATGGTACAAAAGGGACATTACCTATATAACTTGAAGATAATATGCACCTCAAAGCCAATTTTTTAAATCGCGGTGTAATTTAAAGAGGGGTTCGTAAAAACAAATGTATTTTTGTTTTGTGTAGCTTTGCCGTTGGACAGAAAACAAAATAGCCATTATAGTTTTATATAATTTTATATTTGATCAAAATCAGCCTAATATATCATAAGTTAAAAATATTTGTGGTTTACACTTCACGAAATTTAAGAAAGGGTAAGTAAATGCAGGGGCATTTAATTTTTCGCGAGCAATGCCGTACAGGCGATAGCTAGTATATTATTAAATAACATTGAGCAAATCCAAATGACGAGTCGGTCGAATTTTCATACTTTTGTAACAAAAAACGAAGGAGTTAAAAATATCTTAATAAATCGCGTAACTGCTTCATAAAAAAAATCGTGTTCACACATTGGTTTACATGATGGTGATTCACCAAACATTATGTTCACCGTAGTTACCATCATTATATCCTTTAATAAAATATTCTTTTTTCACATTCTTAGTTTTGGAATTTCCAAAGTACGTACCTATATATAAATATATACCCATACTTAAAGAACATCCATTCAGACACTTAGATATTTTTTTTACCGATCAAAGATATCGTCGTATGTGGCGATATTTATTTTTTTTCAAACGAGGACCACCTTTTATACTGAGAATTCAGAATTGTTAAGCACGTATTTCTTATAAAAATGTTGATACATATTATACGAAGATAATAAATCAAAAATCAAACGATTAGTTGTTGAATTATTATACCTTATTAGTTATTCTTATGTACCTGCGTTAAAAAGATAATTATTTTAATAGGCGCCTAATGGTTTTACATTAAATATAAAATGGATGAAATACCTATATACTTGTATATAAGCAATTCTTATACAAATACAAAATTTTAATATCCATATAGGTACCTACTTAATTACTATAATTTTCAAATCACCATAGCCCCATACCTGTTAACACATCATACACCAACGATGTATGATGAATTATTGTTATTAGTATATTATATTATATATAATATAATTTAATATAATTCAGAAACTAAACACATTTAAATGTCAAGATATATCTATGTATAAGAACAATTTTTATAAAAAATAATCTACGTCATAATTTATAAAAAAAAGGGTGGTTCTCAGTTGCAAAAAAAGAAAAGTTTACCTATATAAACTCAAAACACTCGACGAATGAAAAAATCTAAGTATTCGAAAATACAGCCTTCAAGTAGGATATACGTAAGTACTTAATGTAAATTATAAAAAAAAATTGCAATATCAGAATTTTATTGAATTACTAATTAAAGTAAAAAATGGAAGTGATTAAATGATTGGTGAATTATCATAAAATAAATATATAACAAATGTACCTAATAAACTTTCAAAGTTTAATTCCGTGTTTAAAAAAACTTAAGGTATCTATAAATATGTTCTATGATTTTTCCATTACACACTGTATACAAATAAAAACAAATCGGAACTCCACAGACGCAGTGTGTATAAATAAAGTTTAATTTTTTTTTAAATAATTAAAAAATAGAAATAAATTACAACGAAGATTGCTAGTACAGAAAATAGCAAATATCTAAATATTTTCATGAGTATATACACAGTTTAGCAAAAAGTGACAAGTTTATTTAAAATGTACATATTATATTGATACATTTACAATTAATAGATGTATAGTATAAAAGTGAACTCCGTGTGGCAAATTTGTATACTACTGCGGCAATCATTTACTCGAAAGTTTTCCACTTATTGAAGCTGAAATAAGTTTAGACCTAATAAGTATAATATTTTAATAATTTTATATTTTATTTTACTTTACTTTTTCAACAGTTCAACAACGAATAAAAAAAAAAAATGAAGCGATTTCGGTCCTTTAATGTAACATATGAACTATTTCAATTCAATTTTTTTCAAAGAAATGTTAACTATATTTAAATTATTATGTCTCGACAATTACAATTAAAACAAAAACATAGTATTGACATAATATGCATCAAAGAAAACAAAACGATAACTATTAAATTCTTAGGTCTGCGTGCAGTATATAATTAAGAGTGTTTTACATAGGTAGATATATTGGTAAAACTCACATCCAACTGCACTTGACAAAATATATTATTAGGTTAACTATACATCGTTAACCTATATATGATAAGTATGCCCATTCTCAGCTCATCACGAATAGACATACCAATATTCCACGTGCCATGTACCCATATTATACCTAGTTATATAAGGTATATTATTATAATATCATCAAAGGTTTCGTTGTATGTATATTTGCATGCGCTATAAAGCAGTGTCTGTTATTTTTGTAAACACCTACACTATGTATACACACGAAACTATAATATATGTAATAAATAGATAATAAATCATTTTTTACCTACAAAAAAATATATAGATTATCATATAGTATTATATGTAATATTCTAATATATATATATATATATCTATTATAATTCCACATGTTGTTATAATATCCCGTTTTTATATACTTTATATTTTATATAGGTAACATCTAACCTAGGTACCTACATAATATTTTACCATTTTTAAACACCGGACCTAAGTGTCGAAAATACTCGTAGGTACCGACGGGTGCCTAATGCCTACTGTAGGTAGATACTAGATATTAGGTATATATATATATATATATACCATCACTCTATAATATATATATATCATATTATTTTGTTCTTACTTATTTACAGAATTCGAGTCACGTATATAATAATAATAGTGCAACATCGGTCAAAAAAAAGAAGGAAAATGAGTAAAAATTAGTAGGTTTTTATTATAATTTTCGAATAGATCCACGGCTGATAACAGCATGCGGTCCAACTCGATGGCGAACACGACATATTCAAAGGCAGCCGCACGTTTACCGAATGAGCTGGTTCTTGTAGGTATATAAGTGCCTACTTATGAAATGAGGTTATTAAACTTAACACATGCGAAAATAACAGAAAACCAGTTTCAAGTCGTCTGGGAAATGATTTTTATTTCGCTTTAATGTGTGTATATCATTTATATTATGACTCTTTGGATTTATGACATCGACGTTATGTTTTCGTCGATCATTATTATAAACAAACATATAATATTGTACCTAATATAATGATTCAAACATATTCAAACATTCACTGCATAAACTATAATATCTACTGCTATATAAAAAACAGCAATTTTTTCTTAAATGTTCAATAATATTACCTATAACCTATTATAGGTACAATCTAAAAATTTTAATTGTGAACCACATAAACATAATTATCACTATATATTTAAGTGTATAAATCGTAGACAAAACGAAAATTTAATGAAATAATATTTTGACTACCTACATTGCAATGTAGCGAATTTGAATAATTATGAATGACAATGAGTCTTTTGAGGCCGACAATAAATATTATACGTACATAAAAAAGTTAAATACTTTTCTTTTTTATTATTATTGAACAATAAATAAGTTTACTCATTATAGGTTTCGATAAAATCAAATCTCAAATACATAATATATAAGATTAAAAGGGAAATTTAACTGGAAGATGAGATTAATTTTTACACTTGCACCCACATAGAATTTTATTACTTTTTTTTAATACTATTGAATATGTAATTCGTTTCGTTTAATAATTTGATAAAATGATAAGTGTTACATTATTGTCAAGTGTCAACATTCAGGCCAAGATTTTCTTTTAGGATATTGGATATATTCAAGGTTCGTCAGTCCTCTAAATGAAGTAAGGAATTATTTTATGGCGATTCGAGTATTGCTCGTAATACGCGTCTATACATTTAGAATACTTCCTTGTTTAATTTTTTTTTTCAATTCGAATATACGGAACACCATCACGTAACTTTCGATTTTATTTAACTAGCATATATACTAATAAATTATTACTAGGTACTGGCTTATTATTATTTGTATTTTTTTCTTAATTATAAACATTTTTGTTTTAATGCCTAATATTGGACTTAAAAATTAAAATTTTATTTAGGTCACTTAATATTAAAACTAAATTATTACTTTTATAGTTGTAATTTAATGTTATAATCATTTTTTTTACAAATTTTAAAATTTTAAGCGAAACATTCAATTTTATTATTTAATTTAATTAATATACCAATTGTACTAATTTGTTCAACTTTCAATTTTAGTTTTAAATTTTATTTTAAGTTAGGTAGGTAGGTACTCAATTCATTATATAACTATGATTTTTTAAATGTATTCAATAGTAGATTAATGTGACAATAACTAGCTATACCACGTATAAAATATAATATACACTTTAAACTAGTTTTATAATTGGTATTAATTATTCTATTTTATGTAATATGTTTTAAAATAAACAACAGTTTTTTCTATCTAATATAATATTTTAATGACTATAAAATTCATAAGAACTTTGTTAAATTGTCTCGCCATGATATAAATTTATTTTATTTTTAAAAGTATAATCAATAACATATTAATACAGGTACATATTTTAAAACTTAATACTTTATCTGTATTATTTTTAATCATTGTTTAATTTTGAAACTCAAAATACTAAACATTTTTATAGGTAACAATTTATTTACATATTTGGGTTGTCAAAAAGTAATTTTTGCGTTTTAGAGTTGCCTTTGAATCGTATTTCGTGTTAATACATGATTATCAACCGTATAGGTATTGTTTGTATTTAAATAATATTAGTAAGATTCTAAATTAAAATCTTTTTACATCGCCGTAAAACGTCATTACTATCACATAAAACCAAACAATTCTTTTCTTTTTTTTTAATTTTTTTTAAATAATTCAGTTTTAATATTATTATCCTGCATTGAATTTTTATATTTTTTCATCGGTTTTCGATTAGACATCGTTTAAAACAATTACTGAATCCTAATTTATTCCAAATTTTTTGTCACCAATATATCCATATTTTTTATGTTAAATTAATGAATAAGCATATTTTTTTTTAATAAATACAAGTGCAATATTATACCAAGAAAATATCTTTTAATAAAACACGTTAGCATTTTTCAGTTGTTTATGTTTTAGATCTAATGGTGATTGATGTATATACGCTATATTATACGAAAGCAAGTATAATAGACAGCGATTGTGGACAAATACTGGTGTAGTCATATACGTGATGCGTATCCAGTAAAAGAATTTTGCCATATTTTACCGAGCCCCATTTCGTTTCCGACACAACAATAATTGATCCTCTCAGTATGCTTCGTTTTTTCTGAGAAGTGATCTTTTATACAGACGTATACCTGCCGATTTTACTGCGTAAACACGTACACAGGCGTCCTTTTATTAAAATACAATGTATTCCTAATGGTTAAATGGGGAATACGATCTTGTACGACTATGTCACCCTAGCCCAATTTATTTTAAAAACTGAATGTAAAAATGTACTCCTATTTTTGTATCTATCATATAATAATATTCAAAATAAAATATAGCAATCACACGTGTAATTTTTCTAAATAAAAAAATAAAAATTATCCACCTAATAAATTAAACATTTTTAATTTCAATTATTGACCGAGTAAGCTATTTTTTTATGTAGGTATACAAATATATTTGATAATATTAATTTGTCGTCTTAAATAAATTGTTAGAGTTTAATAATATATACTTTCAGTATAAATAACTTACGTTTAAATGTTCGTCATCGTCGTCCAAGAAAAACTGCAATCACACTATTTCAAAACAAATAATAAACATAAACACATAATATATTATATTACCTAAATTACTAAACGTATAGGTATATAAAAAAAATAATAAAAACGTGTAATACAATATTATAATAAAATATTAACCAATGAATAATGAAAAATTTTAAAGAAAAAACACTTCAAAAAACACTATTAATGCTATTTAATGGATGTGCACAAGAAAACGTCGAAAAAAAAATTTATCGAATAATCCGAGACGCGAGCGAGGTACGGAGATAATATACGGATTCGCACTGGATTTTTGAACTGCGGCGCATGAAGCCAGAATGAGCGGCAGGATCCCGGCGCCGAGTGCCGGCTACCCGGTCGACACCCCACCAACACCCGATGCACACGTGACGATTTCTAATAAAAATTCGTTTTTTTTTTTTATGTATACATTTTACATTTTCAGGTGCGCTTTATGCATACACACATACACACAGCTATCGGCACTTCGTCGTCGGATCTACTATCGACGCGGCCGTATTTGATTTTCGAAAATGAAAAACCATATATTATAATTATAATATTCCCAGTTAGACTGATTCATTTTTCATGAAAATCATTATTCTAATATAGATACCTAAATAAAAATATTATCATTATTAATATATCATTGCGTTCATGCATATTACACAATATTGTATAATATAATATTATATATAATAATATTATACATTCCTCATGAATCATATTTGTAGGTACGGAGTGGCCGATCGTTTAACGTAAATTTACGGGTACATTTATTTTTAGGTTTAACGATTCAATTATTTTTAAATGTCCTCTACTACAGCGTATTTACCTACAATTAAATTTTTTTAAACGATATATTAATAGTAAAGTAGTACAACAATGTGTAAAGTCTTCGAAATAAAAACAACAAAATTACATTCGACTCTGCTTTGCAATAACTACGTTATATACAAAATACAAATCGAAGTGCTTTTAAATCGATTTTTATAAATTATACGTACCTAATAAGTTGTGATGATGAACGCGGTTTTCAAATAAAAACATTGTTTACCTAAAGCTAACGAATATAATTATTAGGTAGGTAAGTACTTATTTGTATACAGTAGTATTGCAATATTATGTATTATTGTTTTGTATTGGAGTTTGTCAATTAAATAAAGTTGCATAGTCATTACACGAAATCTTGTTATGCAATAAAATAGTATAATATTAAAACTGACATTGGAAACTCAATATATATCAAATAGGTAAATAAGGAACAAAACTGTGTACATACTTATGAAAAACGTCTATGATCCTGAAAAATAATATATTGTATATTGTAATAAATTTTTATATATTATATTATATATAATGTATAAGAAAATATAATTATATTAATTATTAATACTATAAACCTTCATAACAAATTACTGAAATTGTTAAGGATTATATTAAAATTATATTTATAATATACATTGAACATTATTAAATACGTAACCACAAATTACGTATTATAATTTATAATTGAATATAATTACAATTACAAAAAATCGTTTTACTCTGATCATCGTGACTATAAATAAAGTTATCGTTAAATAAAATTGTTCAAAAATAGAAAAAATTTACTATATTATTATATCATGATTCATGACAAAACCGTTTTCTTGTAGCCGCCTCGATATAATTTTATACCTATTGGATAAATCAACACACTTAGCTATTTAGGTATACATTCAATTCGCATCATTATATTAAATTTAATGATATATAATTTATAATATATAAATTGAATATAAATTGATATAAAATACTTTTATAAATAACAAATACGCCCACCTTTCCATACGTGTAGGCGTTGTTGGTATAAGTTACATTTCAATCCACAGACACCAAAATATATAACTTTTTTTTTTTAATTAGAAAAAACATTTTAGCGAATACATTCCTACAAATTGTTTTTACTTATTTGAATATCAACCAGTTCGTAAGTCTTCTTTTAAACCAGTTTGTGTTACCCCACTGTAGAATATTTACATTTTTTGCGTTATTTAATAATTATTGCCATTTTGACCTTCCGATATAGTGATGCGATTCTATCGGAGCCACTTGTTACAAGTAATGTTGTTTGTTAATGACAAGCAACATCATATGCTTTAATAATAATTTTAAAACACGTGTAACAGTGATTGGAAAAATTTATGAATACTTACCCAACTAGGAATTAACTTCAAAACTATTAATTATGTTCCTAAAAACGAACATACAGAAATACCGAAACATTTATGTTACGAGAATAATATAAATAGTAAACAATTAAGTACAACACTTAAGTGGGTAAAATAATTTTAAATTTTACTAAAATTACTCAAACAATTTATAACGGTAAATGATAATAGTATGTCAAACATGAAACTATTTATACCTATGAACAAAACTACATCGTATTTATAAATAATTACAAAATATTATTAAAATATTTTTAAATATAATATTTTATATATTAAATGATCATAAGATGTGAAGTATGAGTATGGTTGAAAACTAAAAAAAATATACCATACCAATTAATATCAAGATACATCTATCAACAAGTCAATAATGATAAAATAAAATAAAATAATTTAAAAATATTATAACACAGAAATTATTATTATTAATCATCGCTTCAATTCCATAGTTTTTTAGAAAAAATAAAAATGAATGAAGGATTATGTTATATATAGTGTATAAAATATGATTTTATAATTATGAATAATATTATTTTTCAATACATACACACAATTGAGTACCTGCATTAAATGAATCTTAAATTCTACTACATTCTAATATTGCCATCATATAATTTGTTATAATGATCATTTCAGAATTGTTTTTTGATTTCAAACAGCTTACCAGCTATACCAGCTACCTAATAAAATTAATTTTAACTTAAAAATGTTAATAGCTAATACCTAGACATTTTTTATTTTTTACTATTATATAATAACATAATAAATATTTTATAATAATTAATATCTTATATTAATTTTAAAAACGTATTATGGTTAATATTACAGTACACTATACTATTATACATTTTATTCAGATTAAGTTATTTAAGATGGCTAGAGCATTGAATAAGTTTATACAATATGCCTATACAATCTCATAATATGTATAATGTATATATTATATGATTATTATAAAAAGATCTTTTGAATGTATAACTTTATAAATAAATAATATAATATTCATAAGCAGGAAGCTGAATTTATTTAAATATTTCATAATTTAATAATTCAAGTTTAAATATTGAAATTTAAAACCATTATTAAAAAATAACTAATTTAACGATAAAGTTATGATTAAATATATATAATAAGTATAGAATATAGATACTATTTATTGAAATTTAAATGATAAATACAATAGGTATTAAACAATTTTAACTATATGTATATACCAACAACAAAATAATATCATTTTTATCTATATAATTATAACTATATATTCTATTATCTGCATATATATATATATATATATATATATATATTTATTTATTACTACTAAATAAGGATAATAAATACATTTATATTATATATACTATGTAGACATCAAATTATCAATTTAAAGGTCTCAGTTTTGCAAACAATATTCATAATTTTAAATAAAATAATAATATATTGTAGACATACAACTTCACATTTTATAATGAACTGTTATTTTAGGTTTGTTCCAACACGGCATTTGGGATTAGTTGCCAACTGATCCATGATTGATTTACAGAGCATGCGCTAATATGGACTGTACATGGATTTTGGCCACTGTTGGAACACTTTTCTAACTGTCCACCAAAATTGCAAAATAGATAATAGATAAATGTATGATAACAGTGTCTCGGATTTCCAGTCTGGTCAAAATCCGCGGATCGTTTTGACTGTCAATAACCAATCATCAAACTGGTCTAATAACGTGTTGGAACAACTATATCTGATAGTTTAAGTTTGAGTTTCAGGCGAGTTAGAACGGAAAATTTCTACTGTGCATGCTCCCGACAGTTTTATGATAGTTTGACCGCGTGTTGAACAAACCTTTTATAAAATGATTTTACTTTTACTATCTTTATTGCACTTGATGAAAATCACTCTTGCAGATAACTGCGTATACACGTACTATAAATTATAATATTACATGATAATATCACTAATCGTTTGAGATTTACACTTCTTATGTCACTTCTACAACATAATATTATTATATTACCTATTTGCCTGTAGGTTGGTACGAGCTTAAGTATTACTATCAAGAATTTCATAATATCATAAAAATAATACAATTCCTAATGATTTTTATTGTAAAAAAATATTGCTTAGCAATTTTAAAGTTTCAATTTTTATTTTATTTTATTTTTTTTTTTTATCAACTCACCAGTGAACCTTTTTAATGACACAATAATTATAATACAGTAAAAATTTCATAAAATATTATGATACATTCATAATTTTTTTCACGGATATCGAAAAAATAATAATGTCATTATACAAGTTTATTGTTATCTATTAAACCTCATTAAACTGCAGGCATTAAAACGCTAAAAGTACATAAAATGGACATTTAATCATACTGAATATACAATATGTGAACGTTAGAAATGACATTCAGAATAAGTTATATGAGTTCACAGGAAACAATAAAAATATTACACTTGGCGTCTTTTACTCAATGTGCGTTATTTAATCATGTTAAGCAAAACATGTTATAATAAAAAGTCTAAATCATTTTTGCGTTATTTTTAATCTCGTATTATTCTTATTATAGTAATACTATACTAATATTATATAAATTATATAAATATGATTGATATATATATATATATATACATAACATTTTTTTTTTAAGATCTTTGTCCAGACTAGAGAAAAACTGTATGTCGGCGACAAAACGTTTCCGGAACCGTCGCCAACTGAATTTAAAAACAGACAAGTCCATCCAGTCCATGCGACGTTTTATATAAGACGAAAATATGTGTTATGATAAGCATGACGTTGAGATCTCCACTACAGCTATTATGATATTATAATAATATGCATAATAAGCACGCACTACTGCAGCATACTGCAATAGTGCAGTAATGCAAGCTACAAGTTGCAAAGTCCTACCTATATCAGTAATTGTTTGTGTAATTGGAAAAAGTATATTTCTTGAACTCTTAAATCTTAGTATCTTCCGTGCTTATGTTCCAATAATTTAGCCATTCAGTAATTTAAATACATAATATATATTTTAATATTTTGAGTTCTACACACATCTGTAAAATATATCCTAATTAAAATAAGAATTTAAATTGTACCTACATAATATTTATTTAGGTATTCATTATAGTTAGCGCACTTCTAATATATAGAATTTATATTTTATGCAGCACATCTTAAAAACGTATACTTAAACACCATTAGCCCATAACGTTATTTAATAAATATATACACGAACAATTTTCGACCATCAAATTATGTTAGCTGTAGACATTTTAACGTACCTATATATATACAAAAATAACCAAAATAAATGTCTATTTTATTCTACTATAATATATGTATTTACCCATTTATTGATAAATAATAAAAAAAAATTCAAATGTTAGTTTTTCTATTTCCTACTATAATTTATATTAAATGGAAATATAAGGCCACAAGCAATAATGTTAGTCATAAATACTAATTAAACCACCACATTACAAAATAAGAAATATAAATAACATAAACCACTCATCATTTTAGTGTCTATATTTATATTTGTTGCGAAATAAAAAAATAACGAATACCATTTTAGTTAAATGTGATTATTATTAATTATACAAATCAATCATTTATTAACCTTGTTACAAAACCATAGATATTCATATTAGGTACATATACTCACTTTTATCATCCAAGTACTGATAATTGATTAATTAATGATTTCCGATATTTATTTAGCTGCTTATGTAGAAATTATAAAATATATACCTAACACAATAAAAAAACAAGTATAATTTACATTTTTATTCGAAAATCATGGAGGCACCTAAACATATATGTATTCAGAAATCACAAGCAGGTGGTCCCATATTAATTCAAGTGTTCCAAAAGGTTCCAGATAAAAAGCCTGGGGCAATATTTTAATAATGTTATTATCATAATTATTTCATGAGTATAATATTATATAAGTAATATAGGGGATTGGTATTAAAAAAAAAACACTATGTTATAATCATGTTGACGATAGCCTACTATTAAAGTACCAAGTTATTACAATATATACTGACATACTGTTGATTTTTTTTTTTTTGACAGTCAATATACCAATTTAATTAGAAGACAGTAGTTGTTTTTCAATTACAGTTACGTTAATGAACCGACTATAATATAATATGATACGTTGATAGTTGAAACAAAACTAAATAAATGGACCTATATAACTTATTAAAACTCTATATAATGTAGAACGGTCAACAAAATACCTATCACTTCCATTTTTAATTTGATTAATAATTATATAAATTGTACTGTAAATAAATCAAAGTGCAACACTTACTTATACTATATTAAGTTATATAATAGATAAAAATCAATTTAAAATAAATCTGGGAAGTCACACTGACCTATAGTTTATTTCGAATTGTACCTCGTCATTAAGTATACGAGAGATATAATAGCATATTAGTTCATCTATTTGTATCACTTAAATAGATGCGTTAAATTTAAATTCAATGATAAATGATAATTACTTTATACAAAAAAAAATATTGAGATACTGTATCAGCTTTTATATTACTTGGATATTTTATAATTTATTTAAATTACTATTAGAACTTCATTTATTTATTAGGTTGGACTAATCCTTACTAAAAAAAAATCATTTAAGTATATTAGGACTATTAGGTATTAATAAATTATATTAGGTATTAGGTATTAAGTTTAGATAATATTAGTTATTATTATAATATTAAAACTGTTAATAGCTACGCCTTCGAAGTCAGTAGTCAGTACCTACGTGAGAATAGGTTCATAAGAATTTCGTACATAGATGCTTAAAATGAGTTTAAACAATTTGAAAATTATTCATTGTATATTAGTTGTGTATATATAAGAAAAAAATAGTAGATATATACCTACATAATTAGTAATGGCGTAAAATTTCAAATTTATAAATTTAATATTTCTTGAAGGGAGAATCATAGCAGCAAGACAAGTGACTGTAAACGTGATAAACTCAAACACTGATAAAATTTAATTTATAAATAATTAGCATTGGGTAAACAATATATAAATATTTGTCTTTTAAAACAAAATTATTTATTAGGTATTGTTCTTAATGAGTAATAAGTAATGACTAATGACTAACGAACAACATGACAAAATATTCGTCTATTTTTTCATGTCAAAGAACTGTGGAAATAAGATATATTTTAATAAAAAGCTATCTAAAGGGTCATAGATATCACTAGTTAATGCATACGCGCATATATTATATACGTTCAAAATCAAAATTAAAAAAAAAAAACGTTTAATGGATAATTTTATTCGAATTTATAGATTGGAATAGATTGGAAATCGTAGAAATTATATTATAAGCCATATGATGATAATTTTGTCATCAACATTTATTGAATACTAAGTTAAAACTTATGAATAGAAATTATACTAAGTACCTATCAACAGTATTAATTAGTTGTTAATTCTTTGTTTGTTATGATTGTGTATTGCTTTCTGTTGAGTGCTTTGCCACTTTCATAACATCACTAAAAGAATTTAAACCTTACTCAAGTATGAGAGACAAAATACAATATTATGCTGAGCTCCGACAAGGGAAATGCAAGCGTTCGATAGGTACGCCGTACGCCGGTCGCCGGTACACGTCCATATTAAACGGCCCTTATTATGTACTTTGTGATTATGGATTTTATGACGCTATCTTGTGGTAAAATATAAACTACATTGCAATTTATACAATGCTATACTCGTATGCGCCCGATACATATTATTATGCAATCTAACATACATGAATTCTTGCCAATATTGATTGATCTTACGAAAAACAGTCACCGCTTTGGTCACCCAACTTTACATCAATAAAATATAAATTCGTGTAAATTAAGATTTTAAAAAACATAATTATATTAGTATGTTTAAATTACAATAACATTAGGATAAACTAAATAGTGGATAAAATCGTATAAAGACTTAACAAAAATTATTTTTTTTATAATATATTATAATGCTGATCAGCTGCTGTAATTAGTCAAATTTTAAGATTAATAAGCGGTGTAATAAAATGTTAACATAGTTTATTCTATATTTTATTTATCAGAAAATAAAATTCATCAAACTTGAATCCTGTTTCATGATAATAATTATTTCCAATAAACCAGGTGTGCCCAACCAGCGAGAAGTATTCTAACTGGTCTGTGACAATTTCATAAAAATTAGAAATTTATATGGGTATAAAAAAAAAAATAAAAACTTATTTTTGTCCATCATCGTATTTTAGATTAATAAAAATGCATTCAACTTTTAATTTCAATTTTAACTTTTATTAATTTTGTCCAAACTTGAAATTAAAATGTCTATAAAAAGAAATGATTCTACTACTACTTATATGAAATTTATTCAAAAATTCCAGTTTACCTTTATATTTTTTACAGGTTAATTTTTAAAAATACTGAGAATATTTAATTTTGATCTATTTAAAGCACAAACAGATCCAATTTTTTACCAGAAACCATTTTCAAAGTTGAAAATCAAAACATTTTTCTAACTGCTTATTGTGTATGCACACAAAAGAAAAAAAAGAAAAACATTATAATTCACTTTAATAGCATTGTAAATAAAACTAATTTTTTTATGTTCCTATAATCTGTATAAGGTACACTTGATATGAACGATTTTATCGCTCGCCATATTATTATATAGGTAAATGTATAATTTAATGTCTAATAGGTACTCAGCCACTCAGGTACACTTGTACAGTGCACCTATCGATATTAATTATTGATTCATAAAAGGTATAATAATAATAAAAATGATACATAAAATTTTTAACTAGATATGATGTAGGTACCTACTGCCTAACATAAAAGATGCTGCAGCGAGTGTGCAGTTTCTTTTCATTCGAAAATCAATATTATGTTAATAATTATACTTGATACGTAGGTAGTTATATTCACCGATGATGTAAGAAACAATATTGTTCTATATTTTGTTTTTTTAAAAGATCCTATCATAATCATTAATCATAGTTCATAAACAAACAATTAAA
The DNA here is from genome assembly GCF_020184175.1 of Aphis gossypii. NCBI lineage: Eukaryota > Metazoa > Arthropoda > Insecta > Hemiptera > Aphididae > Aphis > Aphis gossypii. The sequence continues at coordinate 77,370,169 of NC_065530.1, forward strand.
ATAAGTTACAAACGGCGTAGGACAGAATAAAACGCAATTTAGGTACACTATACTGCAGTAGGTAATCATAATATCGCAGTATTATTTCTTTTGGCGTTCACGCGCCAACATTATCACAATAATTATGGTAGTAAAATTTAAAAAAAAATAATTTCGTTCCAAAGAATGGGCATCACTGCGACTCTATTTCACTTGACTGGATCACCCTACCGTAAAAGATACGTCCCGTCGTAATTTAAGGTCTATAATATTATGTTATTTATTCATAAAAAACACCTTATCAAAAAACATCCACGACTATAATCTTTATCAATTTATCGAATATTTATCAGTGGCCTTGTTATATATAAGACAACTGTGTATATCGGTCGGTGTATGTTAGCTGTGCTGTTATTACTATTATTATTTATTGTAATTAATTTTTTCTGCGATTTTCGACGTTTGGGTGTCGTCGTTTTCACCCTTTTTTTTCCTCTACGCGCTTGCACGGCCATGCGCTCGGCCGATATCGTTCGTCGTGCGACTGTGATGTTACGTTAGGGCGGGCGAAAGCGGAAGCGTTTGGTAGTGTCTGCACCTCTAAGTCGGTCATGTCCATAGTTTAGGCGGCAGACGACATGAACTGCCATCAGATACTGAGCGGCGCCTGTAACGCTGGCGACCGGTGTTTCGCCGTTGGTAGCGTGGAAGGCGTACCGTTCACCGTAAGTATTCCACATCCGAACCGTCCGATGGTCCACAACGCATCGCTCATCGTCTGTCTGTGTTTAGGCTTATGCGGCTGGATGCAACATTGTGATACTGGCTAGCACGTTCGAACGGGTGCAAATCATCCCTGGTGCGATACACAACTACATCCGCATTAGTTGTTTGGACTGCTCAACGGACACGGGCAAGATAGCGGCCGCCTACGACAATCAGATATGTGTTTTTGAGCCAACTCCGCTAGTTTGCAAAAATTCACCCCATGTAAGTACATTTATAAAACCATTAAGTATTATTGTTTGCCCTAGACACACCCATACACTTTAATAGGTACCTGATAAACTTTTGTTGTTTGTTTTTTTTTTTTAAATGAATCCCTTTTTTTATCAATAAAATTATAAATAAATATTAATAAATATTTCTCTCATGACTGTGAACCTAAGTAATAATTTTTTTACAATAGGTTTAAGTTGTTTTTTTTTTAAATGTAATACACAATATGTTGATACTAGCTACTTATATAAACAAATTACATAGGTAGGTACTATTATTAGTCAATAATACTAAAAATGATAAGTCATTATAATTAATAATATAATAGAATATTATACCTATGTATAAATAATAAGTATTTACAAATAAAATATAATATGATAAGCTTTCAAAGAATACTGAGTATTAAAACAAGGACCAAACCTAACTTTACCTGTCATATTTTATGAAATTTAGTTTTTAATTAAACTATTTTGTAATAAGATACAAGCAGTATAAACATATTTAAAACATATATAAACTAATTAGTGATTGAACTTAAATCTTCTCAAAAGTATATGTCCTATCACTAAATTATTTAAACCTTTGTTTACAAACAACTCCAAATCTGGAGATTCTATGAACTAAAATGTATTGAAAACAAATTTTTCATAATCTACAAGAATTGCATTTATAAATAATTATGGTTTTATTCATATTTAATTATTTTGAATTTTGAATTTTTAAATAATCAACTATTATAATTTTTAGTTGTAAACCTATTTTAAATAGAGGCAACTTATTATAAACATTACCTATGTATATACTATATATAATATATATATACACGAATACATAACTTTTTATTCAATTAAATACAAATTTAATTACTTATTTAAAACATAAGTTGAAAATATGTGAAACTTTTAAAAACTTTGTATGCAATTTTCTTATATCTGTAATTACAACTCATTTCAAATACTCATGTATTACTATTGATACAATGCATAATATTTATATCATATAATATATTCTATATAGTTATAATATGATGGTTTCAATCAATTGACTTATTTGTATTTATGAAACAGTTATTATAAATAACAATAATAATATGATAGCACTTTACAATTAATTATTGTCAGTTAATCCACTTGAAATGTTGTTTATCTTTATATTATACCATAGGTGTAATAACTTATTTCTTATGAGAAAAATATTAGTAATTTGTTAATTATGATTTTTAAATTATTAATTTATTTTAATAAAAAAAAAACATCATGCTATTTTGCAATTATTACCCATTGATAACAATAATTAATTAAACATTAGTGTTGTATTACTGGAATCTTCCAAGCATAAATTACATTTAAAAATAACATATTCTATATATATTAAACATTTTTGAATTTCAATCATTTGTTTTAAGTATGAAAAATAATTTAATTTGAAATATCTATCAATTGAGTATTTAAAGGAAATTTTTTTATTTAATGTCTATACCTAATAAACCTCATAACATTTTTAAATAAAATTAACTTTTTCTATTTATTACTAAATTATTTAATTTATTTAATTGTTCTTTTATAATTTTAGCAATTGGATTATAAGTGGGTGGAGACAGCTAGCTGGCGAACTGCTTGTCGTATTAGCTGTTTGTCATGGAATTTGGAAGGTACTAGGTTACTTACAGGGGGCACTGTTTTACAACTATGGCATCAACAATTACCAGACGAGCCTTTAGAAGAAAATACTGGTAAATATTATTAATATAATTTTTATGATTAGTAGCATATAGTATTATGTTTATAAAATTAAGTTAACATATTTTAGTATTTTATTTTATACACTTTAAAACAAATGATCAACTTTCACATTAATAAGTACTAAAAATTAATTACATTTTTTAATTTATAAAAATGTAACCTAATTTAAAAAAAAAAATGTCTGTATGTTTAGTAATACCTTGCTTTTATTCTGATATTAAATACTGTATTATAATACGTATATTAATTATCAAATACTAAATACTGCACAATCTTTGTTTTATATTAGGTATCTACTATTATTTATTATACTCTAGTCTAATTATTATATTATTCAAAAATTCCTTTTAAATAAATTATATATATGTACATTTTTTTAAATATGTTATGTTGTGTTATTTGATTTTTTAACTATCCAATTTCTATTATGTTTACTTAAATTTATATTACTATATATTACTAACTTACATGTTTGAGCTTATAAATTATTATTTTTATTCTGTATTAATTAATATATCAATAGCATTCTTATTAATTTTAAGATAAGATTGTATTGCAATATTATGTTTAAGCCCTCGTAGATGTTTAAACCTAATAAATAAAAAACATTTATTTTTTTTTAGTTTATTATTAATATTAGATTTTATAAATAAGATAAACATTTGAATATACCTTTAAGTTTACCATTTACTTTACTTTTTCAACTTTATTACAATATTCGTGTTTTATATAGGAATGACAAGTGATGGAGTAACATTTGAAATTGGTGAAGAAGCAATACCAATGTCAACAACAACATCCTGTAACTGTGAAGTTCGTGGATGGGAATGTGTTTGGCAAAAAGAAACTGCAACTCCTGTAGTACACATTGCTTTTTCACCAGATGGAACATTATTTGCTACTGCTGGAAAAGATGACAGACTTGTAAAAATTTGGTTTGAAAATAAACAATGTGAGTATGATAAAGGTTCTAATTTCATTTGTTAAAAATCTATGTTTTAAAAAAAATAATTATATACAACATAATAAATAAATACTATATTATATAAGGGCTATATACATACATAATAAATAGAATTCACATTTTTGTTAATAGTGTAAAAGCAATATAAAAAGCAATAAGCTTACATTAATAACAAATATCTATTTTATTTAAAAATAAAATTGAAATTTTACTTGTTTCTAATATTTATTAATAATTAATATAGTACTTTTTCCATCCAAAAGCGTTGATCAGAATTACTCAATGAGTGCTATTTCTAATTTTGGTGAACCAAATTACGGTTTTGTGTACATAGCTCATCCCAGAGCTGTAACACAACTATCATGGAGAAAAACTAGCAAATATATGCCAAAGTAAATGTTTTACACTGCCTGTAAGTTATTATTGTAATACAAATAAACATTATTTTTTAGGGGATCTGTTTCAAATATGTTAGTAACATCATGTCGAGATAATATTTGCCGATTATGGTCAGAAACTGTTTTACCAGATGATGGTTTAGTAAATATGAGCCATTTTGATCCATTAGCTGCTCATAATCCACGATTTCGAACACATAGACATAAGCATAGACTTCTTCAACGACTCAAACATATGAAGTAATTAATTAAAATACTGGTACTGTTAAAGCCTCTAAAATAATTGAAAAATAAATGTTTTTATTTTCATAGAGCTTGTTTTCATATACGAAGACATGCTAAACATCAAGGAGATTTAGGAACTGGTATGGCTGGAAGTACAAGTTCTACAATACCAACATTACCATCTACGTTCAGTGTTCACGATTTTCATAGTTATGGTTTTCATGGCACTGGTATTATTCCTGGACTACATTTTCATTTAGCTGCAAGCATTAATGCTGAAACGGGTAATTTCATTAATTTTTTATCATATAAAAATGTCTGTATAAACAATATATTTATACTAAATTTGTCTTTTTTATAGACATTCCACTAGTGCCTAGTTTATCTAGCACTGACCCTGAAAGAGAACCAAATTTTGTTCTCCATTGGCTCAATAATAAAGAAATGCATTTTTCACTCCAGGCAGAAGCAATACTAAATGTATATTAATTTTAAATTTAGAAGTTACAACTAGGGCTCAGAACTTAATGCGCATAAAAACAATGAAATAAATGCATACATATGAATTATGCAATAAAAAAAAAATTAATATACTGATAATTGATTATGTTTATGAGTATCTTTTTTTAAAAAATGCTCTATATTTTGTATTATCTATAATTATTAAATAACTGTATTTTTTACTATAAAGAAAAAAATTATTAATATAGTATGATTTAAAATATAAATGTCTATATTAAATGGGTGCTTTATTCTATTATTCTGAAGGATATTTATTTTTAATTATTTTTTTTATTATTGTTATTTATTGTCAAAATATGTTTTAATATCTATAAAATTCTTAATTATGCAAAATCACTTAAAATTGATCAAATATTCTTAAATTTAAGTTGTATTATTTAACAACTTATGTCAAATCAGACTTTTAATATGTAGTATCTTTAAAATTTGCAAATGCAAGAAGTTTTGAGCCTAATAAATAAAACTAAGCTATTATTATTATTTATTTATATAACAATATGTAAACTGTTTATTTAGGAATTAACAAAAAAAGTAGTTGAAAAAGATGATATGCTTATAAATGAACAATTTATAATATCAGAACATCATGATGTTGAGTATAGTGATTCTAAACGAAAACAAAAACTGGGTAAAAGTACATCACAAGATGAAAGTGTTAGTGATGAACACAGTTGTCCATCAACTCATCCTACACTAAGGTAATTCATGTTACATTTAATATTTACTAATATAATTTTATAAATAATAATACTTGTATATATGTTATTATTTTACTTTAGCAATACAACATCTGTAAATTCGTTTACTACTGATACAAATCATATAACCACCGATTCTCTTGATAATAAAATTGAATGTCTTCTTCGTGACTGGCACCATAGTCCTGATTTATTATTTGCTGTCCATCCTATTGATGGAAGTTATTTAATTTGGGTAGTTGATTGGTTGGATGAATACCATCCTGGTTCATTTAGACAAGCCCAAGTTTCTTTTTCAACTAGAATACCTAATGCTTTCCCTCTTGGAGATGCTACTACAATGTCACATAATGTATGTTTATATCATACATCTGGATCAAGTTTACAGCTAGCATTTAGAGATGTAGTTAAAACTGCTGCTGCAGCACCAAGCAGATCACCTAGTGATGTTCATGGTTAGTTAATTATTTGAGTTTTTGTACACTATATAGTAAAAAAAAAAATTTTAACTTAGGTATAAATGGAGATTGTGGTGATTCAAGTCTTCCTAGAGTATTAGAGGAAGATGGTGACTCTTTAGCTGGTGACATTGATTTACATCATCAGAACGAATCAGTTGAACCATCATCATTAACTGAAAATGGAAAATCTAATCTAGCCAATTCAAATACGGGTGAAGATTCCGGAACATTTAATGATATAATATCTGCTCCACCATGTCCAACTCTATCAATGGTCACTAAACATACTAATGGAACCCTAAATTTATGGCAATTAACTTTTGCTGATAAATCTAAATTTTCACAAGTCCTAAGTATTGGTCATGCATCTCGAGCTTCTGGTCATCGGTTCCGCGTAAATGATGTGACCTGTCATCCTGTATTACCATTATTGTTAACTACTTCCCATCATAATTTGCCTGATCAAGAAACTCCAGCTTCTCCTTTATCCCCTAGTCCACCTCCTATTGCTCAACCGCCATCAGTGAGTGTATACATTTTAAATTAAATAAAATTTACAATTTTATACAGCAAATGCTTTTATAGGGATTTTGTAGTGAACTTATATTATGGAGAGTTGATGCAGTTGGACCACTTTCTAAATCTGGTGGAGTTTCGGAACTTGCTCGTATAAATTCACTTCAAATATCAGCTTTTTCAAATGTTGCTTGGATTCCAACTTTACTACCCAGGTTCTTAAAAAACTTAATTGCCTATTTATTTTTTTATATACTGTTAATTTAATTTAATCTAAAATATCTAATTTATCATTATTAGTACTACACTGGGGACATTATCAAATTCTCCTAGTGCTTGTTTTGTAGCATCAGATGGAGAATGTTTACGTGTTTATCAAGCTGTTATAGATGCAAGAACATTATTGGCTGAAGTTTCTAGTTCAGAACACCGTAGTCGCATGGCTGCAGTAAGAGATATAGTTTTGGGAGTAGTTTTTCTATAATTATACTTTTAATACTTTGTTCTTAGGACTCAATGGTGAGTTTATCAACCGATGTTTCTTCTGAAAATGATTTGAAACACAATTCATTACACGATCGTATAAAAATTGTTTCTCAACAATCTACTGCTAGACCGGGATGTATTATTCAATTGGACGCTATTTCTGATGCAACACATGTAAATTATTATTTATTTATAAATAAGCCAAAATCAAATAATAAATAATTATTTTCATTATAGGATTGGCAAAATACTCAATTTTTACATGTGTTTCAAGAACAGTTAATGACTGGAGAAAGAGCATCCGGTAGAGGCTTAGTAGATGCTATTTCAGGTCTAGACAGTGAGGAACCTGATGATGATTTTGAAGAACCGTTTTATTTAGTAGTGCTTGAACGAACTGTTCAAGGTACAACTGTACATATGTGGCGTTTAACAATAGCTTCTCAACCTGAAAACAATCGTATGTTCAATTTCAATTTATGATTTTCAAATGTATAATATTTTTATTTTGTAAATAGCTTTAAGTGAAAGTATGATGTATGTGCCTGATAGTCAATTGGTACAAGATGATGATGATCTAGATAATTCAGGAAAAGTAGGTGCCACAAATTTGGGTGGGGAAGAAACAACTCAACCAACATTATCAGCTTTTGCTCCTCATGTTTCAATATCAACTGTAAAGGTAATAAATATATTATATCATGCTGACAATTATTCTTGAATAAAATTTTTATTTTAATATTTTAATTACCAAATAATTTAATAAATTGTATCATAAAAATGAAAAATGCAATTTAATAGTTCATTGACTATTTTTATTCAACTATTCTTTTAAAGTTCTAAGCTATTTAATTTTTAAAAAAAAAAATTTATATATTACTTTAGATTTGTACACAAGAATTAAATTTGCCTGATGGCGTTGATGTAATTCATGCATCTCCAGCTGGAGGTCATTTAAGTTCAGCTTCCATTTACCCAGCTTGTTTTGCGCCATATGTTTTTGTAACTGCATGTTCAGATAGTACACTACGGTTTTGGAAGTGTAAAATTTCAAAAACAGCTGATGAAGTTAGTTACCAGTGGGTTGAATGGGAGATGATAAGAAAAGATCGCAAATCCATGATAGAAATATCAGGTAAAATTTTATTTTCTGTTGAATACTCAGCATATTTTAATCAATATTTATTTTTAGGTCAACCTTTAAATATAAGCGCAGCGTATAGTGGTCGTATTGCTTGTGCATATAAATATGGAAAATCATTTACTCGACCATCAAAAAAAGATCCAGAATCAAGATATGTGAATTTATGTGTAGCTATTTATGAATGTGAAAGTACTGGTGGTTCAGAATGGTTACTTGAGGATACAATACACATGAAAAATATTCACTTGCCCAAACTTCATATTGATCCTAGTGTTGATTTAACTTATTTACATGATCAAACAATACTGTCGTCTAAAAAGCATAAATTACAGTCTACAGTTTTAAAAGCATTATCATCAGAAGACTTGGATGGAACCACTGGAAGGTGTAATGGTAGAAATGGAGAAAATGAAACTAATTTAGTCAAAAGTAGTCATGGTATGTTAATTGTATAAATATTTTCAATTTTGTGCATAGTGTATTAATATTTCACCAACTTTTCACTTTTCAGGTTTATTGGCTGTTCCTAGTTTTAGTACTCTTCAGTCTTTAAGAAAATCTATTATTGAAAATGGAAATACTTGTCCATTAACGCAAAAACATATTGTTCAATTGGATTGGGTTTCCAAGGAAGATGGGTCTCATATACTGACTGTTGCTGTTGGCAGTAAGGTAAATTATTGTTTAGTGATGTGTCAATAAAATGTTAGTTGAATTTTTATGTAATAATATTATTACTTTTATTTTTGTACATTTTAATTTTTATTCTTTGTGTATAGATAATGTTATTTACACCAGTATCTAGTGATTTAGCTCAAGCTAATATGAAAGCTATGAAAGAGTCCCAATCAGTAAACCGTCCAATATTACGAAAAGCTTCATCACTAGCTTCTCCCAATTTTGTTGATGAAATAAGGTAAATTTAAACTATAAATATTAACTGATAGTTTGTAGGTAGGTGATTTATTTATTGTAAAATACCCATTACTTTAATACCTTATAAGGTAAAAAAAAATATATATATATTTTTAATGAAAACACACATTTTTTATATTATATTCCAAAAAAATATTGTTCAGAATATTTTGAAACTACATGAAAATCAATTTTAAAACAAGTAGTTAATAATAATTGGTTAAAAGTATTTAAATGTAAGACGAAAAAAGTAGTGTCAAACATTTTATTGGGGGTATCTGTGCAAACCCACTCTACTCCACTCATTTACGTCTAAAACACTTAAATCAGTTACAACTCATACACTATTCATTCAAATATCAATTTTTATATATCTTAAGTGCTCAGAAAAATATTTTGCATTGAAATAATGTATATTATGAGTAATATATGTTTTTATTTTTTTTAAAAAAAATGTAAAATGTTATAACTTTTGAGAATGAGTATTCTTGTATAAGTGAATCACTCCATTGTCAAATGCCATAACATGTAATGTATGCTTATTGGTTTACATTTATATTGATATTAATAACTTAAATTTAATTTTTTTCAGGTGGATGAAGCTCAGAAAAATTGATCTTACTACAGCAGATGGTTTACCTCCACTTCCAATGCAAATTTCTTGGGTTCGTGATGGCATACTAGTAGTAGGCATGGATAGTGAAATGCACGTATACTCACAATGGAAACCAAATACATGTTAGTGGATTATATAAGATTATATATCAATATCTGAAACTATTTAAATAATAAATTAAAATATGACTTAAATATAAACCATATTTAGATATGATACAAAAGAATGCTTTGCTGTGTTGCAAGTTAATACATCAAGAATCTGATGAACTTCAAGACACTAGAAATTTAAGAGATGAAGATCTTAGAACGTTGGCGCATGTAATTTGATATATTAAAATAACACAAAAATGTAATTAAAAAAACTATTATATTTTGTATTGTTATCATACATAGGAAACCTCCCAAAGAAGACTGGCTAACGTAAGTTCAATGCCTCATTTGTCTCGTGTCAGCTCAATTAATTTGAATATGTTAACTGCTGAGACAAAAAAAAAGAAATTGGGTATTCAGAATGGCGACTCTTCAAATAATATTCAAGATTCCTATATGCCAGATTATGGACTATTTGAAGCAAGTCGTATTGCATGTCCAGTTCTTCCTCAATATCATCCTAAACAATTAATGGAACTTTTGAATTCTGGAAAAATCAGATGGGTGAAAGCGATTCTTGCACATCTTGTCAGGTAATGAATCATATGAATTATTAATTAATAATTATTATTATTATCATACATTTTATTACAACATTTAAATTACATTTGTAGATGTATTTCAACAACATGTAGTGTAAGACAAGGTGCTGTTGTATGTTCATATTCAGAAGAAGATAATTTAACTCGTCAAAGAGGGTGGTCAAGATCAAGAACATTATCTGTGAGCTATGCTGGAGCTGGTAAGATATAACTATTAACTATGTTAATAAAAAAAATATTTTGAAGGTATTCATTTTTTTAAAAATATTATTATAATCACTTTTAGCTACAAGTCCAATGGAACCTAGAGGATCCACTACAGCCATTCCAGAGGAACTGATGTTGGATTATGCAGAAATCACTTCTATTCCGCCTTTACCTTTATGGACATTATTGGCCGCCGATAAAGAAAACGCTAGTACTGCTCTTAAGTTAGCTGAAGATGAAAAAGATTATAATGAATTATTTAATGGAAATATTTCAACATCTGAAGACAACCTGGATGACATATTGAATGACGAATCAGAACCAGAAAGCCCTCGTAGATGTGAACGTCAATCTAATGCAGTAGAAAAACAACAATGTTTACTTTCTCATTTTGGACCAAAACAAGGTCAACTTTTGTCTCGTCTGTTAACTCATACTCATTTGCCTGGTTTATCAAGTTTAGATCAAATGCACTTATTAGCTCTTGCCGATACTGTATCTACATGTAATACTGATTTTGCTGATAGATTTGTTGATAAAACTCAGTTTACTAAAGATAGTTCAGCTCCTCAAGAAGGTGAAGTGTGTTCAGGTTAGTTACAGAGAGACTAATTTGATTAATGAATTAAAAAAACTAATTATGAGTATATTATGAACATTTTAGATTCTTTGGATGATTGTGGTCTTCGATTTTTATTGGCCATGAAGCATTACAATTATTTATTAAGATGTTTAGGTGTAGCTCAACGTACTCAATTTCAAAAAAGAGGTATGTGCTCAGCAGATATTGCATGGGCATTCCATTCTGAAAGCGAAGAAGAATTATTGCAATTAACACCTTCCTATGTACGAGGTACTCCACGTTGGTCAGCATTAAAAGAATTAGGTGTTGGGTGGTGGCTTAGAAACCAAACATTATTAAGGACATGTATTGAGAAAGTAAGTTTTTGTTTCAAAATATAAATTTAAAACTTATTATTAATTAAAATACAATTTTTTTTAGATCGCAAAAGCAGCATATCAGACAAATCAGGATCCTTTGGATGCTGCTATATTTTATCTTGCAATGAAAAAGAAGTCTTTAGTTTGGGGATTATTTAGATCCAAGAGAGATGAGCGAATGACTCAATTCTTTTCTAATAATTTTGCTGAAGACCGTTGGCGAAAAGCAGCACTTAAAAATGCATTTGCATTACTTGGAAAACAACGATTTGAACACGCTGCTGCATTTTTCCTTTTAGCTGGAGCTCTTAGGGATGCAATTGAAGTAATTGTTTTATATTTTTTCTAAAATGTATTAAATATTTAATTTATAAACAATATTTAAATCAAACTTGTTATTTAGGTATGTTTAAATAAACTAGATGACCTACAATTAGCTATGGTGATTGCTCGATTATATGAGGGTGAAATTGATTCTACTCCACCTAGTCTTAAACGGCTTTTGTATGAGGTAAATATTTAATTAACTGAATTATTTTCATTTTTAATTTAACTTACTTTTTGTAGGAAATACTTGGTTGTGACCAAAATGGTGAAAATCAAAAATTATCTATGGCTAATCCAGACCCATTCTTACGATCTATGGCTCTTTGGATACTTAAAGATTCTACTGGAAGTCTTAATACTTTAGTTCAAATGAATGTAGGCACAATGCATCCACAATATAATGATGAAGAAAAACAAGAAACTTCAGCTGGTAGGTTTAAAATATATTAAATATTTGAATCATTAATAAAATATACGTGTATAATGTATATATATATTTATTTAATTATTTTTTTATTGTCTGTAGCAAATCCAAATGTGTTCAATTTCTATGTTTATCTTCGTACACATCCATTATTGATAAGACACTATTTAGCATCCACTTATCAAGATAAAAAGAATCATACTGTAGTATTAGCAGGTTTTAGCTACGGTTCTGATGTCAGATGTAGGGAAACTTCAGATCGACAAGTAACTAAAAAATTGTATTTGAATTTGAAATCAGATGTTTATATTATGTGTCATATTTTTTAGTTAATGTTAGAAGATTCCATTTCTCCATTAGAAAGACAACTATATTTCAAAACTGCTCATGCTCATTTTAAAGCTGGATGTCCTGCACTTGCTCTTGAAGTTTTATCAAAATTACCTAGTAAAATAATGGATCCTTCTACAGAACAATCTAATAGTAAGTACATTTATATTTAATGCAATATAGTATAAACATATTACATTTTAAACTAAAACCTAGTAAAAATCTTTTCATCAATTAATATTAAATGTTAATGATAAAAAATTTTTTACAAATTTTGTAAAGTTTATAGTGAAGCACAATGTTTTATCTATGTATTGTTAATTGGTGATTACTATCATTTATTTAAAATCTACCTACCTAATTTTATATAGCTACCAATTTACCAAAATGTAATTTAGGAGAGGCAGGCTCATACTGGTCTTCTGGGGCATCAGTACTGAAAGACCCTCTTAAAATTATAAAACTTGGGCCTCTATCAGATAAGTTACCTTTTTCAATTAAATTAAATTATTATTACATATTCTCAGTACTTAATAGGTTATCATATTATGAATTTTATTTGTATGTAAAAATTGATTATAAAATATAATGTTATAGACGTTTACTGGCTAAAAGATAATAGATAGTAAAATAGTATGCACAGTATTTGGCATTTTCTTAAATTTTATTTTAAAACTAAGGAAAATAATACTATATACTTTATATTTTATCTATCAAAGTTATAATTTTTTATTTTCGTTTAAGAGTTTAAGATGAAATATTAATAAATGTCTGTATAAAATATATACTATGGCTAGAATTTATACAAAATTATAATAGTCAAAAAATTTATAAGTTTAAAGGAAAAAAATTGTAAAGTTATGTAGGTACTTATGTACCTTTTCTATACATATTTACCACCAAGTGCTCAATTAGTATTTAACAAGCTTCCCACTATTAAATAAATGCCCGATTTAGTATACCTACTATAAATATAAAGTTCTTCAAAAGCGAGTGAGGAGAAAAATATTTTAAAGAAACTCAAGTTTCCATAACAAATTAATAATTATTGTATGTTTCATTTTATGCATTTCTGCCTAGTTATATTTGCCTTTCATACTATTTTCAGATATTTATTATACATTATACAGCCATAAGTCATAATAAACATGTTATATTATTATTTGTATATTTTTATAAAAAATTAAAATAAAGGTTTGTTAAATAACACTTAACCTCCGATATTTATAAATTTAAGACCCATTTTATTACAACATGAAAATTTATTACAATACATAACATACATAACAGCTAAATATTCATTGAAAAAATGAAATATATCTTGATCAATAAGTAACAATATTTTTTATAGTATCTATGCATTTAAATTGTTTAGATGAAAAAGTTAAGTTAGAAAAATATAATATAATATTTAAAATAAGTTTAATCAATGCTTAAATTTTTAAAAGAATTTATATCATCCTTGTCATCTTCACCAACTGTTGTATCTACTTCATCTTTAACACTACCATTTCTAAATTTTTCTTCATCCAAAAAGTAATTGCGATTATCCAATAATTTTTGTTTTAAGATTTCTATAAACATCAAACAACATTTGTCAACAAATATTTACTAAAACTTGAAAAACCTGAATTTACCATTGGTTTCCTTCATAATCGGTGCAAGGCCACCATAGTCTTTAGGCACGATTGTTTGTGGCAATGTTTTTATAAAATCACTTGTCTTCGAAGCTGATTTTATTATAATCTGCAATAAAAATAGATTTTGAGAACTTAAACAATTATAAAATTGTATTTATTTAGGTATGTCTTTTACTTTATTTATTAATGAAGCGCTCATAAACGGTTTCAACATTGAATATATTCTTTCAGTTCCCGAGGTGACGTTGAGAATATAAATTTTATCAATCACAAAAGGTGTGCCTTCCTAAAAGTACAAATCGTAGTAGGTAGTATAATATAAAATTTGGTTAAAAAAAAATTAGTTGAATTTTACCTGCACGTATGTCATTAGACTTCTTGCATTTGATAGGGAGTAACGTAATGCGTGACTTAAGCTGAAATGATTCGAATCCAGTACCATTCTGTACCCTGACTTAGTACCGTATTCGATTTGATCAAGTTCGATGGCCATAAAAGTTAATTTTGATGCCACGGTTGGAAAATATTGTGAAGCATCCACAATTTTGAGTTGCGACCATATATAACTGTATTGATTTTCTTCGTCAGGAATTATGTTTATATTACTGAACAATCATTAAACTTTGGTTATTATTTGTATAGATTATCAAAATAAAACAGTTATCGTAATACAATTTATTATGCTTACTTACACAACATCTAATTGTTTTTGATTGAAAGGATGTGCAGGATCTCTTGCCGTAAAGAAAGGTGTGCACTTCTTAGCCCGTAAATTATAGCATTGACTTATTACCTTTTTTGCATACTCTTTATCGTAGTTACACGCGTGCAAAAACATAATAATCTGAAGATCTGTAGAAAATAATAAGATGTTAATTTCTTAATATGTAATGTGTAATTATTGAAAATATTTAGCAATCTAAAAATCTTAATATTCATTAAATCTGTTTAAATGAATTAAAAGTAAATACTATTTATATATATATCGGTATAACAGGCTATAAGTGCAATATTTATCAATGTATTTATGTTTTCTGGACCATAAATATAATAAATTTTCACAGAAAAACCAATTGACAATAAAAATGCAATATTTTTTTTTATTACCTACTTGAAATTTTAAGCTAATATATAAAAAATAATTGATGATTAACTCTAAATTACACACAAATGATGTAAGTAGGTACGTGTCACAAATAATATTTACTAAAAATAAAAAATATGTGATGATTGTTTAAAATATCCTTTAAAATATTTAGTAGAATACATTATGGTAAATTGTACGTGTCAATATGTTATTATATACATTTTGGCATAATATATGATATGAAAAAATGTGTTTTACATAAAAAAAATATTCATGAGTACATACTATAAAATATTAATTACATTATTGTTTACAAATATATAAAGACATTTTATTACGTGTGAACGATGTATGATTTTTTTTCTGATATAAAGTTTATTGTTGAAAAATTTGTTATTGACCTTCACCTTTAAGTCAAAATATTATTTTTTCGAAAGATTTGTTCCATGTATTTTTATGATATATTACGTTATTTCATTTATGAAACTTATTTAAAATATAAGTTACAAAAAATTAAAATAATATTTAAATATTGAATAAAATTTCAAGCACTCACCAATCAATTTTCCATATAAATTTATATTTTCATTACTCCACTTGAGAAGCTCTTCTACATCTGCGGCAGATAATTGTGGATTTTTTTCATACTCTTGTTGAGCAGTAACTTTAAAATATTTTTCCAAAGTTTCCATTATTGTTTAAAAAAGTTTTAATTCCACGGATTATTTTACTAAAAAGTTTAAGTATACAACGTACGAGTTAAAAAACTATTTTAAATTATTTGATTAATAAATATCATATGAACATCATATTAGAGAGTGGCTATGTTCACCGTTCGACCTCGTTTATGTGACTACCTCTGGAAGTCAACTCTACGTGTCTTCTATACTACATTGTCCTTGAATAAAACAGGTCTTGCGTACCTCATGCTCTGGCGTATTAGATAAGTTTTTAAATTTTTAAAAATTAACAGATTAATAATATACCGAGGTTTTGGATAATTAATATTTAATACTCATCGCAAAAAAAATAATTACCCTTAAAACCCATCAATTTTAGTGCTCTGTGTTTTAATTTATGCTTATAGTTTATTAATATCTTAAATTTCTATAATTGTTCTGATTAAATTAATTGAATTATATTTCTAAAAATGAATAGTGATATTGTATAAGATTACAGGAAATGTACTCTCGTTTATTTTGAATTATAACAATTCTCTATAAACTATAATTGTTGTACAGGAATTCGCTATAAATATATATGCGCAGTGATAAATATAAGAAAACATACCTTTTAATATTTGCACAACGTACTGTTGACCGACAATGTAGTGACTACATTTTAATCGAATATATTTTATTTGATTATACATTTTATAATTATAATAATATAAGAAATTATAACATAGAAATAGATTTGAAGTGTCGTATAGTAATTTTTTAATTGCAATAAATCACTGTATAGTTATCATGTATAACCTTGTTGATGAATCAGTCAATTGCTGAATTTTTTATAACGACTTGTTTCATTTGGAAGGAAAACTACTACAATTCTGTTTTATTTAAATAAAACTCATATTATTAAAAATTATTCGCGCGTAATATAATATGTACTATTTGTTTTCTTTCACTGACCCAAGCACAATACAGAAAATTTGCTTTTAACAGTACCCAACTTATATTTGTCATTAAATATTATATGAAAATGAATTTACCTATCATCAAACCTAAAGTTATGTACTTTATCTGTTGACATTTTTATTATATTAAATTTTTTCGGGATTTATGTATGAGCATTTTTAAATAGTAATTTTTTATTTACTTGTAATTCAAATTGAAGTATAATAAAATCCAAAGTAGGTTCACGGATAATGTTCTTAACTAAGTTTAATTATTGGTTAATTATCTGTAATATTTAAGTTCTCGGGTATTGGTTCTATTAAACTTAAAATATAATTTTAATTTAATTTTCTATATTACTCGATCGCCAAGGAGAAAACAAATAATACACTGACGACTGACATCCTCTTAACTGTGAAGTATATTGTAAGATTAATTCAAAATTTAAAAATGACAAAAAAACGAACTACTGAGTATTTATGGCCTCCCGTGGGCCGTGAATACTTATAATTATAAAATATAATGATGTGTTCTACCCTATGCCTAAGTATATTTAATCATGTTCTACCCTAAACCATCATCAATAACATATTGTTAGATAACAAATTCAATCGTTGCTGATATATTGCTTTATATTAGCTATTATTTTTATTCTATAATATAATATTAATATGATTTGGATATTTGTAAGTATTCGAATTTATTAATACTATTCAATACATACATATCCATTAATGTTATTTGTATTAAATTAAATAATAAAACGATAAACGTTAGTATAAATATATTAATGATTTTTAAGCTATGTTAAAATGTTTAATCTAACCTGTCATTTTGGGGTGGGGCATAAGTTCGTGACCCAGATGTCACTATTCTAATGTGGCATATATGCCACTGAGAGTGTTTGCATCACTTACACTTTTAAACATATAATATTGTATTAGAATTGAAAATGATTTTAAATCAAACTTTGAATGATTTTAATCAAAACCACTTGCAAAATGTTAATACGGATTTCACAATATTTTATACTAATTATAAATGGTATAATTAATACATTATATGAACTATGAGGATATACTTATTCAAGTGAATAGAATAATGGTAGGTACATGAAATTTCATTAAAAATTAACTTGCACTTACTTTCTCTTATCGCGTATTATTATACATAATATTATTACATCTTTTAATTATTAAACTTTCCATCATTAATTATTAGTTATTATAACAAAAACAAACATAATATATTATCACTAAAATAAATTGAGTTAATGTTTAGTTATATCAAAATTGTATTTATAACAGCATAAAAAAGTTTCCTAATTACCTATAAATTATAACAGCAATGTAATGTTTAGATACTTTTTTATGATTTGAAAAAGTTATCTAAAAGTATGTTATTTTAAAATAAAAAATACAAAACGTATTCTATCAATAAAATTATGTTCAGTTAAATAGTAGTAGCTTCGGTTTTAAATGTTATACTTTTATTGATAGTAATTATAATTAATGATAATAGCGATAACAATAATTGACATTGTAACAAACTCGTAGGTTTAAAATGTCAACAATGTGATGAATACTAAATATACGGAGGTTTTAACGTGTATAAGATATGAGAAAAATAAATTAAGTGAAAAGTTTCAAGTCCTAATAATCATTATTTTTTGTTCAAATATTTAACTTACAACATTTTACAAGAAATTTACCAAAACATTTTATGCAATATTTTTGAAGCTCTGTAAGATTACTTATGTGAGGAACCCTATAAAAATGATCAAGCCTGACCTATAAATTTGTTTGTGAATTTGTAACACCATAATAATTTTCAACATTTTAAGAATGTGTTAGCGTTAGCATTTCATTTTCAAACGCTTACAAAAAACTACCGTGTATTTTTTATACTTATAAATTGCTATGAAGAACTATGAATTTAGTTTTCAAGCTTTTTGACGTACCTAGATAAAAACATAAAATATTTTAACATATTTTTCCCCGAATTTTTTGAAAAGTATTTAATTTTTTTTTTCATCAAACTTTAAGACCAGAACATTTTACTTCTTTTATCCTATGAGTGATAAACTAATGACAGATAAAAAATACTCGCATCATTGTTGAACTAATCCAATATGATTCAAATCGCTCCGATCAGCTCCTTAAACTAATTAATTTAGTATAAAATGATAAGATAAATTAATAAATTGATTACTTTAGTACAATTATACAATAGGCAAACTAATCCGTAAACACAAAAGGTTTTTAATGACTTAAATTATAACTAATTGCAGTAATCACATGTATCCCGTTATTAGTATACATTCATATATTATTCTTATTATTATGTGTATGAATACAAGTCAATGTTTTAAAATAATATTAATTCTTAGAATAGGACGTTCCCTATAAAAGTATTATACCCATAGTACCCAATTATATGTTGAATTCAGAACTAAAAAACATTTCTACAATGTATATTATAGTACCTATATACTGTATTATATTATACAAACGTAAACTCGATCTCAATGATTTTTAGATTGTTCGGCTAGAGTAAAAGTTATGGTAGAATGTTATCGATTCTGGAGACATCAGTATCTACGTCACTAAAGTCAATAATATGTAGACACTGGGTTAATTGTGTAAACAGAATAATATATAGACGCATTCGTGATCCAAGTCCGTGTAATCACTAATCATAAACACATAATAATATTTTTCTAGACGGAAAATTCATCAATCGCTGCGTGATCGTATATACGTATTTCGATTGATTATTGTTTCTTAAGTATAATTATTTATCCTATAATATGCTTGTTGTAATAATTTATCGCTATAATGGTTGGAAAGGTTCGTACAATCCGAAACCCCTCCACATGTGTTTCATTTTTCTATCGAAAATACTTAGTAACCCCCTTCTCTCCATAACATAAGAATCAAACGCTTGACCTAATGACCCATAGTGTTGGATCATTAATTTGACAACAATGTATATTTTATAGGCTATCATCATATTTGTATTCGATCAATATTTACAAGACTACAAAAGTTTTCAAATGTTTTTCACGTATTCTCCTTGGTTAATGACTAAAATGACATATAAGCACTCTTATTATAAAAAACATATTGTGTTAAATTTATTTTGAATTGTAGGTAACAGGGCCGTCCCGAACAACAATTCATGGAGGGGGGGGGGGTAGATCTATTAATTTTCCGACTAAAAATTTTTTTCTCGCTTCCCTCAAATACGTTTTCTACTATATTACATTAATATTTAATTTATACGTACATATTATATAACTATATAATGACCTGATATGGTGCGATGGTTTGCCACTATAATGTGTGTTGCGAATCAAGCATCGTCCAGAGTCGCGACCATCCGGGTTTCTTTCGACGAATCCCGCCCCACATACACATGTGTAACGCGTTCCTCAACCAATCGTAATTCCCCTCACAAAATATAATTTCCAATGGTTAAGACTAATAAAAGAAAAATATATATCTTTACTTTTTTAGTTGCTCATGTGAAAATAAAAATATTAGGTAACAATTTATCATAAATTTACTGCTTCCACGATCCATTTACCCAAATTAAAAAAAATATGTATTTTAAATCTTAAATAAGAAAATATAATACCTATAAGTATATCCGATCTAAACAAAATAGTGTTATTGATACAAATTATAATAATATTATTTGTAAACAAATATATAAGTACCTACTTATATAAATAATAAGACTTAAGAAAAATAATTTAAGATCATCTACTGATATATTCAATTATATATTAATTACCAGTTACTGAGTTACCTCTTAAATAGTAGCCATACATAATAATAATAATATATAATATGCTAATAAAGGTACTTAGGATCATTATTTTCAAGGTATAATTATAAATATTTATTACAAAAAATATCAAATACCTATATACGACTTACCAGTATCATTGTCCGTTTACTCAAACTTCGTGTAACTAAAGCTGCACTTTCAAATGGATTTTTAGATACGCCAACATGTTGAAAATATTTTAAATAATTAAAATATTCTGTTAGAATTTTTGCGCTATTGTTGGATTTTGTTTTAAACTATGGCTCAGCCCTGCCTAGGCGACCCATAGTACCTACCAGTCACTAAATAATAAAATAATCGATTTGGCTATCGATCATTTTTCGTCAGCATATTATTTGAGCAGCACACGAATGTTATGTCCCAGGTTTATCGAAACAACTACACAATTGCGTCCTTACTATTAATTATACTTTTATAAATATATAGGTACAGTAGATTGGTTTTATCCTAGTTCCATTTCAATATGGTTAATTTAAACCACATTGTATATTCAGAGTATTATCAAAAGATTTTCCAACATTGTCAACTTATAATTTAAACCTTAATCGGTTAATCCGTAATAATATATAGGTACCCCCCAAAAGCTATATTTTGCAGATAGTAAAATTCAATTGATAATTTTCAATCCCGTTAGGCATCCCGTTTTTATCATTATTATCGATATTACCCTTTCATTAAAATCGTTAGTTATTATTAAATACCAATATTCATATATGTATATTGTATATGTATTTTGAATTTTATACTTAGTTTTTTAATATTTAGGTATTCTTTATAAAAAAAAAAAATATTGACTAATTCGCCAAATAAAAATGTACATTGGTACTTACGATTATATAATATGTAACAGGTAAAGTGTTGGTTACCGTTATTCTATTACTAATTTGACAGTTAATAAGCTAATGAAACAGAAAATGTTGATAAAGACGGTTAAGTATAAAATATATTCTTTAACTGTAGTTATTTTGTTGGTGTATAATATCGTTCACAACGTTTAAGGATTAAATCATTTATACAAATTATTATTTATTATGTACTTTACTGTACATACATAATATTATAATAGGCATTATATCTGTCATTAGATAAGATTGACATTGTAGTCATCATTCGCCTACACGTCGTCATAATATTATGTTAAGCTTTAAGTTTGTAGGAATATAAATATAAACTATTATTTTTTAATATAAAATAATTATTATGTATACAATGTACCTACTAAAATTGAAAGTTGTATATAATATGGAACTAGATAGCTTCTCTAGGTACTATTTAGTAAAAGTATTATCAGTATTTTTTTTATATTTGTAGCATGCAGTTAGAACTTTGCAAAAATACGGATACATCATTTATCCGTCTACTAACGAAGTGCATTAAATTAATCGATTTACATCTCAAAATCTAGATTGAAAAAAATAGACTGTTGCCTATCTTACAAAAAACTTTTGTATATTTTTTTATATTTTAATTAAATTTAATATAAAAATATATTATTTTTATCTTAATCTTAACGATAAGATAAGATTTCGATATATTAGTGCGTTATAGATTAAATACACATCGCACCATTATCGCAATTTGACTGCGACTATGACAATAAATACCTACATAAAATAATATTAAGTTTTACACTCAATATTATTTAAAATACGTGAGTTAAAAAATCAATTTTTTTAGAAAATATTAAATATGCAACTATACATTTTAAATTTTTGATTTTTAAACTTACCATAATAATAAAGTTATTAAGATTTCTTGCTTGGTCTACTATAGATTGAGAGCATATAGTACAATACGCAACTCCTAAATCTTCCGAGCCCTAATAATAACCATTACATAATCAGTGATCTTCTTGAGTTAGGTAGTAGGTATAAGATACATATAACATATTTACACACGCCTTATACGTCTAATATTCGTTAATGCTCATAGACATTCTTGACCATTCTACGCTAATAAACAATACAATATTATTAACGTAATATGTTAAAATAATAACTATACAAATATTATTGAATTGTACTTAACAAAATACTAAAAAACTATTTTTTAATGTGATATTTGTCAATTTATTTACAATTTACCATTATTTTATCAAGGTTTGGTCAGTACGCCTACCCGAAGTCGTGACATTCGTATAGATACAGGCATCTTAACACATTATGACTTAGAGCAAAAACCCGCAGAAGCTGTCAATCTTGATGTTGTTGTAAACAATGCCGTGAGTGCTGAGGAAATAGATTGGTCTACACCGGTAGTGAAACCTAAAGACGAACTTGTACTGGACTGGAGTGATAAAGAAGACGATGATGACGACGACGACGACGATGAAATAACAGTAGAAGAATCTAAGAAAATTGCCAAACAAGAATCTATGGAAAGTGAAAAATCAAAATCTGATTCAAAAGCATGCAATCTTGATGTAATGGCACAGCAGCTAAAATTTGTTGCTTGCCTGAAAATACTTATGGAAGAACTATCTACTTTGGCTACTGGATACGAAGTAGATGGTGGAGAGCTAAGGTATCATCTTTACTTGTGGCTCGAAAGAGAAGTTGACGCTTTACGACACTTGTGCAACTATAGTTCCAAAGATTCAATGATTGTTCAATGTAAGTATTTAGTATATAATTTATCATGTTTTTACGTGTATATAAATGATAATTAATACTTAAAATATATTTTGTATAGATGAAGGAGGCCTTGAAACATCGATCTTGGATAATCGGGAATTTACGTCAACACCTACACTAAAGAATTCTGTCGACAAACCAACCTTGCATGATATTTTACTTGCGGAGAAAATTGATTTTGAAGCAAAGGTTCAAAGAGCAGCTAGAAGAAAAAAATGGCTTAAAGGTACTATAATTAGTTATTAAGTAAAATATTAAAAATTTGATATTTATACATTGTTCACATTTTTAACACAGAAAATGAAACCCTTTTGAGAACATTACTAAGCTATTGTAGTTTACACGGAGCTGGAGGTGGTGGTTTGGCATCAGTTCGGATGGAACTAGTTCTTTTATTACAAGAATTGCAACAAGAAAAAACTCAGCAACAGTTACTCTCACCTCTGCCGTTCCCCACTACTTTGCCATTATTATCAGCAAGTGTTGCTTGTAACAAGACTGTGATAGCTGATCCTGTTCGATATCTGCAGGTAAATTACATAACATAGTTTTGTATAATTTTCAATAAGATTTAAAAAAAAATTATGATTTATTAACATTTGATTATACGGTTACTTTTTGTTATTTAGGCTCAAGCACATGATATGTTACAAACTGTCATTGATATTCGATGTCCCCCATTATTGACAAGAATGGATCTTAGTTATTTGTTTGTTCTGAGGGATCTATCAGTGGCTTTGTCAGCTTGCTTTTATCAATCCCTCTGTGATAGTGACACAATTGCTGAAAGTTATCAATCGGGTGCTGACAATCCAACGTATTGTAGTCATCTTATTGCAGCTAAAAATAGAAAACGCCGTTACAGTATAGATGAACCAATCAAAGTGACCACTCCGCCTTCAAAATGGCCTGGAGTTTCAAGCCTACGGGCATTATTAGCACATGATAAAGATGAGGATGCACCAAAGTTAAACACTTTGTTGTGTGAAGCTTTTGTCGCTACTTATATGGGTTTATTAGTGTATGCATTTGCCACATGTGATTGTCACATATTATACCGATTAGTAGGACAGACATTTTCTGAAAATACATGGAGTACGCTTTTTGGAGGTGGTGTTAAAAAACTTTTAAAAGTTGCACCTACAGCTCCCAAAAGTAGAGTAAGTTAAATTTATAATTTTTTTAGTTCATATTTTTAACTGAGTAAATTATTTAAAATGTTATAAAAAATGTTATAGCCTAATAGTTTAGAACGAGAAAATAGTGCGAGTAGTGATATTGGTGTATGGACAGCAGTTACAAGCTTAACTAAACAAAAAGTACGATTAAATATGAAACTTCTTGGTCAGTTTGTTGGTTCTCCTGGTACACCCACTATAAAAGAAGATAAACCAACTTACAGAGAACATTTTGTACCTCCTGAAATGTCTATGATATCATATTTTTTGAACAAAGTAAGAAAACATGGTATTTTTTCCATTTGAATTCTGTCATATTATTTTATAACTTATGTATTTATTACACATGTCTGTATTTATTTTAGCCTAATTTGGCTACCGAAGTACAAGATGTAGATTATGATTCGGCAGACAGTGCTGTTTCTGATTTATCAGAAGATGAAGATGAAGATTGTGACATTTTTGATAATACACAAGACAACAAGAGTAAAACTGATAAAACTGAAAACACTGAACACTCGAATCCATACAGTTATGCTTGGATGGTAATGCGATTAGCAATAATGCAGTTAGTCCAGGAGCAGTTGCATGCGTTCCTCACGGTTGCAGCTATTGATCTGCAAGGTAATCAAAAATATTGAAAATTTCTAATTGTGTTCAATTTGTTATTATTATATATTATTAATTTAACTACTAATAATGGCTAATTATATAAAAAGTAGAAGCTTTACTAGAATTAACATTTAAAATTATTAGTAATTAAGAAAACACAAAATATTTTTGAAAATTCATTTAAATTTATCTTTCATACAATATGCAATATGCTGTTAGTTTATACAAATAAAATCAATACTTAAATACACAATTGTTTTTTCAGAATTACCAGTTAGCAGTCCATTGATACATGGCACTCTCAGAGCAGTTAGCCAATGGCAAGAGATTCTAAAGGAAGAATTAGAATCCAAAGGGCCTCCACCTGTTGATTATATACCTGGTTGTTTTGTGGAACAAGCTACCACAGGTCCACCAATTAATAAATATAGAACGCTTTTAGATAAATCAAATACTCCATTCCAGTAAGTACATTGTATAAATTGAAAATTCATATATTTTATTTTTAATTACATTTTTGTTTAGCCCTCGTCATGGGTCAGCAGCTCCAGCTAGACGATTATGGAACTTTTTAGTTCGCCAAGAATTTGTACAAGATCTTTTCATTCGTAGTATATTCAGTCGTCAACCACGTGCAGCTGGAAGTTCTACTCTACCAACTATGAATCAAGAAGTTAAATCATGTTCTGGAAGTGAAACGCCTAACCCACATTTGCCTGACCCTGTTAGAATTATTCATAAAGAACAAGATTCAATATCTGCTTTTTGTCTTAATTTAGTAAGTATTTATTTTAAATTCAATCATAACATAAATTAAATTTTACAAACAAAATTGTACTACAGGCAAACAGTAGTCTCCTTGCACTAGCAACTCCTCGGGAAATACAGGAGATGGATATATCACTGTTACTTGAATCACCTTCTTGGCTAGAAGATGAATGTGAATTTGACCTTGTTAATCTCTCTAGGTTAGTAATACACTTTTAAATATATTTTATTCAAAAACAAACTGATCCAGGATGTCAAAATTAATTAACACAAAATTTACATTTATTTTACTCATGTTTTCCATGATTTAAATTAACAGAGATCATGAACATCAACCATCTAGTTTCTTGGTAATTCAAACGTCTATTGATCGTCCTCTTCAAACATCTCCTGGTACCATTATTGTTAATCCACTGCCCACAAGTCCCAGTGTAACTGGAATAGCTGGCCAGACTGGACGAGGAGCATCTGTGGTAAGTCATCATTGTACTTTAGCTCTCAACATTCTATTTTTTTAACCAAATGGAAGATTACATTGATTATTGGGGCTAAAGAGTAAAATTAAATTGTATAGTAATTGTGAATTCCAAAGCGTTATGTGCAGTATGTGAATGTTTTGTTTTCTATGTAATAAGGTACAACAAAAGAGCATACAAAGTTACAGCGACGGAGGGACGAGAGCAATAAAAAGCTCAAAAAATATTATGTCGGTAAGAGGCTATTAATTGTTGCGAGCGTGGGCTTACATTACCATCTGCCGTGTTTTTCTTCTGTGTACAATACATTTGATCTATTATCTATAATAATCATTTTTAAATTTTCTCAACAAATATCTTCAGGTGCCAGAATAAAAAGCTTTGTATACTTTAAGCTTCCCAATTCTTAAGAGCTATCAAAATGTTGAACAAACGCTTACAAACTTAAACACTTACCTCTCACATTTACATTTTGTTTTCAGCTATTTATTTCTAATCAATTTATTAATTTATAAACATAGACTTCACTGATCTTACTTATACATAATAATAATAAAAAAATGTTGTATGTTATTTTAAAAAATATATATATACTTGCCTAAACATTGTACATAATCAAATATTAATAATAATTAATGTTATAATATTGTGTAGAGGTACGCCTGTTTTGTTTTTTGTTTGTTATTTGTTTTTGATTTTATTTTTTTCCCAAAAGGCTTATCTCTAAAACACAGTTAAAATTATAATATTACTTGAATTGCATAAATGCTTTAACAATACATCATTTGTTTTTAAAATATTGTCATTATTATTGTGTGTCACATTGCTATCAGATGAAGGGACTGAATTTCCCCGGTTGTCACGACCCACGTTTCTGTCAGTTTGTCTGTGACCGCAGTCGACTCCTGCTCAGACCGGTGCGTTGAATTTGATGAAATACATTTTTTTTTAAATCAATTTTAAAACTGTGTGTTTCTCCATTGTTATGATTTTATATGTGCGCATTTTAGAGCTTCGACATGATTTGAGCAACCGTATTTATAAAGTTGCTCTTGTTTGGATTTTTTATTTGTATTTTTTTTCTGTTTTTTTATGTAGAATAGACAAGATTTTTTTGTGTGTCGCTTGATGATGCTTGAAATGTTACAATCAACAACGTATAATAATCCTAGAAGTGTTAGCTAATATAATATCTGTTTGTCATACTTAAACAATTTAAAAAAAAATACCTCATCAACGTTGTAAATACACATTGTAAAAAAAATATCATTAACCATACAATACTTAACATGTACATATATTTTATTCATTTATATTTTTGCCTATTTATCTAATACTACGATTTGATCTTTAGTTGTTTTTTTTCTCACTTTTTTACTCTTTTTGTTTAGGTGATGAAGCACCGCGTGGACAACATTCGGAGGATATGTCCACATCCTTTGTTACCTGTGTGTTAGTAAATCATTACACAGTTTATTCGCGCGACATTTTCGATTAACCATGTGATAGAAAATTAAATAATTTAAAACGAATGTATTCCGATTAGATTTGACGGGTTCGCAAGACGGTTCTGTGCATATATGGGAATGGGGTCATCCTCAAACAGTAGCTGAACCTCGAGCAGCCGGTACGTTTGCAAAAGTCACGAGGGTGCGGTTTTCTCAACATGGCAACAAGTTCGGTGTAGCCGATGGCGACGGCAATTTATCCCTGTTTAACGTCGGTCTCACGTCATCCAACTACAGACCATTTTATGTAAGTATAATACAATATTACTTCTTAGATATTTTAAATTCAAAATTTTTAATTGTCACTACTACGTCGAATCCTGGACAAAAAGTGCGATAAATATTCCGAACTAACATATTTTTACTGTAAAACAAATAGTCCAAAAATACTAATTATTCAATTCACAACATTAAAATTTAAAAAAATAAGTAATTATATATATATTACATGTACATTCAATTTCAAATATGTTATTCTTACTACTCGTACAAATTTCATAAATAGTGAATACAAAAATATAACAAAAATACTAAAATTCTAAGTTGATAATACAAAATTAAAACATTGTTTTTATGTGGTTAATAAGTAATAGTTTTAGAAACGATTAATGATTAGTTTCGAACTTAGGATTTTAATATTATTTAATTTTTTTTAATGATTATTATTATATTCTGTACATTATTGTAAATAAGTGAAATAATAATCAAATAATATTGATTTTGTCTTTGTGAATCGAATAAATTTTTGTCCGACCTGAAATAATTTAAGTTCAAACTTTTTATCTAGCAGTAAAAAACTGAGTCCGGACTTTCAAATCATTATATTTTACCCTTATAATATTCTAATCATATTTAATTTTTTTCCTAAGACATTCCAATGCCATAGTAAAGTTACCAGTGACTTTGTGTTCCTCGGTTCGTGCAGTCTCATCGCCACGACCGGCCATTCGTCTGAAAACAGAAACGTTGCATTGTGGGACACACTGTTGCCGCACAAAAAGTCACTAGTCACGGGTAATAATACAATACAATTATTTTGAAACATATTCTTTTCAAACATCACACTCAACACTTAACGACTTGGCTAAATGTTTGTTTTACGATTTTTTTTTACTTTTATTATTTCGTCGTTAGCGTTCGTGTGTCACGAGCAAGGGTCGACGTGTATCGGATTCGCTCCACAACATCAAGTAATTGTCACCGGCGGACGAAAAGGTGACATATGCATATTTGACGTCCGCGGAGGTAGTGGTTCGATTAAACACCGTTACTTGGGTCACGATTCGTGTCTCAAATGTATGACCATCGACCCGCACGAACAATTTTATTGCACCGGAGCGGCAGACGGAGACATCAAAGTAAACTTGCGCGCGTTACACTCGCGCTGTCATCGTGGTGAAAGAATATTTTCAACCCTTTTTGAATTTTTTGTTCAGATTTGGAATTTATCCACCCATCAGTTGATGTACACATTCCCCGCCGAACACGCTCGTTCTAGTTTCTTCAAGCACATCGGTCAAGGCGTCACGCAGCTACAAGTGGACTCGTCGGCCAGACTCTTCTCGTGCGGAGCGGATGGTTCGATGAAAGTCAGACAGCTGCCGGACAGGTATCATTAATAATGGGTTTTGATTTGAATGATTAGATTTATTGCAACCGTAACACTGTTATTCAAACGTTGAAATCTAATTGATTTGCTAAAAAATAATAGTAAAAAAAATATATATAATATATATGTAATCACACATACCACAGAACTAGTCAAAATAATACAATTCTGAAGGGAAATATTGCTTATAAAAACAATATTCTGTTGTTATATTTGTGTTTAAATTATTAAACTTTTGTGCATTAACGATATTTGTTCGAAGTTATTATAGTTCTTATTTTTACTAGTAAAATATTAGGAAATATATTTTAAAAAACACCATATTATTATTAAATTATTTAGAGAAATTGTTAATCGTAACTTTAAAATGTGCAATAATGATGTATTCATTTTTTTGTTACACATTTGGTAGCTATTACCTATTAATTGATATCAGCAATAAATAAATCATATTTTATAATTATTTACCTTTATATAAATATATATATATATTGAGATTACTTCATCAGTAGTTCTCCTTTAGTAAGGTGATAATATTAATAATACTTTTTAATCTTTTTTTAAACAAAAAATCTTTAACCAATTAAATATTTTAATCCAGTATTATAAAAGTTCTCATATTTTAATACTTTTATCTATTGTATCATCTATTCAAGCATAAAAATTAATTATTCAAAAGATAATATTAATTTAAATAATATTACTCACTTATTTATACTATTATTTGAGTTATTCAAATATTTTAATAAATGCATAGTGATGGATTAATTTATGTTATTCAAAAATTAGAAGTATAATATACCATTTTAATAGATACGTAATGTTATGGTACATATTATTATTATTACTGAAAAATCAAATATATTCATACAAATTGTAAAAAAGTCATAATAATTGATAATAATTTTAGCTGTATAATTTATCTACGGTACAATTAATAATGTGCCTAGTGCAGGTTTTTATTATTATGTACGGGTCTTCTGTGATTTTTTTATTAATTTAAAGTTAGTTTGTTTTTATTTATCATGTAGTTTATTATGCAACTTTGAGTGTTTTTCATTTTAGATCAAGACTTTTGACAATAAAAAAAAATAGAGCAAACATTTGTTAAAAACATTTAAAACAATTTTTTTTAATCATCAAATTTTGTGTAACTATACAAAAATGTTAAAAAATAATTTTATTCCGAAAAATGAATTTGGCTTCACACAAAAAATGTTGTTTTATCCACCTCAGCTACTATTTTATTTTATGTAATTTAAAACGATGTGTGTTACTATAATATAAGTTATTATATTATTATTATTATTATTATTATTATTATTATAACTTTTAAATAAATCATAATTATACCATGTTGTTGACTTATTTGAGTTTGTTTTTATTGCTGTGTGAAACAATTTTCAGTCAGTTATTATCTAATCCTGGTAATTTATTGACTCTTAGTTATTTCAGAAAATTCAAGTATTATATATTTTTAGTTACAATTTGAAAATTGAAACAAATGACTACATCAAGATATTTGCACCATTAAAAATGTACTTACTTTGAAAAGAAAAGTTATAATATTACGCCTATCTACTTTCCAGCAATCAGTAATAACACATTTATCCTCAATACAATGTGAGGAATTTTTCATCCGCTTAAGTGCTGACCCTGGCATTCTACAGAGATATGTGAGAACAAGATCCCAAAATGCATACTGAAAATTTAAGTATCAACTTCTCAAATATGAAATACCAGTATCAACAATTGACACGGCCCCAGCGCCTCTCCTCATCCGTACACTCTGGCCCAGATAGGAGAATATCAAGGTAAAACTGATAACCGCTGTGGTTCATAGTTATGAGGCTGACACTCCGGGACTCGTGGGTTCAAATCCCGTACCATGCGTAATTTTTTCATTTAATTATCTCTCCTATGACCAGACACATCACATGTACACACAAATCACAATTAACTTAATTTTATATTGCAAGTATAAAACAAAATCTTTAGATTATTCAAATCAGTTTTAATAATTTAAAATAAAAAATAATGTATGTATAAATAATATTGTAAATGATATAAATAATTACTATAATGTAAAAATGTAAAAATATTATGTTATCTATTAAACTTTAATAAATTATTTTTGTTAAAAATCACTAAAAAATATAATATCAAAATAAAATAAAATTACTTATTGTTGGCAACAATCAAATTCTTCACTTACAGAACAAAATATACGGATACAAAACAAACGACCGTTAATATTCAATTATAATAATTGTATGAAATGGTGACAAAAAGAATATACAAAAATAAACTAACTAATAGCATCCATACTCCATGGGTTTTCAGTGTTAAAGGAATCGACAATACTGGACCATTTGCTTGAAAACAATGCCAACTAATAACTATAAATGGAATTAAATTTTATTCTGCAGGAAAAACAAACAATGTTGGCCAAGATTAAACATTTTAGTCCAATAGATTGTTTTTATTACGTTTTCCGCCCAATACACGACAGGCTACTGATGCTTTCATTTTTAAAGTTTGCAATCGTTTCATGAAACCTTCGGCTTCACTAGTAGCTGCAGACTCTGATTTTTGTGACATTGTTGACTTAAAATTGACATCGACTCCTAAATAATAGAAACTGAGATACACTCGTGCAAAGATTTGAATTGTACATCACAAGTATTCAAAAGATTAAGTTAAGTACTATACCATCTTTTAAATTATTTTCGATTGCTGATAGTCGACGGTGAATACAATCTTGAAAATATTTTGTCGTCTTAGAAATATGTGGCTCAATGTCTATATCTGGATACTTTATTTTGAATTTGTATAACTGTTGTACGGCCTGTCAAACAAACAAGAATTTTTTTTTCATTTGTAGAATTCGGAATAAAGTACCCAAAAATAATGATCATTGTATAATATACAATGTAAACTATAAAAAAAAAATTATTTTTTTTTTTAATATTATTATTAATTAATAATCCTTTAATTTTCTATTCTAACTGAGATGATTTCATTTCAAAAATACAACTAAATTTCAATAACTTACTTGGTCCATCATTTCGTGTTGCCCTATCAGTTTGAATATATCGTCTAGTTCATCATGTGGTGTACTGTATTTACTATTATTTCTTTCTGATGTATTATTCAAATGCTAATTAAATGTGTCAAACTGTAATTATTATGATTATTATTATTAGTAATTTATCATTTTTACCCTTAATGTCTTGAGTACGTAATCAACTATTATAGAATCTTTAGGCAATTTTAAATTGGCCAAACTCTTCAATACTTTATCGCTGCGTACTTTCACCATTGTATATAAAACAGTTTTACATGTTCTCATTGGAATATCACATGATTGTTTTTTCCAATATCTTAAATCAATTTCCTAATTTAAATAAACAGAAGTTCAGGTATTGAAATATGGCATTACACATTCTCAATGACATAGTAAATTGTATAAATTACTTCTAAGAATTTGTGTAAACGTTCAAGCACTAGCTCATAACATAAGTCATCATCCCACCTTTCAAAATCTTTTGTACATTTCCATACACATTTCATTACCAAATCTTTAAAATGAGCTGTTGAGTTTTGAGGATTTTTGACCGTATCATGAAGTATGGTCAAAATAGCACTGTGAATTTATAATATATTATGCAATTAATTTAACACAATTTTTCCAAATAATTATTTTCATATAAGATTCTTACCATATGACTGTTGTATGAGCACACTGATCAAGAATTTTCATAATAAGACTGTTCACACATCGCCAATACATTTTAGTATCTGGCCTATTCTCTAGTTCCTTCATAGATAGAAGATGCAATAGTTTTAATAGTAAATCATGTACAATTTGTTCAGTTAATATTAACATGAATTCTTCGTATTTACACAACTAAAAAGAAAATAAGAGAAATATAATTATAAAATTCTTAAAAGTAATATAATTTAATTAGTTTGGAAATTAATTAACAATTTATCTGTTAAACCAATCATTAGATTTGAGAAATGCTAGTAGTAAAAGAATTTTTCTTGCATAGCAAATGTATGATTTTTATTATACTGTAAACCTAGCTTTAAATATTTTTAACAGATAATTCAGATCCTTCAACTATGAACTGGTGGTTATTTCTGAAAATATTCACTTTAAACGGGTATTATGTTTTTACACTCTCTTTTACTGTATTATTAATATATTAACCTAAGATTTTTTTTTATGTAATTACCAAAGAAATAACTAGATGTTTGTATAAGAGAAATAGTGATAAAAATTTATCAATTTTACATGGTCCTAATCTACAATATTCTCAACCTATTTTAATTAATATTGTTTATTTTGAATATTAAATAAAAAACAAAACAATAATTTATGTTTATAATAATCATATATAAATAATTTTTCTATACTTCTTTTAAAGTTTAGTAAATCATGCTGTATATGATATTTTTACCTTTTTACTTTATACTTAAACTAATTAATTATATATTATTAATTTTTTTTTCTTTGTAGAGAGGTTGGAATATTTAAATTATAATATCCAAAAATCTATAACTGCTAGATAATATAATGTTAATTAGTACTTACATTCAAACATAAATGAAATATCTGCTTATATTCGATAATGTTAGTATGTTCAGATAATACATCTAACTGTCTAATGATGCCATGAAATAGTGACAAAACTTTTCCATCTTTTAAAAGCTTTGATCTTGTCTGCATAAAATAAATGTGTTGATAATTAATAACAAATACATTAAAATATTAAACATAATGCTTACATTAGGTATTATTAACATTTTATCGAGCTTTGTTAACGCAACTTTTGATACTTCTAAATCCATTGATGTCACTTGATTTATTAATTGCATAATAGGATCACTTGAGGCTAGTGGATTTTTGGATTTTATAACAGTTGCAGTACTATATGGATTCACACTTGAACATGGTTTTGACGATGAAAACCCATCAGGAAATAGACATCTAAACATGAAATATTCATTTACCTAAATTTAATGTTATAAAATATTTAAACACATACTGAGATTTATCTTGTAATATTTTTCCAAAGTTAATTTCATTGTCATCAAAAGTCCAGTTATATGGTTTTAATACTAATTGTGGTGTTTCAATCACTTCTGAATCCAATTCCTGGAGAAATTTTTCGTCTAAAGCAAAACGAGTTCGGGTAACCCTAGTTTCATGAGTGATATCATTGTTAGATGTTCTAAAATAAGAATAAATTTATTAAATTTCAATACAAGATTCCACAGATTGTTCTTTTATAGAAATGTAATAATATTTAAAATACATAAGCACAATTTTTGATGTTAGAATAAAGACAAGATTAAATAGGTATTTCAACAAAAAATAAAGATTTTAGTTAATTTATTGTAGTTAAATAATTGTACTCATAAGGACCTGAAATTTTTACATGCCTATATTATTATATTTTATACACATAATTATATTTAAAAAATATTTTTAAGCTATTCAAACTATTTTACGGTAAGTTCATATTGGCTCATAAATTAATAACACTAAGATTAATGAAAATATATACATATTATTATACTAATTAAATAATAATATAATACATTTAATATTCTCAATAAAAATGTAATTTATACTGACTTTCTATGCTCAAAATTATTTTGATTCTAAAAATTTATAAAAATATAGAGAAGCAATAAATCATGCTGAAATATTTAAATATTGTTATCACCTGAATTCTATTTCTGATGTGGGAGAATATTCTACAGAAGAAGGAAGAATCTCTGATGTGCATGAAAAAGAATTTTCAGAATTAGTAGGTGAATTCTTATCATTTCTTTGACGATTTCGTTCGTGATTGGATTCTTGTGAATTATTAAGTACAGCATTATTTTCTTCGTAGTCTGAGGTACCATCAATATTATCATTTTCTGTGTCAGATACATGTTGAACAGGAGGTATAACAACTTTCATAGTTGGCTGAATGGTGGCAACAGGTACGACTCGATTCTTTGAAGCTCTTTTTAATCGTTCCCTCAAAAGACCCATATCTTTTTCGGAAATCTGTCAAAAAAGTAACAATGTATTTACATATTCCCTCAAATATTAATATTTAATATGTAAATCAGATAAATATAAATTAATAATAAAATACATTTTTACATACATGACCAACAAAATTGTAAATAGCTTCTCCATGCAAAAAGAATGCAGCAACAAAACAATTGAGAGCTGCAGTACGGACAGAATTATCCCTATCTCCAATGCTTTTAGCAATTTCTTTGCAAGCCACTGGAATATTAGGTTGAAAAATTGAAGTACCATAATCTTCTACCATAGATGTTAGATGTTCCAAACATTCTACAATATGTAGATAAGATATTTCCAAATTATAATTTCTTTATATTTATAACGAAATAATACATAAATACCTATTGAGTTAAAATATTTTTGTAGAAGTTTAAATACATTATGTAATATAGTATACCATGTAGAATCAAATTTGATTTTTTTTTTTTATTCCTTAGAAATGAGTATTAATCAAGAATAAATAAAAGTAAATAAAAAAAAAATACCAACATTACTTTAAATTGATGTTCGACTTAATATCTTTTTTAGAAGTACTCCATTTAATAATACAATTTTAGTTCAAGAAACATGTAATTATATAAAAAATAAAAATATTAATAAATAAGATTTACCCAAACGCTGTCTTGAGTTTTTTGATTTTATTCCTTCCATAATATATTGGAATATTTTTGAATTTGGATATACAAATGCAATTTGTTTTAATATAGCTCGGACAGTATTTCTTACAATGTCTTTTGAATCACCCAACTGTATTATAAATAAAAGAAATATATTGTAAAATACAATGTTCTATTATTGGATACTGATTTCACTCACTTTTTTTATTAAATATGGCACAAAACTAGATGCTTCAGTATCATGAAGAACATATTTTTTGGATATAAGAATATTAAATATGTGTTGTAAATATTCAAGACCTTTTAAAAGTACAGATGGATTAGTATCAAAGAACCTTAAGGTTATCCATTTCAATATTAAGTCAAGATTACTAATTAATGGTAAATAGTTATCATCAGCTGTATTAACATCCTATTATGAAAATTATAAATTAATTTAGTATCCAACAGTTATGTAGGTAATTCAAATAAAATCACAATTTAGTTTTATAATACCTCTGAAAGAGACTCAATTGCTTTGAGATGATATCTAAAATCTGAATGAAACATATTTGTAATTAACACCTTGTTAATACCTGCCGTTAACATTTGTTCTCGAAGTTGTTCAACAAATTCTTCTCGTGGAGTAATAAAATTCCATTTTAAAGCCTATAATATATCAAAAAAATTAAAAATGTCAATATTCTAGTTTCTAACACCTAACATATAATATCAACCTAGTTATTTTTATTGTTATTATTAAAATTTATATTTATACCTAATCTATAGAACTTAGTACAATAATTAATTACCATAACAAAGAACTGAAAATTAACATACTCCATGAATACTATACAATGTTTAGTCATAAAATTCATAAATCACAATATTTCACTGTAAACTTAAACAAATACATACTTTTAATTTATGTTCATCAATATCACGTTGATGTTTTAAGTTGTTATGTTGAAACAAGGATTTATTATCTACTTCTTCTTTCTTTTTTCCAGTTGTCACATGTGCACGGGAAATTATATTTTCCTTTATTGAACAAAAAAAAAATGTAATAATAAATAAATATAAGGACTAGAATTTCAGCAGGTGTGTTTAAGTTAATATACTCGGTATATGACCAGGCCAGAGAAATAATGACATTTCCATTTATCTGATTTAGAAACAGGACAATAAAATTTAAAACCAACTATTCATTATTGTTATAAAAATATTTATCATATAATCTGTACAGTAGTAATATACGATACAGACAAAAAACTAGATAATTAATAATTACTAATGTTTAAACTAATACCTTATTTGCTTTAGCTACAGATTTAGGTACAGGTTTTTTTGAACCTTTTGATTTAACCAAAGTATTTGTAGAAGCACAAGATTTTACAACTTTAGGCTTTTCAATAGGTAAATTTGGTCTTTCATTGTCCAATTTCTCTCTGCACAACTTGACTGACATAGGCTGCCAAAATAATTTATATTATTTTTAATTTAAATTGTATATTATTAATTATAAATTATACCTTTAATTTTTCACAAGCACCATACATAGAAGCATAACCTAAATGCATCATAAACCCTAGAACAGCCTTTTCAGATGCACTACGAATACTAGCACTCTTATCTTCAAAACTTGAGTACAAAACTGGAAGTAAACATTTCAACTCATCAGCTGGAATTGTCTTTGTAGAAACTATATGAAAATAATAAAAATTTAACAAATATAAGCGTTGAGTAATAGTTAAAATCATACTAATAGGCAATTTTTCTGCAAGCCAAGTCCATAGTTCTGATCGTAGTGTTACTGAATTATTTTTAAAGGCATCCAAGAGTATATCACTTCCAAAAAATTCTCGATAACCACATACATCTCCAATAGTATTCATACATTGACGAGCACTTTGATATTTGAATACCTAAAAAAGTTTATGCATTAATTTAAGTATATTTCCAACTGAACTTTCAATAACATAATTTATCATACTATATACTACATACTGACCTTTGAATCACCTAGTGCATTTAATATGCCAGGTAAATAACCTTTTATATATACTTTAAAAGATGATCCCATGGCTATAGCTATTAATTCCACTAAATTAATGGCATTAGCACAAAGACGAGCATTTGAATCACTTATCCTAGTTAGTAGTTGGTAATTAAACAATCAATTAATAATAATTGTTACTGTTTTAAAGTACGTAAATAAAAAATGTATACCTATCTTGCAAAGCTTCCCTTACTTCACCCAATTTATTAGTTATGAATTTAGCTTCAGTAACTATGTTCTTCAATTTGATTAAAGCATTAGAACGAACCTATTCATAAATTAATTTAACAAAATCAAAATTGTATTTTGTATTTTAAAATACATATTTAAAGACTTTATTTACTTTCCAATCTCTATCTGAAAATTCATTTATCAGAGTATCAGTTATTAGAGGTGTTATGTCTACTCTAGGAACAAAATCTCGTACGTTAACTTCATTATCAGGCATTTCATCATCACTTGATGATTCAGTAGATCCTTTAACTATTTTTCCACGTATTGGTTTTGGAGGAACTTCATCTTGTCGCTTTTAAACAACATTA
The DNA here is from genome assembly GCF_020184175.1 of Aphis gossypii. NCBI lineage: Eukaryota > Metazoa > Arthropoda > Insecta > Hemiptera > Aphididae > Aphis > Aphis gossypii. Next base: position 77,409,040 of record NC_065530.1, read on the forward strand.
ATATAAGTATAATAATGTAAGTCATAAGTATTGTAAAAAATGTATTATACCTTTTCAAATTCTGCTTTTATTTGTTGCAATAAAGTGGGCTTTTCATTTTCAAAAAACAAACATAGTTGAGGTCCCACATATAGATACATAACACCCAAAAGAGAAATAACAGCCACCCTTACTTGAGGATTAGAAGCTATAATGCCTTTTTTTACATACTCTATTACATATTTAGGTGAAATGCAGCTATAATGTAAATAAATAAATAAAATATAAATACAATTTACATTGGTTGTCAACAACTATAAAATTAGATACCAAATAGTTAACTTACTCAAATCCAAACTCTAAGATTGCACCTGAAAGCCAGTTGAGGGCATCAATCTGAACTTTTGGATTTTTTTGAACAGAAAATGCATATTTTAATACAATATTAGAAACCAAATCCAGTCTAGTTGCATCAGCAATAACCGTCAATAATTCACTAGCTAAGTTACCATTTTTGGTATCACCCAATAGTGAAGAAACATCTTGTACGCAATATTCCATATTACTACTAAAAACATTTAATTATAAATAAGAAAACTCTAAACTGGATGATTTAAACCATTCTACAACACAAAAATACCTAGTTATAGAAAACTTTTCAATAACTTTTTTCAAACATTCAAGTCTCAACTTTTGAATTTGTACATTATTGTCCTTAATACCTGGTTTCTTAACCAACAATTTTATTAATACTTGACTGCTAATTGTTGATGTCTCTAATTCGTCAATTATCTGTAGCAATTATAAATAACTGTGAATACACTATAAAATAACACTAAACTTTAACACATACTTGAGAAAATTCTTGAACCTTAGACAAACGAGTTTTCCAATTTGAATCAACCATACCACTTAAAATCTCAGGAGACAAGAATGTTAAAGCTAAGTTTTCCAACTCATCATCGCTGATTTCTTTTTCACTATCAATTGGAAGATGACCATTAGATGATAATGTTTTACAAACACCTAACAATTCACAAATTATATGTAATATTAAAACACTGATGTATTGCAGATAAGGTAGTAAAAATGTACCAGGAGGGTTTTTGGCTTTACCACTTTTTGCAATTTTCATATTTGTAGCTGCAGCATTTTTTTTTAAAGTATTACTTTTATTAGTTGTCCCAATTGCTTTTTTTTCTACATTATTGGTTGAAACACAATTAGATTTTGAAAAGGATTCTTTAACGGAAGTCGATTCCTTTGCTATAATAATAGCCTTGTCTGCTGCTTCTTTTATCTAAAAAAAATTTTCAAATTAAACATAATAATCATATATTTATTAGATATTGTCATATAAAAACTATTTGAATACTTTGGAAAGTTTTATAGCATCTACATTGGTCAAGAAAGAAACAATATTTTTTTCTGATACAACTTTCCACGCAGTACCAAGAGCTTCAGCAGAATTATCTCGAACAATTGGATCTATACAATAAAAAACAATACCAATTAATATTTAATTTAAAGTTTTTATCGAGGCTACTTGATGATACTTGTGAATTGTGGTACACATAAGAGTTATTTTGACTACTTTAGTAAAAAAAATAAAGTATCAAGACTACCATTAATTACTATCAATTAAATTAATATTTATTATTCATAATAATTTCCACAAAAATAACACTGAATCTACATGTGTTAGATCGATCTCACAAATGTACATTATGGTAAATTTACATTCTGCAGAACACATTTTTTGTTATTATCTTTAATATTACAGTAAATTAAACTATAATCAAATGTAAAGGTAAGAAATAAGAATATTATTTAAGTATATCATATATTAATCAACCATACATATAAGTTGAAAACACAAAATTGATTCTCGTCAAAACACATTATTGCTATGTTGCACGATTATAAAAGTAAAATTGAGACCATGGTCATCTTAATAGATATTTTAAATGTTTTATATTAAATTAATTCAAATCAAAAAAAATTTAAAAAAAATACACATGAATCATTTCAAATTTCAAATTCATTATATTATTAATAGAATTAAATAATAATTTACCTGATTCATTCAATGTTTTAATTAATGCTGTAATAAAAATTTTCAATAATTTTTTATTTAAAATGGTAGGTGTACATTTTGTGAAACATCGAGTTAAAAATGAAATTGATTCAGCCTTTACTGATGGATTTTTATTGTCTATTGCTGCTAAAATATCTTCATGAATAGATTCAAGTGTCATCTGAAATAAGGATTGGTTATTTTATTAATATTAATCTAATGATGGCAGTTATAAAATATTTTAAAAGCTTGAATTACGCTTAAATATATTGCATCCACAGCATCTCTTAGTGGCAGTACAATATTTTGTTTTTTTTCCTTAAATTTCTCTAACAATGATGGCATACAAGCAGAAGCATAAGTTTCAAATTGTTTTTTTAATCCATTAGCTAACAAAGCCATACATTTGGCAGCAATTCCAACTATTACAACATTTGAATCTTTTGTAATTATCTTAAAAAGAAAAATAACAGTTAAATTTAATTTGATTAAGAGTATTCAAATTTCAAATACTTAATATATTATGATTTTGTTTTTTAAAAAATACATTAAGCAAGGATTTAGAATAAAAAATATATATAATTCCTTACTTTCTTTAAAGCTCTCACTAAATCTCCATAATCCCCACTTTCTATTTTTAGAGCTTTGGATAATATTCCTTCTAGCATATCTATTGCTTCTTTGCGTTCTTGCCATTTTTTTGCTTCAAGCTTTTCATAAAAATCTTTATTAAGCTGGCAAAGTATATTTACTGGTTCAATAGTTTCTTCTACATCATCAACTTCATAAGTATCTTCATCTAATACCACACCTTCTTATTATTAAGTATTTAATGTTTTATACATTAAATTTACAAGCAACTATTTATTAATTATAAAATTTACCTTCATTAGCAGCCTCCTCTTCAACTATTTTAGCAGCTTGCATTTGTTGTGAACGTAAGAACCGTGTCGGCTGTGGCTTATCACCGCTTACTTTTTCAAATTCATTCTCCAATTCTTGAATCTAATTTAAATGTTAATTATCTTAATTAATCATTTAACATTTTAACAGACAGCTAGGTATTCATACTTGTAAAGGCTTTAGATTTGATAAACAAGCTTTAACCGGTGTAGGCCCAATCCAAGAATAAATTTCAATTGTTAACAATTTTGCTTCATCTCTAACACTTTTATCTCTGTCTTCAAGTATTAACTGTAATTTTTTCAGTAATGGTTTGATATTTATAACTTTTGATCCATATTGTCTATAGTAGGTAAATACAAAAACAAAAGAAATTTAATAATGAATCTTGAAATAATTGAATACACAAAAAATTTAATTTTAATTTTATCACTGAATATTTAATAAATAAAATATCTTTTAACAAATTAAAATTAACTTTAATTTTAATTTTAAAAAGTTTTATAATTTAAAAATTATTAATATAGTTTTAGTTATAAAAATTTTAAAAAATTTAATTTTTCAAACTTTTTTCAACATTTTTATTATAGTAATATATAGGTAGATATTTACTTAATGGCTTGAGTGGCAGCTTTAATACAAGTTGAAACAATTTTAGGAAATTTATGGTCTAGTCCTTTAACTAGTTCTTCTATTACTACATCTTGTTTCTCAATCTCAATAAACATCAATGTTATTTGTATAGCTATATCTTTAGTTTTTAATTTTGGTGCACCATAACATTTTGTTATCAATCCAGTCATGACATCTCCAGCCGCCCTGTTAGTAAATATATGAGCAACATAATTAGTAATATTTAAAATTAAAATTAGATACACCCAACTAACCGCCCAGCAGTAGCACATTTTTCCACAAATGCCAATGTGGCTTCAAGACCTTTTTCTTGTGCAATTGCATTGCTGTCAATAACAAACTTCTTAACAATTTCGGTAAATTTGTTCCATTCGTGATCTTTTTCATCCAATTGTCCAAACAATTTAATAGCTTCTTCATAACCACTTATTCTGGCTTTCCATAACTAAAAAATAAAATATGGGTAGGTTACAGGTAAGTATACATTAGTATAATAAGATTAAAACAGTTAATAAAAATATAAATAGATATTCAATTAGTAGGTATTGACAGTGAAATTTTAAATTGTATTTTGGTTATAATATAAAATACCAACAACATAAGTTATTAATATGCTAAGATAAGTAAATAAAGCAAACTCATTAGTTTCAATTTTTTAGAATAATTAATTATTATACTGTAAATACACTAGAAAACTTATAGGTACTATATAAACTTATAATTTATTTAATAAAAATAAAGTAAAATATTACTTTATGTACGCATAGTTCCTCAATAGGCAACTTTGAATATGAATTATCTTCTTCTGGAGCAGTCATTTGTTCATTTGAGTAAGAACAGTCAATAATAAGTATGGATTTAAGATTTTAAGCTGATAATTTTTTTTAATTTATTAATTAATAAACTGAATCAATATTTTAAAAAGTATTATTTTACGGTTTCAATAATATTATTAATAATGTAAAATCACTAAATTCCCAGACCTCACGCAAAATTTAACAAAAATATCTTAAATTATACAACTTCTATAACTTCAATTATGTACAATTATGATTATCGATTATTGATACATATGATTAGCTTGATTTTTTTAAAAAATAATTTCTATAAAATAAATGGTATTAAGATACAACTTTAAAATAAATTATTAAACATAGGTATACTAATACAATCACAAAATCAATCGTCGGTTACGGGATTAAAAGGAAACTAAGTATGTACGCAATATTGCAATGAAGAGACGAAATGTAATTTAATAATAGTTGATAGTTTGATACCAAATAAGTAATCAAATGGAACTCACGATAACGACAATAATTCCCAATCGAGATCTAAAATTATAAACTTCATCAAATTCATTGAACACAATATTTTGTTAAATTAATTTATTAACCAAACGATTTTTGACTTTTTTTAACTACAATAAGAAAAACTCATAAGGAACCTTGTATTAAATTTAATTTTCAAGTTTTTTTGGACAATCAACATTTTTTTATCGACACTTCAATCTCAGAAAAATCGAAAATTTCAGTTGCCTATAAATAGCTCAAAAAATGTCAAAATATTTTGAAAATTTAACTATAATATATAAATAACACTATTTTTTTTTCTAATAAACATTTGGTGAAAATTTGAAGTATTTACAGTGATTAGTTTTTGAGTTACAACTTACAAAGTTACAACCATATAAAAAAAAATTGATTTGGTAGAAAACCGATTTTGCGTAAAATTTCCCGTCTTTCCGTCACTTTTTTTTTTGTTTTTCTCGATTTTTTTGAAAACTGTTGTAAAATATTAACTTTTGACCTCTATAATGCACCAAAGATATTCACTTTGCCATCGGAAACCAACCCTGAAGTTTGAAATTGAAGCATTATTTCGACAAGTTATGCTGTACAGTGTACACAGACACAAAAAAATAAAAAATACAAAACAAAAACATCATTGTAAAATCAATACATTCATCACTTAGTTTAGATTCAAAAAAAAAGCATATTCTTTAAAATCTGAGCCCTACTTATAACATATTATACCTATTACCTACGCTAAAATAATTAAAACATCTATGTAAGTAATATTCGAATGGCCCTTTGAGATTTGTTTACTTAAATGATGTAATGAAGTAGTACAATACCTACGTCATGTCTATAATCTATATTATAAATTATAATATTATTCAATAATACCAATAATACCTATTACGGAGATATCTTGAGACTTGAAAACAAATTTTAATTGATCGCCCGAGGAACATTTACGTGGGATATGAAAAAAATAGAAATATATTATAAATCAACCCGGATCGATGAAAAATGATTTTGTAAGTATATAATAGTATAGATGCATTTGCATTTTCCTTTGTAATTATTGTATTTCGCGAAAATCATACGGGTATTAATGGGTTTAAAAATCTGTTGTTTTTTTTTTTAGCCAACTCGTAAACAAAAATAAATCTCTGGCTTCGCCTTCAGACTCTGCAGACGTATATGATATTATTTAAAATAGGTACTACATTCGTACGACGTACAAAAGAAGTCTCGAAAAATGTTTGATTATTATTTATTGTTTGTTATATACAGGTAGTGGATACCTCTATACTTATCAAATCGTCTCTTTCCGAGTTCCGACCATTATTTATTATACTCACGGTACGATAATTTATCGCTATTTACGCAGGTAGGTAGTTATCATCATTAATATTTCTCGGTTACATCATAATTTGACTGTCCGCGAATGCCGCCGACACTATATATATAAATCAATTTGCGCGTACCGTAGATGGCGAATTTTTTTTACCATCCGCCGTCCGGTGACCGGTTATTATTACGCACCACCCGATAGGCTATATGATGTGCACATAATCAAGCACGTTGTGTGGCCTATACCCGTATATGTGAATGACAAAATACGTTGAACCGCACACGATAACAATATATTTTTGCAATAAAACACGATCGCGGAGGGTTGATACAGTGAAACTTTTATTTGACGAAGTCTCGTGGGGAACAAAAAAAATTCGTGTCGTATAATAGGAATTCGTTAAATAGAATGAAAGCATGATTGACGATGGAGGTCATAGTTCTCAAAAAAAAAAATTCGTTAAATGTGGGAAGGTTCGTTATATTATGCGGAAGTGTAATTGTTTCGTGTTCTTTTTATATTTTTGTAATTTGAACACTTTTAAGGAATTTATTATGCTCCCGTCTTATCGGTAAACCGAAGAGCCACAACTATTGAATTTTCAAATTCGACTGTCGGCGTTTAAGTCTAGGTTTAAAATTGTTTCTACTCGCTTATTAATATTAAATATACAGATTTGCAAGGCAAATACTGCTTAGTAGAATTGTAGTCGTATGTAGCCATGTAGGTATAATACCAATAAAATATAGGTGATAATCCGTAACAGCCAAACTACAATACCTAACACGACAATAACAAAATAATTAAATGGAAATTTTAACGGATTCATAAAAAATGCTTTTAATTAGATTTTAAGTAATCATTTAAATTAACTACCTATCTAGTAAGTACCTTATTATTATCTCTATAATTTTGTAGATATAAAATAAGTTATAAAAATTAAATCGTTCCTAATTTAAATACATAACTAAATTACAATCTCATTAGTCAATACTAATAAAAATAATTTAGTTACAGACTACAGTAACGAGTAATGTACGTTGCATGTTATTGTTGTATACTAATTACTAGGTAAGTACTGCAGTTTAAAATATGCTCAATACTTTAATGTGTTTCTTAGCACTTAAATTATATAATGTAAGTGACGCCGATTTAGTAAGGAGTTATAGTACCGGTTTTAGCATCATCTATATGAAATGCAAAAAAATTCGACTACCTAGTATATTATTTAATAATTTATATGTATGTGGCTTTAATCCGATAACAAAAAAAAAAACATAAATCATTTGGTTTAAAACGCGTACCTATAATGTACTAATGTGAATAATTTTAAAACAGTCATTTAATTCTAAATTAAAGAATGTCGCATACAATTTTTTTCTAAATAAAATATACCTATAAAATACAAAACATAATACTTATATCTATACATATCATGGAATGCCGTTATTCTCGTTTTTATAATACAAAATGCACCTATATTTTAATATGGACGGTACATTATTTTTCTAGGAAAAACTTAAAATTTATTGACCTAATAATATATTATTCTAATTATTAAGTGTATATGTAGTGTATATAATAGATATAAAATATTTGACACGTGTCTGTATATATTATATTAACATTAATTTAAATGATTAAAAATAAAAATAAACATTTAGTACGTATTCTTATTGGCACGTTTAATTATTAAAAACTATTAAATAGCTGTACAATTATAAATAATAATTATTTTTTAACATACCTAATTTAACTTTTACTTACTTAATTATCGATACGTTGTAGAATTCCAAACTATTTCATGTTCATGTATGCCAAAATTGAAAACAGTTGTTTTGACAAAACTTGTTAAAATATCTTATTTAACTAATACAGTCTTATTTTAATTTTAAAATTGAAAACAATTAAAAATGTATTATTTTTTTTTCTTTATTTTCTTAAAACATTCATAATTTTATAAGCCTCTAATTATCTTATATAAATCTGTATTACCAATATATTGATTCTTGGAAAAAATATTTTCCTTACTAAATAATAAACATATTATAATCATTTAATATTCATTAAAAAAAATGTTAGCATGCAACTTAATATTTATTTATTTTTTTATAATTTTATTTAATTTTAAAAGTTTTTTTATCAGTTACCTGAATTGAATAATTCAATAATTACTTGACAAAATATAATCTTATTTGATTCTAAACTATTTAAATTTCAAAAAGTTTAATCTCGGGTCTCTTTGCACAAGAATATAAACACGAATTTCAAAATTGCTTTATTTTCAAACCATTTTAATGTGAATTGAATTCAAACGAGTATCTTTTTTACAATATATTGACACATTTTTGGGTATAAGTAATTGTTATAGTAATTTGAAAAAAATAAATTTTATGATCAAACTTACAATAGTCTACGGCTATCTTGATCCAAATATTTATGATTTTGTTCCAGAACAATAAGTTATTAAATAAAAAAAAAAAAATGAAATAAATTCTATTATATTTTGTAAACCTATATTTTTACAATTGTCTGCAATGTTGAATCTGATTTCCCAATTTCAAACAAAAATCTTAGTTTATGATTATGATCATCACTTTTTATGTACCTATTATACCAACATGAAAATAAATTGTATAGATCGACTAAATATCATTGAACTCTGGAATTATGCCAAAAACGATTTGGTGTAAAATTTTCAAAGACCATATTATATTTCATGAAAAAATTGATGTTCCTATACTTTTGTAAATAAGTAGTTATCGCACAATTTTTCATGATTTTTACGTCATAAAAGTTTACTGTTCCTTTATAGTTTATTTATACGAGAATACATATGAATTTTCTATAATCATAAATCATCCAACTTTCACATGGCTCTGACGTCCGGAGACAAATTAATTAAAAGCACGTAAGTATGTCGCCTTGTTATAACGGGCCAACACTATATTAGGTTCTTCTAAATTAACAAGCCAAAATATGTATTATTTGCAACTATCTATTTTAGTATTAGAGTAGGTATTCTAAATATTGATTATGTAGCAACAAGTGTCTAAAAAATAATAACTATTTGTACTACAGTTAATAATAATAGGAAATAATATGTAAATTAATTAACTATTTAGTAAATAATTTTTACCACATTATTGTACTTACAATGTTTATATTGAAATAGAATAGATTATTACATATCTATACAATTATTTCAGTAATCAACTTAAGTTATAGTAAAAATAAAGAAAATACAACTTCATTGTCATTGGAGCACGAATCCAACTGCAATTCGAATATAACGGTTTCCATGATAAACCATCTAACCATTGTCCATATAATAATCTTATTTACATGCAACTAATTTTATTTATTTATTTTTTTTTTTGTACATAGTTAGATAAATCACAAGGTACCTATTAACTTAATATTACCTATGCATTTTATAAATATGTTTACAATTGACAAAAAAAATCAATTTATTAGTAGACATTTTTTAAGTTTTTATTTTTTTCCGATGGCTCAGCCTCGATAGACCCATATTTTATTTGGTGTTTTGAAAATATGTTAATATTAAATCGATTTAAATAAATTGTTATACAAGTGTGGATTGTGGATTAAGATAAAAATGATATTTGGAAAGTGCATTATTTTTCTTTAAATTTACTCGACTGGATTAAAACCACCGAGGTGTCAGCGTGTTTCATAATAATATCTGTTTTGAATTCATGTTCAATCGATTCAGTTATAATTCTTTTTCCGAGTCCTAACACTTAAAATAAATTATATACCTATGAGTATCAGTGTATCACTTATACTTAATAACATATTATTAATAATAATTATATGGTATAACTCTACAGACTTAAACACATAAAACTACTCATTTGTTATCAGCTATACATTGAAAACCGCAAAATCGATCATTTGGAATCCGGTTTTAGTTTTATTCGATTTATAATTGCAGGTGTTTTAGTGTTTATAATATATGCTTATAAGTTATAAGTTATAAATGTTATGTGACTTGTAGACGCATAATTCGCGAAACACTAAATCTTGTTCTTCTAATCTTTTTCCCACACCTTAAGTAGGATTCCAAAAAATCTCAACAAACTGTATAAATTTAAAATTCCTAAATGTGTTAAGTCAAAATATAATCCTTTATGAAAAATTATAGGTATATTATACTCGTACATACAAAAGTAATATAATATGTATGTTGCGCCGGAATAGTTCTTACACGTTTTTTAGCAGTGGACTACTCCGACTCGCATACCTAGTTTCGAAAGGGTGACCAGAAATGTTATATAATATGACGTGATATGTGTGAGTTATAATAACCAACAATTTGTTATTAATGAATGTTGCGCAAATGCGTTTTATAATAATAGGGGCTATATACAATCAAAGAATAATACAAACAATAATAAATAGTATACGGGCGCCCAAAAAGTAATAAAAAATAGAATAATGATTATATGAACAAATAATAATAATATTATGATCCGTTGATCAATACGTAAACAAATGATACGTGATAAATGATAATACAAATACTGATGATAATGGAAATTGATCGGAACTGGTACGAGCTGCAGTGTCGCCAACAGGAATCGACCGAAAACGGAAATCCCGCGCCGAGAGCTTTCGCGTTGACGTATACGGCGATATGCGCACTTCAAATAGTGTAAAGTACTATGGCACACGGTAGTCTCGACACGTATATGGCACTATCGGAATGGGCACTCACGCCACACGACCGACACGCAACGCAAATATATATAACGGCACCGTAAAACCGCCGAATCGCTGCGAATGCGAAAGGAGCCAAAACGTCGACACACGCGCAAGAGTGCAAAAGAATAGGCTAATAACGTTCTGAAAGAACGAATAACCAATACACTGGTAACGACACGTAGACGTACGAAATAGCGATCGACTGGTACGTGTCGGATAGTTTTCTCACGTGCACGCAAAAAAACGGTCGTTGCGTGTATTCACGTACACTAATGCGTAAAAACGGCCTAATCGGCGGATGCGAAATTGCTAACCCGAGAGCAACCCGTAGACTGGTAGGGCATGTGTGTGGTATTATGTCGCAAAGGTCAAAGCCATATCAGCGATTACGACGACGACAGTGACGAAGGTCGTCGAGGCCTTTGTCGTGATCTAGCTGGACTTTGACCCGGATAATCTCTCGGAGCGAGAATATGTGGCGCGAAGTATGCAGTTCAAACATCCTCCCCCCCATGGGAGGCTCAGGCTCCCATACGAATTGAACGGATTGAAGTGGTGTCTTGAGATGATGCATTGCCGGGGTGATACTATTTACCATTTTAGTTTACAAAGGTAACATGTTGAATAAAAAAAAATACAAAATACACAATTTAATAAAATACATAAAATAATAAAACAAATGACACATATGGTGTCCCAACGAAATTAGAAATGGAGTTAGAGTAGCTAATGACTAAATATTTAATAAATGGTAGCTCATTTTAAGACTATATAAAAAATTGAGATTCAGGAGCAACGTTTTGGGGGTAAGCATTCAACCAACGAGTAAACTAGTGGGGTTGTTAAGAGTCCAAGACGCTATTGGGTGGGTAACACTACTATTTTAGCAACCGGTCGAGTGATTTGGCCATGACATGTTAACAATCGCACAACACGTACGACGCCGTCGTTACCTGGTAGTACTTCGAGAATGCGCCCAAGGCGCCATGCCAACGGTGGAGACTGATTATCGATTATTACTACCATGTCATTGACCTTGACATTGGGTACTTCAGTAGCCCATTTAGATCTCCCTTGAAGTGAAGTCAGGTATTCGGTTGACCAACGTCGCCAGAATGCTTGATGGCATTGGTCGAGCAACTTCCAACGTTGAGTTAAGTTGACACGTGATTCGAATGATACTCGGGGAGGTACAGCTAACAGAGGCTGACCGATTAAGAAATGTCCAGGGGACAAGTATTCGAGGTCAGTTGGGTCCGTGGTTAGTGGGGTCAATGGTCTCGAATTAAGTACTGCCTCGACACGTGTGAGCAGGGTAGTAAACTCTTCATATGTAAGTACATGGGTACCCATGGTACGGATTAATAATCGTTTGGTCGACCGGACCGCAGCTTCCCATAGGCCGCCAAAATGTGGCGCACTCGGGGGGTTAAAATGCCATTGGCATGATGCGCGCGCTTGTGAAATCGCGCATTGACCGTCCGGACTGTTAATCAATAACTGTAATTGTTTATCCGCACCGATAAAGTTAGTGCCGCAGTCCGAAAAAATTTCAGACGGTAAGCCTCGTCGTGCGACGAACCTGTCAAAGGCGGCGAGGAATGCCTCCGTTGACAACTCTGTGACCACTTCTAAGTGAACGGCTTTCACAGAAAAACATATGAAGACGGCAATATAAACTTTATATACGCGAGATTTTCGTAGTCGCACTTCACGCATTTGGAGTGGACCAGCGTAGTCAACCCCTACTCTCGCGAACGGCCTACTTTGCTGGACTCGTGCGGCTGGTAAGTCTGCCATTATAGGTTGCGGCGGTTTAGCATCAAAACGCACGCAAATCGGACATGCGCGGGTGACAGAGTGTATAACAGATTTAATCGACACGATCCAGAATTCGCGCGATATAAGAGCCGTCATTATCCGCGGGCCAGCATGACACGAGATCTTGTGCCATCGGCGGCATAGTAGCATCGACAAATGTGACTGTTTCGCTAATAGCATGGGGTGTTTGGAACCGTAATTTAAGTTAGAATACCGCAGTCGTCCTCCGACGCGGATCACCCCAAATGGATCCAAAAACGGACGTAGTCTAGACAGGTGTTTCGATGATACACGTGTCGACGTCGATAGCTCGTGTGTTAATGTTTTATAGAAGCACTGTTGTGACATAATGACCAGTTTACGAATGGAATCGTCGAGTTCTATGCGCTGTAATGCCTTGACAGGTGCCCGAGAATGTTTCTTACAAGCTTTAAGAAAACGATAAATGTAGGCGACTACGCGAACCAGTCGGTCATATGACGAGAATTTGTCATACCATTCGGAGGGCAGTTCAGTACTGAGCACTAGGACTGCGGGACGCGTCTCAGGTAGATCGGGTATCGGGATCGAAGGTACAGTTACGTCCCAGGTAGCTGTGTCATCGTGTATGAACCGGGGACCTTGCCAGTATAGCGATAGAGTGGACAACACTGATGGCAGGACGCCGCGCGAAGCGCAATCTGCGGGGTTCTCCTCCGACCTTATATGGAGCCATCGACAGTCAGGCATTAAAGTAATGATTTGATGGACGCGATTGGAGACATATACTTTGAATGAGGTGTGCGGATTTTTCAACCATGATAACACGATGGCAGAATCACTCCATGCATACAAACCGACAATGTTTAGGTATGATTTAAGGGTTGTTTGAATCCGATTCATCCATCGAGATAGCAATAACGCGGCGTTCAGCTCCAACCTAGGAATCGATAAACTTTTAATTGGTGCCAGCTTCGTTTTAGTCCCGACGAGGAAAATGGACGAGTCAGAGTCATGGTCTAACATTTTTATGTATAAAACAGCAGCGTAACCGTGTTGGGAAGCATCACAAAATCCTAGCAACAGACACGGCGATCCACGACGGGAATTGAAATGACGAGGCACCTTCAGGTCGTTCAGTGATGGCAAGTCCGATACAAACGATTCCCAGTCCCGCGAAATGTCATGAGGAAGAGGGTCATCCCATGACACTTTCGCCGACCATGTGCGTTGCATTATGCATTTACCGTGAAAGGTTGCTGGTGCGAACAGTCCTAACGGATCGTAGATCCTCGCGATCATGGACAGCAATCCCCTTTTCGTACAGATGACCGGCCATAAATTGAGGCGAAGGGCGCACGAAAACGAATCGTCGGTCGGACGCCACTGAAGACCCAGTACCTTTATTCCGCTGTCATCGTCGGCGTCAAACGGATGTGGATAGCTCACACAATGGTCGACAGGCACGGCGTTTAAAACGTCGGGTTCGTTACTGGACCATTTTTTTAATTCTAGCCCTGCACGACTTAGAATTGAGATTAGGTCAGATTGTAGTTTCAGAACGTCGGTAGTGGAATCAGCGCCGGCACACACATCATCGACGTACGTCTGATTTAACAACGCGTCACGAACGTCGTCGTAATCAGTACAATCGTTAAGGGCGATTGCTTTAAGGACGCGAAGCGCTAAAAATGGGGCACAGTTTGTCCCGTATGTCACTGTGTCGAGCTCGTACTCGATAAGCTTTTCGAACGGAGACGACCGCCAAAACACGTGCTGAAGTGTACGGTACTCTGGTAGGACCAATATTTGGCGATACATCTTGCAGATGTCTGCCGTGAATACTCGTTTTGGCACACGAAAACGGGTCAATACATCGACGATGTCTTGTTGCAATTTGGGGCCCTGCAGCAAGCATTCGTTTAGTGACGGTCCTCGCGATCCTTTTGCGGACGCGTCAAAAACAACGCGGATTTTGTTATCACCATCTGCAGGTCGATATACGGCGTGGTGTGGTATAAAATATGTCCCGGGCGTTTTCGCCACCGACATATGACCCAATGTCAAGTATTCGGACATGAAATTGGAGTATAATTCTTGTAGTTTAGGGTCTTTAGATAGTCGTTTTTCGAGATTTTCGAAGCGCTTAATCGCGTGTTCACGGGAGCCTGGAAAAGTTAACGTAGACATGGCTGTGCGCGTCGGTAATGGCACGGAGAATCGTCCAGACGGCAGTCGCTTGTACTCCGCCACGAATACTTCCTCACATCGGCCATCCTCAGTGAACGAAGGCGGCGGCATCGCGGGTTCTTCAGCACGCCAAAACTTCTCAATCAGATTTTCAACTGAGACGGTTAGAGACACAGGGAGCGATGCGTGGCAGTCGACAGTAGTTTGGAGCACCGGCCCAATCAGAATCCATCCAAAGATGGAGCCGAACGCTGTGGGTAGATCGGCAGCTACAGTGACCTTCCGGCCGTCTACTATCTGCGCGAACAAGTCAGCGCCCAATAGCACATCAACGGGAGAAGCAATATTAAACGTCGGATCCGCAAGGGCCAAATTTGCGAATCGATCCTTGACGCTGGTATCTAAAGATCGACGCGGCATATTGGACGTGATCGCTGGCAGTACCCACGCCTTTGTTTTCAATTGTGGTTCTTCAGCGAACCGTGGTTGGATGACGCAATCGACCGTACCTCGGACATCAGCGACTGCTGTACCGGATAGGCCACTGATCGGTGCTGTCCAGTTTTTCAGCCGGAGTCCTAATCGGGCAGAACAGGACACAGTTATGGCACTTATTTGAGATGCGGAATCGACGATGGCCCGGACCGTTTGCCATGTGCCACAACGGTCACGAATGTGAACGAGAGCGGTGCCCAATAACACAGCTGCTGAATCGTCAGTTCTGGATGGCATTGATGCAGCATACAAGGACGCGTCACCGCTAGATGGGGCGCTATCTGACTGGCGACGTGTGGAAAACCCATGAAGTAGCGTATGGTGTTTCCTGGAACAAGTTTCACAGCGGAGTCTTGAGTGACATTTGTTGGCCCAATGATTGGTCGACAAGCACGTGTAGCACACACCGTTTTCACGCGCCCAGTTGTTGCGGTCCTCGACCGACAACGACGCGAACTTCCGACAGTCAGTAATGGTATGCTTTCCACGACAATTCGGACAGGAATCGTTCTTGGAGCTCGATGGCTTCGAAATAACTAACGATGTAGTAGTTGACTTGAACGGAACCCTCTTAACGAGCGCGCTGCTTTGTGATGTGGACTGTGGTCGATTATTGGACCTTTTCTGATGGTCTCCAGCTATCTCCAAGATCGCCACACGGGACTGTACGAAAGTGAGCAATTCAGTCACCGACGGAAACTCCGAAGGAGTGGACGACTCAAACAATTTGCGTGTAGATGCCGGGAGACACCGAAAGGCCATGGAAAACACTATGAATGATCCGAGGTCTTTGATCTTCAGTGCATTTAACAGCGCAATATTCTCGGAAAAGGTCGATACAAAATTATTGAGATCGGATAATGTCTCTTGCGACGACATCGGGGCGTTGAGCAATTTGTCGATCAACCCATTTGCGACTAGTCGCGGGCGATGAAAACGTGCTGATAACGTGGACCACGCGAGGTCGTAATTGTCAGCAGACACGGGTATATTGCGTATGGCATCAGCTGCGGGACCTTGCAGACATCCGATCAAATGTTGCATTTTATCAATTTTCGGTATGTCGGTCCTATCGCCAACGAGTGCGGAGAACCGATCGCGGAACGTCGGCCAGTAATTAAAATCACCATTGAACGACGGTAACGGGATTTCAGGTAATCTAGATGCTGACTTAAATGGTGGGTCGCTAGCTTGTTTTTGTTCACCTGGAATACCTTTAGCATTTTTGAAGTCATTGAAATTGCCCTGCATGGCGATTGCCGTAGTGGCATTGATAATAGAGAGCACTTCGGCTGGCAATTCGGCCGAATATTCGATTTCGGCGTTTATTTCCAGCAGACTGTCTAACACATCATTGTCCGCTGCTTCGAACTGTTTCCACAGATCATCCAGTGTCGAAGCCGCTACATGTAGTTCATCCATAAGATTAGGATCATCTTTAGCGCGTTTAGCGAGGCTGTTAATTGAACGAATTTTTTTGACGGCAATAGTGCGTTTAGTGTCAGCTCTAGTAATAAGACGTCTGACGCGTTTGATTTCCTTTTCTTCTGTTGTCTCGACCATGTTGACCGTTGTGTGAATGTGACGCGAAATCACTGGAAAAGATTTGCAATAATCGAACGAAGACAGAAATGTAATTACCTAAGGGATAAATTAAGCACCTATCACGAATCGGGTATAACCTGTAAAAGCTGAAAATGCGCGCTATGCCACTGTATATATTATATATATTAAATGATAATCCTATAGGATAATAATAAATAATATTTAGATTACCTAATGCACTAATAAATAATAATTAGATGAATAATAATTTAATATTACGAATGCGACATTAATATCGATCTAAATAAATTATTGAAAATCAAAATTATAGCTAAAATACTCGCTGAATTATGAATAGTATGGAGGGTCACTCGTTGATTGAATATACTCGAAACCAGAACGCTAATTGAATAATAAAAGAAAACCACGCTCTGCTACCAAAATGTTGCGCCGGAATAGTTCTTACACGTTTTTTAGCAGTGGACTACTCCGACTCGCATACCTAGTTTCGAAAGGGTGACCAGAAATGTTATATAATATGACGTGATATGTGTGAGTTATAATAACCAACAATTTGTTATTAATGAATGTTGCGCAAATGCGTTTTATAATAATAGGGGCTATATACAATCAAAGAATAATACAAACAATAATAAATAGTATACGGGCGCCCAAAAAGTAATAAAAAATAGAATAATGATTATATGAACAAATAATAATAATATTATGATCCGTTGATCAATACGTAAACAAATGATACGTGATAAATGATAATACAAATACTGATGATAATGGAAATTGATCGGAACTGGTACGAGCTGCAGTGTCGCCAACAGGAATCGACCGAAAACGGAAATCCCGCGCCGAGAGCTTTCGCGTTGACGTATACGGCGATATGCGCACTTCAAATAGTGTAAAGTACTATGGCACACGGTAGTCTCGACACGTATATGGCACTATCGGAATGGGCACTCACGCCACACGACCGACACGCAACGCAAATATATATAACGGCACCGTAAAACCGCCGAATCGCTGCGAATGCGAAAGGAGCCAAAACGTCGACACACGCGCAAGAGTGCAAAAGAATAGGCTAATAACGTTCTGAAAGAACGAATAACCAATACACTGGTAACGACACGTAGACGTACGAAATAGCGATCGACTGGTACGTGTCGGATAGTTTTCTCACGTGCACGCAAAAAAACGGTCGTTGCGTGTATTCACGTACACTAATGCGTAAAAACGGCCTAATCGGCGGATGCGAAATTGCTAACCCGAGAGCAACCCGTAGACTGGTAGGGCATGTGTGTGGTATTATGTCGCAAAGGTCAAAGCCATATCAGCGATTACGACGACGACAGTGACGAAGGTCGTCGAGGCCTTTGTCGTGATCTAGCTGGACTTTGACCCGGATAATCTCTCGGAGCGAGAATATGTGGCGCGAAGTATGCAGTTCAAACAATGTAACATTGTAACAATGTAACATACATAAGTATGCATGTTTTAATACTTAATGATAAGTAGTATAATAAAAGAGGAGAGGAAGATGCATTTAAAAATTAAAATTTTTAAAATCCCCTTTTTTGATTTTGTAAATGATTAAAATTAACCGACTATATTGATAAGCAATTATTAAATATAATATTATATGTGTATCATTTATTTACTAATGAGATACATTTTGCGCCCAATAGTTAAATAATGTAATTTATAATTACTAATTATTATTTACTAACTCAATGATTGACATCACACATTCATTTTCTACACAATGATGGGGTGTTTAAGATAAAGGCAATTTTATACTTTTACAGTATTTTACAAACGCACGATGGTCAGTTGATGCTCAAATATTAAAATATAGTACATCAAATATCAATCATCTTCTCAAACTCGGCTTAATTTAAATTTTTAACATACTTCGATACGATTTTTTTTTTTTGAAATATTTGTGTAAAACGTGTTGATCTCTATTTTTCACATAATTATTATAGTTTAATAATTTTGTAAAATCATTTAGACGTTTTAGATTAAAAAAAAATAACGAACATAATACTTCTCACAAACAATATTTACATATTATATACAAGCTTGATGAATCATTTAAAAACTTTATTTACCATATTAGATAGTTAATATACAATTTTATATTTACAATTTATAGGTACTCCGTATTTCCCTTTTCGTTGAACACACTGCTTATTATTAATAGTATAAATTGTAGTCGTGTGCTCTAGGGTAAAACGATTATTGAGATTTAGTCTCATCCGACTTACTGCTCAATATATACCCATCAGTCGATGGCTATTCGCTTGGCAACAGGTCGTGGAACGAGTCGGGTGGCCGGTAACTGACGGTGTACACGGCGCGTTGCGGCCGTTTACCAGCTCTTCCGGCCGGCAGTACGGGGCCCCCTGAAGATGAGCCGGCTACAGTCGATGGGTATGTATTGAACAGTAAGTCTGACGAGACTAAATCCCAATAATCGTTTTACCCTAGAGCACACGACTACAATTTATACCCTTATAATAACAAGCGGTGTGTTACTATATTAATAATTATAATAGTTAAATAATTTTGTAAATTTTCGTCGAACACACCGCTTATTATTAAGGGTATAAATTGTAGTCGTGTGCTCTGGGGTAAAACGGTTGTTGGGATTTAGTCTCGTCCGACTTACTGTTCAATACATACCCATCGGCCGGCGGCTGTTCGCTTGGCAACAGATCGCGGAACGAGCCGGGTGGCCGGTAACTGACGGTGTACACGGTGCGGCCGTTTACCGGCTCTTCCGACCGGCAGTACGGGGCCATCGGGTGTGGCCGGCTTATCTTCGGGGGGGTCCATTGCTGATAGCTCGAACTGGTCTCCGTATCTTTGGCCATCAGCAAGTTTGGGCCCTGTGACCACGAAGCGGTGGACGGCCGCGCCAGTGGCCGTCGTCCGTCCGAACTGCACGTGACCTTGAACGCGTCGGCCGTGGTGGTCTTGCTGGTCATGGGACACGCACCGCTGCCGCAGTTGGTGCCTATGCTTTCCGCCGGTCCGGTGGCCCGCTGGATTTGACCCTCCGGCAGGCACTTGGTCACGAAGTCGTGTCGCTGCGACGTTATGTTCTGCATGGGCTCCTGAGTGCCGCCCACGAGCTCGTGATCGACCGGCACCGTGGGCTTTGCCCGGTCGGCGTTCGGCCATTCGCGGAAACTGGCCCGGTGCACGGTCATCCGACCGAACTGTTCGCAACCGTCTGCAGGTGTGGGCCAGGGGCTCTTTGACGGCGTCTCCGTGGGCCTGCCGCATTCGTTGAACTGCAGTTCGGGCTGCTTGTACGATTGCCTGCAAAGTAGGTATATTATAATAATGATTTATACGCGTTAATCGTATATAACAGGGGTGACCAGCGATAAGAGACTCGCGAGCCACCAAATATATTAATAAATACGGAAGAGCCAAAATGTAAAAAAAAAAAAATTCAGTTATTATAATAATTAAATATTAATAATATGTATTAAATGCTTAAAAATGTTATCTTATAAATCTTTTTGGCTAAAAGTTAAATTAAATTGGTATTGATATAATAGTAATAGGACAATAATTGATTATGGAATATACTTCGTAATAAATGTTGACATATTATTTTCGCTCTGCAGAGAATCATTTTTCGTATATAAAATCATTAATCATTGAAATAGCGTAAAACTCAATGACGTACAACATAGAAGGAGAAGGACAGTGGCGTAGCTAGACAATTTTTCGTGGGTAGACCCAATATTTTGATGGAATAAGGATTATCAAATAAAAAACATGATATAAAACATTCATTTTTGAAGAAAAGTGGGTAGGCCCGGGCCTTCCAGGCCTACCTGCTGGCTACGCCACTGGAGAAGGAGTCCGTCTTAAACTATTGAATAGTTTCTAGAAATGCTAGAAGCTAATTAAATAATATTATAATAATAATAATAATAATAATAATATAATATTATTAATATTATTATTAATAATATTATAATAATGATAATAATTGTTTTATTACTTATAAATGTATTATATTTTAAAATAAAATAAATAATTTATATCAAATCATGCCTGTATGTAGATCTTCCCCAACCTTCCACTACCGTACCAGGGCATATTTTCGTAAGAGGCCGATAAATTTGGCGTCTCCTCGGCTGCTGGTAAATTTGCATTTTTTTATTTTCTTGAGTAACAATGGTTCCAATTAAAATACGAATAAAAAATGTTAAGACTCGATAAGAAAAATATATTTGTGAATCTATTTGCGACAAAAATGTAAATAAATAAACTATAATATAAAATATTAGTACTTTATTTACTTCAGTTTGCTAGGCAACAATGAAACTGGACTACATATACTTTATACATACTAACGTACTGTTATATATACCGGCTACTATTGTTTAGTCTTATATATTATATACTACCACTAACGTTTATTATACGATATGCGTATAGGTGACGAGTTGCGATAAGGAACAAGACAGTGTTCACGACTGTTCACATGTCTTGTCAGCGAATCAGTCTAACAACGGACTCCTATACAGCTTAAATAGTTCAGAGTAGTAACTAAATATATTAACAAGGCGTAGTTCATAAAAGTAATATTGTAATAATTTAATATTTAGTAATCAGTGTGAATTAATATCAAACAGTTATTTTAATTTCATTTTAATAATTAGTTTAATCCTTTCCAATATATAATGTATACATTGATAATTAAGTAGAGGAAAACGATAAAAAAAATTCAACAGACGAGCTCCAATAATAACTGAGCTCATAAATAAACAATAAACATTGTAATGTTGATACACACATAAAAAAAATTATAAATATTTGTATTTTTATTAATTACAAGACCAACAATTGGGTTCCAATTTCCAATTTTTCACAATAACTACTTTTGCTGCTATCATGTAAATTAAACATTCGAGTATCTACGTAGTATAGGTATTTATTTATATTTTAGAAAACCAATAATTATTTGAATTATTTAAAAAAATATTAACTATAAATTAATAATTATAATATTACACAAAGAATACCCTCGTCACATATAGTTTAATTCGTTTAAATGTAATAGTAGCGAAATCAATAAAATCCTTAGCCGTCGGCAAATCATAATGTTTATAATAATATGTATATAGGCATAATAATTACCTGCTGTCTCATACTATATGTAAACCCAAATTGTAAAGGATTTAACTATCATCATAATAAATACCTGTTGTTTTAAATGGGTTCGCGGTCAAGGCCGGGTCGTTGCTTAATATTTTATACCTACGTAATAATCGACAAGATACAAATAAGTGAAAATTTATTTAATTGTTTTTTATATATATATACATATAATCGTAAATCACTTATTTCCCGTCTTATTTATTATGTATAGAAATTACTAATGTATATAGTAAAAAATAACGAATATTCAATTTTGATAAATTATTACAATAACTTTGTTAGGTACCTTATTATACCAACCTGTAACCTATACGAAATTTGATTAAAGTTAACTGTACCTATACATAAAGACATGCAGTGTTGCAGTTGTATATACCTAGTCAAATCGAAAATTTAAACACGACACATCAATAATTTAAGGTTAGTGATGATGTGTCTGTATTTTATACAATACTCCAACAAAAATAATACTGCGATGTGCAACATAATTACCCGATGATTTTATTTTAATAAGCACCATGCTCATATTATATTTTTATAAGCCAATAATTTATATAACCTATGAATAAAATTGCGAATATTCGATTAATTGAATTTAATCAAATTTGAATAGAAAATTAATAAAATTATTTGCTATCCGATAGTCGCGGTGTGTAAATAACAAAACATTATGTAGATTTAAAACGTTTGTGTGGCGGACAATATACATAATCACCGTATATTGAAGTAACAGTATATTTTTTTTTTCAGAAAAATATACGATTCATATACAAAAAATTCGTATTCAATAACTGTAAGTGTGTTGTATAAATATAATATATAACAAACGACTAAACGAATAAACATTTAGCACCGAAATATATGGTCTTCGAGTGGCTGTCGTATACATTTTATATAACGTGCGAATAGAGTTTTTATAACGGTGCATATTACATATCATACTGTATAACCAGTATTTTTAATGAATTTAAATTGTAAAGCATTATTGACGTCGATTTGTCATTGGGAATCTTATGGTTATATTATTATACAGACATATATTTTCAGAAAATATAGTTTCGTGTTATACATATAAATTCGCTACCTGCTATCTAAACTCGTTTTCCGATCTGTCCACACATTTAAATATACTATCTGCAGTCTATCTATATTATATACAATTTTTGCTGGTAATGGAATATGGAAAGAAAATAACGTAATAAAAAAAATCTTTCCGACAGTTGTTTTGGAATAGTTTCAATTATTTATTGCTTTATTAGTTCAACATTTTATATTTTTATTACGTCATTGGATTTTTCAATTTAACTAATTAAAATTAATAGGTATTAAATGCAATTATTATAAAATGTATTAAATTTATATCCATTATAACAAGTCAAGTAAAGATGACATATCAAGTTAAAATATTCAAACTTATCCAAACCTGAAAAATATATGCGTTAACCTGATAATGGTTATTTATAGAAAATTTAAATAAAATATTTGATTATTAATGTTCGAGTAATGATCAATCTTTATTTTTAATGATTATTTAGGTACAATTTGTACTTGCACACTGTACTTACAAAAAACTAAGTACAATAATTCATATTTTTAACATAGGTATTATAGTAATTTACAATAGGTACTTTGAAATACATGAATATGAAGCCTTATTGGTGAGTCCTAACAGTCCTAAATTGTTAAAAAAGATCTCTGGACCAGTCAATTTACAATCGGCAGTTATGTTCGGCAATCATATTTAATTTAAAGTCAGAATTCAGTGATATATTTGTGATATACCAAAAGGATGAGGCTTTGTGAATACTCATAAGTCACAGGCACAGTAAACTATTATAAGATATAAAGTTTGATTAACATTTTAAACTTAAATACATAATAAATAATCATATATTCATTTTTAAATAGGTATACAAATATCGTAATGATTAAAAAAAAAAATTTTAATTAGTAACTCATATAATTTTTATTTTCTTATAGCTTAAATCAGTAAAAATCAATATGCATGTATAAATCTTAAACTTATTTAAATTATAAATTTATAAATGTTTAATAGGCATACATTTTATATTACCTATATATTTATAATACTAAATATTATGTTTGATATGTGCACGTACCCTTATCGCAACGTTTATCAAAACGGATAAACACTATTGTGAATGAATGTTGTGAGTATATTTTGATAACCTGTTTCCTAAAATTATAAATATACGTCCGATAATCTTATAAATCAAAACAAGAAAATATATAACTCGTTATCGTAAAGCTTAGACGCTTTTTCAAATTTAAATATCGTGATACAACTACTGAAATTGCAGTCATCGCCCCTAATTTCATAAGAGATTGTATATTTAGAATATTAGAAATTATAAATGATACCGACGATACCGTAAATAAACCACGAAATAGCAGTGTGACGCCTTCTCGGAGTTAGTAAATCTTTCATTATTATTTTCTTCCATTGCTACATGTTTACACGCAATTGGAATAATATTTGGCCTACCAAACTAGCGGCCGGCGGCATTTCTTATGATTACAACATACGAATAAACTGTGGAATTTTAAAAACAAAAAATTTAATCATAGATATATAATAAATTAAATGTGTACACCTACATATTTTTATGCTTGTTATCTGTAGAACTTTTGTAATTTATTATCAAACAATTAACCGTAATAATATTTTGTAAACTTCCGACAGTCCAATTTAACAGCTTGGTTGTTTTTGCATCCAATATGACGTGTTACATGTATTATAAGTAAGTAATATTATATTACTTCTATTATCATTGTGAAATACCAGTGTCCAATGGTACATTATATTAAATAAGTTACATTCTAAATTTACCTAAATGATAGTTTAGAGTACCTAGGTAGGTACGTTTAATTTTGTGGGATTGAATATTTTAACTTAACAATACCTATATTATATATTTATAAAAATAAATTAATATAATAATGATATATAAATATATTGTTCATATTGCTTCCGTATTCAAAATTATGTTATAATTCCTACAACTTATTATGTGTGAATATTAACATGTTAATTAAAATTATATAATCTAATTAAATAAAAAGATATTTTAACTATAGTTGTATACAACGTTCAAAACTATAGTAAATTAAACTATTTTTTCTGTTTAGAGTGTTTAGAGTTTTTAAAATGTACAGTGTACACAAATGATTTTTAATTTTCTAACACTATTATTTTATTATAATAAAATCTATAGAATTCCAAATTTTGTAACTTTTTATCTATAGTTATTCATACATCATAATAAACAATAAAAAACATGAATACAAATTATTCTCGTAATGTCTATGTTGGATTACAGTATCACAGAGAAAAATAAAGGTAGGTAATTCTAATAATAATAATAATAATAATTTAATTTTTTTAATTTTAGTTTATCACTGTTATTATCATAAAAATATGTTTAATAAATTTAAAAACGTACTTATTGAAGTACACGATACACATGTATAATAATTTTTCATATTTAAATATTTCAATTTCAAATAAATCTTAAAAAATAATAATGTTGACTTTTCAACTCATGGGAAAATGTCCGATGTATATCTGTTGTGTATTCAAATGGGGTTTGGCTTTTATAATTGTTTAACATAGCTTAACATGGCGATACTATCGTTTTTATATTCTCTCAGTAAATTTTCTTCGTTGTATGCATATTGCAATTTAGTGCATCAAAGAAACGGCTGCATTTATAATTATATTCCATTCACTATAGCTATCATTTATTTATTCACTATCAACTATCTAATGATCTAAATATGAGTGCATAATATTATAATGTACCTATTGTATGTATATATTATATTTACCTACTATAATGCAGATGCGGTATGCACAAACCGTATAAAATTCGGCCTCAACCGAATCAAACGTTTTACTAGCGATTGTCATGACGAGTTTTGAAATATTTCATTAAGGAATCTTATAGTTTAACGTAATAAAAAATATTTATTTAATTATTTAAACATTTTCCCGTGAGTAAGCCTCGGTTATATCATAAAGATTTTTTTATCAAGTATTATTATAGCACAATATAAATGTATAAATGAATTGAAATCATACCAAAATTTGAATAATAGAGAATATTTTATGACACGCATTTTACGTAATAAACAAAGTTTTAACGTACATATTATCTAGTATATATGAGTGCCTAATCGATTCCGTTTGAAAAGTAATAATTCTAGTAGTTAAGAACTTCGCATAAAAAATGTTTTTTTTTGGGATTATCCTATTGAAAGAAGTAAATGTCAAAATAATGGTAGTAATGGTACACAGACGGCGATGCTTACCGATGTGGCTATATTTAGATACTGTCTAGATATTATATTATTATTAATTCGATCAAACTAGTTTTCGGAATTGCAGCAATGACGTAATAAACAATAAATTACTTTATAAGCCTTTGTGCGGCGGAAATAATGTAATACGATTAATGTATGACGATGAGTAATTTTTTTTCTCTCTGTGGCCCCGACTCGTCCGAACTATGCGCTTATACCTATATATATTTTTATAGCTGCGAATGTGGTCAGCAAACGATCCGACAGAATAGTGGTATAGTGCGCAGGTATACACGGTGATTTATAAAAGAAAAAAACCACAGGCGTATAGGTAGGTTAGGCATAGCGCATAGGTACTCCAGACGCGCGAGTCTAAAAATAACAATACTCGTGTGTAATAATATATTCATAAAAATGTATGAAAACGTCTGAGAAAAATTATCAAGAAATCATACACCTAAACGTATCATGTGTGTCAGTATGTGTGTGTGTGTGTGATAAACGCGTAAACCGCGGACGGAGTAAACGACTGCAGCGTACACGTAGGCGAGTATAGGTAGGTAATATATAATAACACGACGACGATTTGTAGTAATATGCGTATTATTCGTGTGTAAGTATATAAATTATAATAATATGAAATATACAATAGACCTACCCCGGCGAAACGATTTTACGCGTACTCGATCAAAGTAACATAATATGTCTGAACCGCGGGAACCTGGAAAATACCGTTTTTTTGCTGCTGCAGGTGAACGTCGCTGTGTATATTTATAACAGTGTTTTTTTACACGTATCATAAACCACTCATTATTTTAAAAAGTACAAATATATTTATTTTTTATATAATTATAACTAATATTTACGAGTATATTGCTTACTATTTTTATCGTTATATATATTTTTAAATTGTAATTTTTTTAACGTTAACATTGGTACATTTAAATTTCATATTCTACAGCAGTTTATTATTTGATACGTAAAAATAAAAATTAAAAGCAAAAAATATTTATTTTTTAAAGATTTTTATTTTGTTATTTATTTTTCCAATTACTAGATAATCCCAGAAATATTTTTAAAAACAACCAATTTAATAGTTCGTTATAAAAGAATCTTCTGGTACAATGACTGTAATTTTTTATTTGTTAATTTGGTTACTTACAGAGTTCACTATATTAAAGGCATTTGCTCTATTTTGATATGAATTATAGCTAAATCGGCTATACATTTGTTTCATTCCATATGACCATTTGTATACCAAGATAATTAATGTACAAAATTGTATTTCTCTTATAAGAGAAATTAAAAAGAGTTACAAATTTATTGTTTTTTTTCTGATTCTTTTACTTCTAAATAATTAGTTTAGGTATTTTTTTCTTTATCAATATTTTTTTATTATGATTGCATCAGTAAATTTTTTATTAATTCAAAATTAATTTTGTTTTTTAAATTTTATTAGGTCTATATGTACGTACTTGGAATATTCAAAATGTTACTATTTATTTTATGTTATGTACCATATAAAAATCGAATTCATTTTATAATGAAATGATTAATTTACCAATGTTGAATTACATTTCGTAATCTTAAAATTATTAATTTTAACGATGTTTATTATTTTGCGTCAACCATTCCGTTGCATATTTTTCGTTTTCATATAATTTTAGATTATTTGTTGGAAAAAACACCAAAGTTGAAATTTCTTGTTGCACATAGTCAGATACGGCGTGCAGAAGCAACTCGGGGAATATATTTTCATTCGCGAAGTCGCGATTATTTATAAACGAGTATATTTATTTTAGTGTACATATCATACACTTATAAGTACGTAAAATTGTTAGCGATTCTCCAAATTCTATATAATAATAACAATAGTATTATTATAGTTATATTTTTGATTATCAGCCTCCATATAACTAAATACAATATGTATATATATAGCAAAACCTTAAATCAATATAAATGACGTTATTATTTTCTACTCGTATGAGCTTATGTACCAATGAAATACGTATAAATTACTTCCGCGTTCTACTTCAGTAGAAGATTCAGTGTTAAGTGCGCACATAAGTTCGACACGTTTCAGTGATCGGCTGTGTATACCTACATATAATAGGCAAGGCTGTAGATTGAACGAGATTGTCCGCGCATCGGCGTACTGCGTGGCATTTGCAGAATGATGTGATTGACCGTAAAAGCCTTTCGCGAACGGCGCGCGTGTTGCACATGCCGGGGAGCCGGTTATATCGTGATATTATTTTATATCCGACTCGTCAATCGTCGTTCACAATAATATATAGAATCCGCGTCTACATAAACGTGACGTATTTAGCACACGACGATCGTACGCGTTTGCCGGTACAACGCAACATAACAATATACATCGATAAGTACACACGAAAATCGGCGATATACGCGTGTAGTACACAACCTATATAGGTATTATATTATGTATGTATATGCGCGTGCGACGCCGTTTTGGAGGGCGACACACTCGCGGGACGACGACGCGGCGACGGACACGCCGGCCGGGTCGTACGCGCGTATTATATTTTATATGTTATTATTATTATTTATTATTATCGGATTTAATGACCGGCGCGCGACAGAAATACTAACGTCCCGGACGCAAAATATGACACTAATAACGGCGCTGCGAATTTCTGCAACGCAAATATAATACATTCGAATTATAGATATATAATAATAATACTATTATTTTGCCGGGATATTCACCGCGATCTCACAAACGATCTACGCATTTATTCGAATATTCTGATCTGTGGACATATTTCCAAGTAGGTATACTTTAGGATCGTATTTTATTAGTCTTTTTTTGTACCTTATAAGATTTGTAAATTGTATTGAGCAGATAATTTTTGTACTTACTCAATTAAATCGAAATTGAACCTCGTAATCTCCGAGTTATTAAATTGTATGTATTAAGATCTAATGATAATAGTCCACGATCCATGATCATAGGTTTAAAATACAATAATGTAATGATTTTAAAATTATATATAGTAACTATAATACTATTATTTTAATATTTTATAATTTGTAAAAACTAAAAAGTATACAGGATTACATAATAATTGATCAATTTGATAGTTCGTTTAAATTTAATAGACCAATCATTGCGGCGACTAAATTATGTTTAAGAGACTATTATAGCTCACTATATTGATTAATTAAATGTTTAGCGATTGTTCATGCGACCGGCATAAGTATTACACACGAATAGTGAATATAATATAGTATTTATATTTATTTATTTTTTTATATATATTTTTTATTTTTTTGATATATATGTACATGTTCATCTAGTATATTCAAGATTCTCCTTAAATATAAAAACAATTCAATATTTGAAGACATTATGGCCTTAAACTACACTTAAAAGTTCTTAAAATCAAAATTTGAAAGTATTTCATATAAATATGAACAAAAACCATATTTACTCGATTTTAAGTTTTAAATAATAACACTGTAATTAAATTGATTTAAACTATTTAAGAATAAAAACTTTCAAAAACAATTTGTATATTCAAAATAAAAATTTTGAGTCCCATGTTGTAGTCCCGAGTTGGTTTGATGGGTATTATACATGTTATTAATGTAGGTATATTATTTTATTTTAAATAAAAGACTAGATAAATTATAATTTATTGTTTGCGTTGCAAACAATATATAACCTAGCTCCTAGCTTTTAAACTATTTACAATTCCGAATTTTGAAATAATGTTTTTTTTATATATATATAATAAATATATGTATAAAATACGTTTAAAATTACAAGTGTTTCAGTGTTTGTGTTTATATATTTTAAATGCAACAGGAGCGATAGAAAAACAAATACAAAGTTGAGTAATAGTTATACTGTGTACAGCTAGTTATAATATGATAAATTGATCGATATAATTAGCATTATTTTCCGAATAATTATAATTTATATTATAACATATTAATATGTCATGAACTTTTTACGTTTCATATAATTTCGAATCAGAATAAATAGTTTTCATTTTGAGTTTTTCATTTTTAGAGGTTTTTAAGGTTTTAAGACATTTTACACTAAAATACGGATATTGATTTAAATGTTATGTTAAGGATTTTACTTGAATAAGTAACTTTATGACCTAATCGAATATTATATTATTTGTTTATCGAAGAATAATCGTACGACTTAAAAAATCGAGATCTCGAATGGCGATGGCCGACGTCAAATTAAATTTTATGAGATCACGTTAAGTCCACGTAAAAGACATTAAATCGTGCAACCCTGTAAATTATTTAAAAAATTTAGTTATAAAATATTTTTTAATAGAAAACTTGTTGAAAATAAAGTAAGAGTAGCATTGTACAGATGTATATTATTTTGAAGTTTAGAGCATAAAATCATTATTTTTTACATGCATTAAATAATTATTAATTCCCGGCCATATTTATAATGTTATTTAAATTATATTATAAAAAAAAAATAATAACATCTGCAAAAGCGGCCACAAGAGACGCTTGTTATCGGAACATGCGATCTCCACGTCGTTTTTGTAATATACAGGTACCTACTCGCCGTCTACATATGATACATAAAATACGCGCTAAAATGCCGCTGTCCCGGTCAGTGCGGTCACGTAATTAGTACGCGCGCGGGGACACGGCGCGGCGGCGGGTGAGACGCGGTGCTGAACGTCGCGGACAAGGTTTAGGTCACGGCCCGCTCTCAGGAGGGGCGGATGGATTCGCCGCCGCCGCCGCCGCCGTGCGATATAAATATAAAAACGCATCCGCGACCGTGACACTGGACCACGTCGAATCGAATCGGTCGGTGTGCACATCACACACAACACACACACACACACACACACTTATACACAAGTCGTCCGGGACGCAAAACGTTTCGCCAAACATTCGACGGGCACGCGCAACTGCAGACGGACCGACCGACCGACCGACAGACAGCACTATATAGCCGCACGGCAAATATACACCACCGGTACCGCGGACCAGCCTAAATGATGATCGCTGGCCACAGATTGTGCCTGTTGACGCTCGCCGTCCTCCTGGTGGCCGTGCAGACCCTGCAGGCCGCCGCCCCGAAGCCCGACAGGGGGCAGGTCCGGTTCACCGACAACCAGCACATCCCGATCCGGCCAAAGGCCGTCACCGAGCCGGCCAAGCCGAAGTCTTCGTCGCCGACCAAGACGAAAAAGCCATCGGTACCCGCGCCGGTGGACGCCAAGAAAAAGACGCCCGTCAAGCCATCCGTCGCCGCCGCGACCACCAAGAGTGAGTATTATATATACAACGTACATATTATCGTATTTAACTTAAATAACTTACAACTCACAACATGAACTAATACGAACAATGAATATATTATTATTTCGGCAAATTTTGCATTAATGAAATACAATATGCCGCTCAGAGTGTTACGACGAATAACTAACTTTTTAAAAATCGATCGACCGTTATAATAATATTGTCGTGCTGTAAAAAGAATTTTTTTTTCCCGTTCGAAATACTTGTTTCCGTTTCGCGGGGACGTACGATCAAACAGAGCTGTCTAAGACTTATATAATACAATATTAATTATTAATTATGCAAGTTTAAACCATTTTTTAATAATATTACCAAAAGCTATAGCTATAAACTCTAAGTTTACGTAAATTGTAGTAATGCTCACTTTAGTCGACGCGTGGTTATTGACTTCGTATTTTAAAAATTGCGTCTAAACAGAGGCGATACTATGAATCTCGTGTAGTCGCGTCTATGATATTATGATCGTTATTGTCTGTATTTACCTTACGATAAACATCGTATTAGAATTTGGTTTTTAATTTTCTAGTACAAAGAATTAACAAATAAATTTTATTACATTAATAAATTAAAGTTTTTAATGACAAGATATCTTCTAGATTGGTCGGCTGAGAGAAGATTTTTATCTCTCCGGCTAAGTACAAAAATTCCAAGAAGAGGTGCTTTTTCTTTGTGTTATAGATGTTAAAGATGTTTAAAACTTTAAAATAGCTTCCTAAACAAATTTAAATATTTTACACACTATTAAAAAAGTATAATTCTTATTTGATTCTGAGTGTTAAAATAATATTATAATCATATGTAATAATAGTACTGAAAAGCACCACTTGACTTAACTAAATTTAAAATAAAATAAAATAGGTTCTATACACCATGGATTTTTCAGTGATTTTCTTAAGCGTAAGGAAAAACTTAAATGATTAAAAGAACTGTTGTATCTATGAGTTTCACAGGGTTTCGTTTAGAATCGTTTTTTAAGTGTGATGATTCATTTTATTAAATTATGTATTTTAAATTTAATATTACAATAGAAATGTAACATTTCACATTTTCATATAATCTTTGATAAAAGTTACTTTTGCTAATTGTGCTAAACAATTTGACAAATCAAACGTTTTTGTAAAACAGTAAATACTACGAAAATAAATATACTAAATAATAAATATAGGATATAGGTACTCGTAAATATTCGTGAATTTCGATTCAAAAATTATATGCATGGAATAAATTGTAAATTATGACATAGCTGTTTCCGTTCCACTTCCACATAATCAAAATATATATCATTAGGAGTATTGATTACAGAATAATGCATTTCTGCATTTATTAATCCATAAACAAAAACAAAATTTTATGTTTAAAAAATAGGGTTTTAAATTTACATATTAACTCACTTTAATAACAAAATTTGTTACCAATCTGTGTATTATGAGTGATATTATTACATACATTTTTATAAATAAGGTATAATATAACTATTTATAACCTAACTATACGATAATATTACAAAGACTACATAATGTTTTTATATAGGTAGTTATTTTACTTTTTAGCCAGTTTTATCGTTCTATTTTAGCACCAACGAAATCATTATTTTTGTTTATTAATATATAACTTTCGAAATATGACAGATAGCTCATCGTTTGCACATGCATATTTATCAATGCAAAAAAGTTTGAACATAATTACGATCAAACAAGGTCATTTTCTGACCGGACAACCAGTTTTATAACAGTCGTAAAAAAAATCCTAAATAACGGGTCGTTATGAAATCACTTAATGCTGTCATCGGCATACATCCATGATCTAATAATATCCTCCGTAAATTATACTATATAGGTATTAGGTACTATTTCAAACGGATGCGCGTCTTTGAAGGGCTAAAAATCGTACATAAAAAATATACTTATATATAGACGCAATTTTTAATTGGTCGTATTTACCTTCGGCCGGCCATCGGTCTCGGATGACTAATCCATAAACGTTTAGTAATTCATCGAGATGTCTCGTTACTTACATCTTCGACGTAGAAAAAATCCGTTCAACGGCAAAAAACTGCTTTTATTAAAAAAAAACTCGTATCGAAGATAAATAATAAAAAAAAAATTATAAAAAGATAATAATAATAGGTAGTGCGATTCGACGTAAACAAACGGTCAGCATCCGGCCGGTGGCAGTCGGCAATAATAATTCAAAACGGCGCAACAGGTTTCCCAGCACAGTTTTTCCAGCGCGCGTCATCTCGTCACCGTATACATTGCCTTATACAGCTATATATCACGCACTGTAAATATACGCGTAATACGTCTACACGCTATTCGGTCAGAGACATGTTATTAATTTTTGCACTTGATTCGCACAGCAGACATATTATAACGACGAGACGAATATAAAAGAATAATAAGACGTTTACGACGCGGAAAAAAAAATAATAAAACGAAATGTAAAAATACTTTTAATATTATTATTATTATTATTATTTACTTCGGTTCCCATCGTATACGTATACGCTGTACACATATCCAGATCATTGGTCATGCAGTTGTCTGGCGGCCGCGCGATGATGTTTCACACATTACACGACACTCACACAAACGAGACGAGAATGTGTTATATTATTGTTGTAGCATGTGTATCGTCAGTGTATGCGTGTGCGTGATTGATGGTGAGAAGCCGTGCCGATACATACGAGTGCCAAAACTATGGCGTTAAAGTCTCTGCCAAACCGTATATTATATACAACCTGTAGATATACTCATCGATCTACAAGCGTAAACACGCATTTTTGATGTTTATCTCAAAACCATTCGGATCACGTTTGAATTATCAAATTGTTTTTTTTCTTTTATCTGTTTTTCAATAGTTGTATATACCTACTTGCAATCTTCAAAAACAAAAAAAAAAAATAACGAAAATCGTTTGAATATTATATATTTATTCAAAATAATAATATTGATATTATATTATATATATGATATTATGGTGGAATACCATTTGTCATATTCCCACGGGAAACATGTAGATGGGCCTGACGGTCTACGCAACAGTGAATTACACTAGTATATAATATAATATAATATACATATACACATACAATATACATAAATATATATGTGTGTTTGTGTGTGTGTATGTGTGTGTGTGCTTACTCGTACGCATGAATATATAATATATATAAATATAGGTATACACCATATGCACCCGTGAACGGTGCCTACGTGTCTGTCGATTTTAAACGCGTTTCTGGCTATAGATATCATAATTAATAAGCGCAAACTCGAGAGTCTTACTGGTTTTCGGAATGATAGTACACGAGCTCATAATACGGTTTCGACCGCGGCGGTCAGTCGATTGCATAACTCGAGGGGAAGGACCCCTCTGACCACCGCGGACGACATACAACATCATCATCGCCGAGATGCACCTGTTTTTTATCTTTACTTGTCGTTATTATTGCAATATTCTCGGTATTATTAATTATTATAATTTTTTGTTTGAGGGCCAAACACGTGTTTGTATAAATATATGCATAAACGTATACCGTCGGAGCGGTCGCCACTAACGGCGGATTTCTGTCGACTTCCGATCGCACGGTTTTTTCGGCGGTTATTGATTTGTCAAGCACCAATACGCACGAATCCGAAATGTCCGGTTCCGTGGATATCGCTCGCGTTAAAAGACACCGCACTATAGATAGAAATTGTTTTTTAATACCTATTTAATACCTACGCATTAACCAATTTCCGCTATTTCGGCGATTTTTTTTAAAAATATATTTTACACACGACCGTCGTTAATTATATACACATTATCATAATATAAGTATAAAAATATAGGTAATAACTTACACGCACTATTATAATACCTCAACTTAGTCTGTTTCAAGACGACGATTCGAATGATACGTAAAACAGGACGCTTCGGCCGTAATCGGTAACCCATAGGCCATAACTTACTAGTATAAAGAAGTGTTTAACAATTAACTACATAAAATTATGTGTTGTACCTATTATATTGTTACATTTTCATACCAGGCACTTTAAAAGCAACGAGCGATTTCCTACATTTTTATTATATTCAACCCGTAGGTAATCAAAATATTATATATATCTATATTCTATACAAGCACTACATATTATATCGTAAGACACTAATTTATCTGGCCAAATCTTATGAACAAGATTTAGCTAGCTACATTATTAATTCCGAATAGTCAATTTTGAATGCCTATATCATAATTATATATAATTTGGTAACATATATTTTCTTTGACGTTAGTAATCCACGTTACACGAAAAACTAATGTTTGACACGGTGCAACAAATCTAAATTGATTGCAATTAATTTTAATTTGAAATCCATGTAAAGTAGTTTGCATGTTATACAAATTTACATAATCCGTTTGACCTATGCCTATATTATACGTAAAATGGAATTTTATTTAAAATAAAATGCAGCTCTATTTATAAAACGTAGCACTGACAGTTGCATATTTTAAACGTCAAATACAGGTATATACTCTAACAGCTGCAGTATAGGTATATCATAACATGACAACTAGAAATTCGATTTTTTCGAGCGATTTACATGTTTGCGAATCATTAAACGCGCGTGTGCAAGGTGTAATAAACAGCCTAAATCGTTAAACTAAGTAGATTTAACTGTTCACAATGAAAGTTGGTTTTAGAACGAAAAAAATAATCAACCGTATTATTATAATATTATAATATATCCCACGCACATTTTTGTTCTCGCTGCACTTTGATTTCAGAGTTATTATAAACAGCAAACCACGAGTTTTTATGACACACGTGGTTTTGAATAAAAACATAAAAAAACTACTATTTTTAGGCTTATTATTTCTTCTAACTGTGATGTCTATGTCTGTTCTTACTGGCTGTTTATAGTATTATACTTAACGTTTTGTCGTTTTATAATATAAGATAAATTTCGTAATCTCTCACGTCGTCGTACTTATACTTGAAACACGATATGCAGTTTTTACACATTTTAACGCCTCTCCAACGTTTCTCATACTAGAAGGAATGAACTCCAATGAAAAGATTTATCGATCTACTTACATCGTTAATATTATAATGAGAATCTGCAGCGTAAAAGCATATAATAATGTACGCGCGATAGACGGCAGTCGCGTCGCGTTCTCATTATGCATTTCTTACAAATTCCAAAACCTATACTCTTTCCGCGACATCGGCGCTGCGGGCTCCTCTATACTGCAAAAAATCCGTCGATGTATACTGTACGTACAACGCATGTAGGTATGTAAAATCTAAAAATGGACTTTCTGCCACAAACCACTTTGCCCACACAATAATAATAATAATAATATAACACTGTATTATACCAGTGTTGTAGTCAGAGTCGCGCTCGAAATCGATGTCGCGAAACAGCAGTAAGTTGACACCTCGACTGCGATAGCTGTACATCGCGGTTTTAGTCGCGGAGGCGTAAATCTCTTTTACGTGTATCTCTTATAAATGTCTTATATTATTATTGGCACCATTGCGGTGTGGCCTGCACAAATCAACCGCGATGGTCTGTTTTTTTATTTATGGCTTCCGGCCCGGAATGTTGATCCTATTCCCGCAACGCCGCGCCGTGGTACAATATATGCTGGGCGCATATTTAATCGCATCGAACTTTCCAAAACCATTAATATTATAAGCGACCTTCTCGAGCACAATAATACTATATAATATAATATACACGCGTAGACGACCGAGTTCTATGCTGGCATAGGCAATACGTCATATTGCAGTCGTCTTCGTCGTCGTATGTAGGTACACGTATAATAATTTATTTATACAACTTGTTCTGTATCAACTATACAAAATATTACCTATGTAGGCCGTTTTCTACTGACGCGCGTATATGTCATACAAATTAGCCGCCTATAAATCCATCCCCCATAGACCGGTGTACAGTATACACTCGCGTATAAACGACAATGGACTGCTGAAAACATTTATTAAACAACAGTTAGTTTATAATTTAAATACTGATGAACGTTATTAATACATTTAAAATATCAACTTTGGCTGAAATGTATTGATTATTACAAATACAAGCATTAGGTCTATATTAATATATATATTATACACATAAATGATTATAATTGTTATTTTTATAACTGTATGCATTTTAAATACTAGTTTATATTTTTTTTATTTCATATACATATTTTATGTAAAAAGAAATATATAATATATATATATTACATAAGTTTTAAGTTTTTTTTGAATTAAAATAGGACATTCCAATTCAAGGTCTACTGCGCACGCTTTTATATACATTTAATATTTAATATTTAAATATATCGACTATCGGTGCAGCAAAAACGGTTTTCCGAGACGTCTTGATTAATTTCACTGGTTTTTTGATCGGTCATCGTATAACTAGTTGTACCCAATACTTATACCTCGTTACCTATGTGTACACATCAGTCTACGCGTATATATTATATTATACTTATTATATAACAATAATAATAATTTCACACGCTAGACAATTATATGGACACACGTGGATGGTACATAATAATACGATAACGGACTGTC
Organism: Aphis gossypii; assembly: GCF_020184175.1. Classification (NCBI taxonomy): domain Eukaryota; kingdom Metazoa; phylum Arthropoda; class Insecta; order Hemiptera; family Aphididae; genus Aphis; species Aphis gossypii. Next base: position 77,447,449 of record NC_065530.1, read on the forward strand.
CGTCCGGGAGGCGGTGATGCTGCGTAAAATTAAAAAAAAACAACAAACAAACAATAATATTACAACGGATCGCTGTTACAGCTACAGCAACTCGTTTGCGAGAAAATTCGCGTCCAGCGCCAGACCAGTGTTTCGGAATAAATTCTCAGACCGACTATACTCTATACGCGATCACGTATGGTCTCGTACGGATCGCCGCCGGTCGCTTTATATTTATTATTATTACTATTATTCGACGACACGAGGTAGAAACTACGTATACATAATAATAATATAATCGTACCCGTACTACGCGTCTCTGTCATCAATTACATTATCATTGTTTCGTTGTTGTTTACTGTTGCTGCTGCTGTAGGACGAAGATGCACATACCAACTGCTTTTAAATGTTGCAGCATATAGCGACGAGCATACCGATACCTCGCTTCACGCTGCAAGAAGTTATCGTGGTCGGTTATTATTTTTTGCCTTTTTCGTTTTTTTTTCTACTCGACGGCTATGCATTTTTCCCGAAAATTTGGAATATAAGACGAACACGACGTATTACAGGGTCATTACTCTTTACAAATCCCGAAACCTAGCAATAAATGCGTATTAAATAAATCTCAATAACCTAATATAATCCCTACGCGCTACTACATACAGCGAACTTGAAATCTTTCAGAGGCTACCTTAATATACCTATTAATATTCCACCTTGCATCTACTCATAAATCAGAAAAAGGTATTTACTGTCAAATTTTTAACTACTTGTCGTAGTAAACATTAAAATACTAGTTAGTGATTATAAATTATTACTCATCTATTGATTATTATTCATGAACCATTTATCCAACCATCTCACCTTAAAAACTCAGAGGCGTCGGACTCTCGATTGCCGGCACCGATGGGAAATTTCAACATTATTATAGCACTCGATTGTCCTCTTATCGCCTTTGAAATCGACCGAATTGAATGCGCAAGTGAAGACATTTTTAACTTACATATAGGACCTGGTATTTAAATACACTTATAATCCACCCTGCCCGTCATGCCACGAATACATACTATACATTTAACGCCGTCGGCTTGTTTTGTTGGCGACGATTTATTCGCATTATTATATATTATTATTATTATTATCACAATTAAACCATGCGTTAAAATTGCATTGGTTTTTTATTCTATTTTTTACACACCACTCGTAAATCGTTGTTCGTCTTCGGTATTTCAAAGTATTGAATGTTTATGTGTTACCGTGCGTCGGTCACATTATAATATTACCTTTATTATTTGCGTCTACAGTAGTTATATAAAAGTACTGTTTAAATGGATGATATAAAACGAAGCACTGCAGCCGACCATTATTATTCTCGATGTTTTTATACATATATTGTATACAGACAGATGGGTTCTGCGGCACAAAGACTTTTGTTTCGTTCTAAATGACGGTCGAAGGTCGCAATTTTTTCTGATTCCTTTGGTAAGTGCCTACTTGTTGCGGAGAGGGTTCAACGATTCGAAAATATACCTCGTTGTAGTGTACATGCATTGTGGTCGTTAGCCGGGACTAAGTTTTGTATAATATATAAAATATCCACCTTGGCCGGGATGTTAAATTGTTGTGAAAATGGGTTTTTGGCGTGAATGACGGCTGATGACTGTATTTTATAATAATGTGTTATTATTACTATTGGAGGCGCTCGGCCATCGACTTGGCGTTTGTCGCGTCACCCGAAAATTAATATCATCGTAATGTTCTATCTCCTTAAGTGCGCATTGCGATATTTTACGCGGCTATTACACAGAATTGTCAAATTCGCATTTCCGTTCGCGTTTACTGCGACGATGTTACGACCTCTATAAATCATAATCAGCATTATAATAGTACTGTGTGCATTTATAAAATCCATAGGATTTCATCACATCACAGCTTTTATATTTTCGATTATATTAAGAGCGCGAAGCTAATTCAATGTCACTGATAAAATTGGTTATTAAAATAAACACCTACGAGTTGACTTTAATTATCGAATTTATTCCTACGAACGTTTGTTTTAATAATACAACTATATTAAAACGAATGTATTTTCAACTAACAACCAGTTTTCTTCCCAGTTTTTACACTGACTTGGGAGTGTCTATAGAATAACTATAGCTATAAGGCTCCAAACTTAATGCTTTTAAAAATGACTAAATATTAAAATATATATACATGTATGAGTTTAAAACATACAAATATTGAAATATGCACTTAATTTTTTTTTACTCAAATATTTTATAAAACTTTAAACAATTTATCTAACCCAGATTTAATGTTCTTAGTATAATTTTTATATTAATGTTATATGCCTTTATAGCTAAATTAATAAATAATAATAAAAATACCACCTTTTATTTTTAAATTTTTAAAACATTATTTCTAAATTAACTTAATAAATAAATAAATCGCATTACAATTTTACCGAATAAAATTCTTCTTCTTATCATAATTACATACAATATATACTTATTATACTTGATCATAACATATTATGCTTTTAAAAAAAATGAATATATATAGGTATACCTTTAAAACTAAAAATTCACAAAATATGCATTGCAAACAATATTAATATATTTTTTTCGTAGCGTCCTGAAACTAATTTCTAGCTTACTTAACTGTAAATTTAATATCCCGCAAAAATCATTCCGAACCCTAAGTAAAAATAATGGAACTGATTGCATATCTCCCGTCATATTGTCGATCAACAATGTGTGTACAAAATATGTTTTCCACGGAACGCGAAACGGTTGGCAAATGCGTCTCAGCGGGCATTCCTGCTCATCCGTCCACGGCGAGCGATTATCATTTTCCACTGCTCATTGTACACAACGCGCGGCCGGGTCTGATCGAATAATAATAATTATAAAAAACGAGCCCGTACGACCGCTGAACACAATCGAACGTTGTATCAACAACGTAATAACTAATAATAACAATAATAGCCGAAGACAATCTCTTAACGATCTGGACGGCGGCATGTATAGGTATAATATTATATTATTATTAGAGTGTGCGAATAGCGACTCGTTCATTCCGGATTCCGTACACCGTTTCTGCGCTTGTAGAACATTGAGCCGGGTCGTGTTCGCACGGGCGGCGGCGGCAATAATGAGCAAGATAGAAATCTTGTCTCGTCCCCGCGCGACGCGATTGTATCGGTTCCAAAGGGGCCACCGGGTTAACCGCGTGTGCTGTAAATCTAATCGACCGCGATAATAATATTACATTTTAAGTGATGCCGTTTAACGAGGTTACAACTCACAAGCGCGTATATGGTAGGCGTTTATATCATTATTGAATTTCGATAAAAAAAACCCTTACTAGAAAAATATAGTCACATGTAAAAGTTTATTTACAAATCTATAATATTACCTAGTGAATATTATCAATAAATAAAAATATATTTCTAGATAAGACATGATTTTTTTAAAAGTTGTGGTATATAAACATAATTTTTATTACGGACATTGTAATTTTTTTTTCTTAAAGTAACTTCACCGAGTATAGTGATTACAACTCGATACTGATTTGTTTCGATCTGCGCACGAGTATGTCGTGCACTTCTATATAGTCCGGTACTCATCGAATCCCAAGTCCTGAGTACCGTGCATAATAATATACGATCGGTTTTATCATAATCATATTATTATTTTAATACGCTTTGAGTTCGCTCAAGTGTACTTCTTATTTGCTATATATACTAGTGCAGATATCTGAAGTGTTCGTGAGTACGGAAAACCCAATTACACACATAAGTATATACCTATTATTATTATTATTACCTATTCATACAAATGATTCGGCGTATGCGTCCTCCGTGTGAATTTTATTGAGATAATTTAATAGGCCAGAGGAGTAAGGAGTTATAGCCTTGTATAGGAGTTAAAATTGACAAACACATATTAACATAATACACCTATGTACGAAAAAAGTTTCAACAAATCTATTCACGTGTTTATAAAAGTTATTGCTAAGTATTTACTTTTGGCGTCAAGTAAATATTTTATTAAATTACGAACAATTAAAAGAATTAAATATAACAAAAAGATTACTCAAAAATATTATTAATGACCGGCACAGTAAATAAACTATCGGACTACCTGTTTACATAACTATTCAAATTTAAAATTTTTACCACAGGAAATTTTTCTCTGATATAAAACAAAAAGGTACCTAATCGACTCATCATAATGTGGCTATAAGGAAAGTAGGAAAATGTATAGCACCCTTCTCCCTATAATTTCACTAAAAATATATTATGTGTTCACTCCTGAGCTCTAACACACCCCTTAATTGCCTCGGAATCCACCGTGATCTTAAACCAAAGTTAATCAATTAGTACTCAGTCGACAAATCGACACCCGTTCGCGGATCTCTATATGGTCGATTTACCGCACGCGTGTCTTATACTAAAGTAATAATAAAATAAAATCAATTCGTATCTATCTACCTATTATAGTAGGTCCGACGTGTTCGAGACGGACAATATTTTTATGCGTGTACAGTAATAGGTACACAAACTATATCCTAATATTATACGCATAGGATTTATCGATCAGTGTTATTGTATTGTATTTAACACGTCATATCTCTGCCTACCTACCGTGCGCTTAAAATGAAAACGACAAACGCGCGAATGAATCATGTTTTACCAATCCTACGTGAAGAAAATCACCGTCACGTGTCGCGTGGGTTTATTCGCACGTTGTCATATAACACACTTTCTACTGTCGTGCGCGGGCGCGTGTGTGTGCTCCGACAGATACAAAACACATATAAGACAAGACGCGTATCGGCGCTCCACTACGCCTATTTAGGATTAATCATCAATATAAATGTTCCTTTACCTATATAATACAACGATAGTCGACGAGACGGCGTTCGGTAACGGTATAACTAATCCGATTTTTTTTCCATCGTTTAGAAAGAAAAATGACGCGATCTAAATTCGTACCCATTATTATAACGTCGTATACTTATTGTATACATAATATCATACATTCAGGACACGTAGGCATATAATATACGACCTACACGGCCGCAGCCGTGTAGACACGAATAGTTATCGAATTATATTATAGTACCATATAATAATGTATATACTTGTGCAGTGTATCTGAGCTCTATTCCGAACGAACGCACCAGACTGCAGGCCGAGAATGAAAATTATAGACATAGGTACCTATGTGTATAATAGTCTCATATCCGAAACGACTGCGGCGGACCTCCGGTACGGCATATAATATGAATTCTAGTTTTGGCGGTATAGGTATATTATATATTACATTGTACACACGCGTGTAGGTTTTATGAAAAATCTGTTAACGATTCTCCGAGGCGGTCTCTCTCTCTCTCTCTCTCATTCACTCTTTCTCTCTCTCGCGTTGTGCACATGGTGCTTTCCAGTTCGATTAGTGAATAACGTACGTACGTATTTTGTTTCGTGTTTAAGACATAAAACCGTAATTTATATTATATACGAGTAGACAAAATGCCCATCGTACGCCATAACATATATTAGAAGGCACCTACCTACATGCTGTATAATAATATTATATTATTTTTATTATATCGTCCGGAAACGTTCCCGCCGCCGCCGTTTGCGCGTCTCCCGCGTTCGCGGACTGCAGCCAGCGACACGGGCGGTGGCGTATATAACATAATATATTTTATGCTAAACAACCGCGTGTCTGCGTGTGTTTCGATGATAATATTAATATAAAAATAATGCATATACGGGCGTGCCGTCGGCCGATAAAATCACGGCAAAGCCGGGCTCACGGAATTTCGTTTAGTTTTTAAAATGTAAATCCGACGCGTCCGTTGCGGGAAACTCGCCATCGGTTGTTGTGTATATTATTCGTCTCGATCTACATAGATGCACAAGATACACCCACCATCGCTGCGTGCGGCTATATAAATGCATGTGCACGCCGGTTTATCGTATTATAATAATGTATATATTAAAATGACATACGTCTATATCATTATTATTACCTATGATAATGCAGTGTCTCTGGTTTTGTCGCGACTTCGCGTCAATCTCGGCGTACATATTATTGTTATATTGTACACGATTAGAATCGAAGAAAAGGATTAAGAGTCCCACCACTGTGCAGGTGCACTCTGTCGTTTTCGCCGCACGCGTGTAACTCAATAATATTTTGCATTCCACTCCTTTATACACGACAGTATCATAAAATTATAGGACCGAAAAGAAATAATACCCGTAACCCATGCGTCGTCTGTCTATTTACGAGGTATAATATAATAGTATGGTACGTCTCGGGTTCATGATAAATCAGTCTCGTAGGCCGTTAAACGCATTGCGACTGCCGTTTATACATTACGATATGCTAATGGATTTGAAATAAATTACACGCCGAAATGAGATTCACGCAATATACATACAATCAATTTTGGTCGGTTTGATAATAAATAATATACACAACAAGCTCCGACGGAGATTTCAAAAACAATATAACTATACATACTGTGACCCGTGTGATATAATACGAATATTACTTCTACGGTTTTTTTTTTACCGTTGTAATTACTACTACATAATATTGTTTGCCCAGTAGCCTTTATTTATTACGAGTATTACAACTACCATATCGTTATTATTATTGTTAATATATTGTTTGTTAGTTGTTACCGCTATTCGCTAGTACCTAACCACTAGGCTTTTCAATAATAATTAATAATGAAAATATTTATTCTTGTTACAAAAGACGCTTTCGTACATAATATGCGGTTTGTCTAAATGTATTATGTCAATATATTATACAAAAATTAATGTTGACCTCCGGCTTATTTCTGTACTGCATAGGCCATAGATACCGGTTTTAACACTTTAAAGGGATTTTTCACTTTATTAGCAAAAAACACTAGAACGACCATGATTCCATGATCACTTGCTATTTCCAAAGTCACTCGATATTTGTCACTCGTTATGGAATAATAATTATTGTTGTTATAAATCCTATGGTCTTATACTATGTTTCATTATTTATTTGATTTGAATCACTTTAAAAATCTTTTGATCTTTTTTACGCAGTTTGAATAATTTAATATACAATTTACATTAAATATTTATTATATTTTTCAAATTTAGCATAAATAATTACGAAGAGTAAATTGTGGAAAATATAATCATCATTCATAATATCGAAACTTAATAATTTTAACAAGCTGTCTGTTTTTCTTGTATTGCTTGCCAATATTATATTTTATACTCCCTTTTACGCAGAAGATAAAACAGTATATTATTTACATTTAAGCCATTAAGGACAACGGAATAGGCAACTTAAATAACATATTTATGTTGTCGTGCAGTTAAACTGGTATATAAGAATATATTGTATAAATAATCATTTTTATAGACACTTCATATTTGATAAATAAATCCCAACACGAACACGCAAGCGTTAAGAGTTATGGTAATTACTAATTAAAAACGATTATAAATTCGCAATAACTGCTGATTTATTTATAATTTACCCATATTATACATTTTAGTTTTACGATAAATTCGAGTTTCATCTGTTATTATTATACTTACTCACGTAAATTAACAATAATTGATATGAAATATATGTTAATGTTATGGTTAATTCAATTTGGTCTTAAATAACTAACGTCATTCTGTATAATATATTTTCTTCAAAACATTACCATGAATATCAGTAGAATCAAATATGATTATATTATACTCATCATTTCATAGCAATAAATTGTACCTACGTCTATTGTCTATTCTTAATTGATATAATAATAAATATATACTTCTGCGTTTATATATACAAGACCTCGTCAGTACAACGAACTGAATAGTTAACATTCATGCACCAAGAATATACTGTCGTAAACGAACCGTCACACTCAATTAACACACGCTGACAAATAACTACTCTGCCATATTAGGTCCATCCGTGATATACTCAAATATATGACCTGAGAAGGCGAGAACACCTTCTCGCATTAAGCCACCACCTATCGTGTGAACTGACTAATTTGTTTCGAGCTTCTGGTATATGTGTACTTACGTGCACTTGCCACTTAATATAATAATATTATATGTATAGCAATTTCGTGCAAACTCCGTAAGAACCAACGAAACTAGCGAGATTTTAATGTCGGAGTGATTGAGTCAAAACAACCGATCGTCTCCGTGGAGTATACTGTATATACCTAGCGTATACATATAATTCCGTTTTATATGAAAACCAGTTCCTACTAATATACGGCTATTATTTTTATTTATTTATATGGATTTTTAGCTTACATTACAACTAAATTTGAATTTATATTCAAGATGATGATAAAAAATATATATAAATAAATAAACATAAAGAATTATCGAAAACCACTTGGGTGTGAGATTTCAAGTGGTCAAGGTTCAACGTCCCTAGGCCGTTATAATAATGTGGCAAAATGTCAACAGGATTTTCACAAATACGCATTTATATAATATATATATATACCTGTTTGGAAACAACACTCGGACCAAAGAAAATACAAGATATCTTATAATAATAATAATAATAATAATAATCGAATAATCGCGATAAAATAATAATAATAAAACGTGTATGGAAACGAAAACTGTGTATATAAATGTATAATGAACCGTTAGCAAACAATGAACATAAGTATTTACTATTTTTTCTATACAACTGTAATGCTATTATAGTTTTCGGTCTCCGACATCTATATCTAGCACATAAAATATAATAACCATTAAAATGTGATGTGTATTATATTATTATAGTTATAATTTAAACAAATTATTGATTGAGATATTATTATTACTTAATAAATATGAAGATTTTGATAAAAGAATATTGTTTTTGATTAATTCTTAATTAAAAATTTAAATGAATAGTAAAACGTCTTCAAATGTCACAACGTGATACTCAGATAAGGTAACTGATTTATTACGGTCAATCTGCATTCGATGTTTTCCAAACGAGTTCGTTAACCGAAAAACAACGTTTTACGGGACTGCAAAAACATGTATATACTATATAGGCATTATATTATGTTAGCCTGATGTCATTTTCCTAAGATTTGTTATGTTAAGTACATCGGAAAAAGAATATGATATAAATTATAGTGACGTTATTTTGCCGAATGTAAACCTGTTCCTCACGTATGGTCTGGCGTTTGTTGTAGACCGGTTGTATAGAACAGCAAATTGGCGTAAACAAAATTAGGCTTAATGCCTTAATATATATTTCATATACATATACAGTTATATCCATTTAGTTTTTGAATCCTAATGAGATAACGTGTTTATACTTTATGGTGCAGATTAATATTTTTATTTCTGAATAATTTATATGTTTATACACTTTATATTTTTACTAATTTCTTAAATAATTTAAATTTTTCAGAATCTTCGAAACCAGTTGATGACAAATATAGAAGCGAGTTCGAAGAATATATGCGTCAACAAATTCAACAATGGCAAATTGCAGTTGTAAATGGTCAGCCAATATCACCACCTGCAGGATCACAACCTTCCGGACAACCACCATCTAGTGTATGGATCCAGGTCCCAGCTAACGGATATTACCCTCCACCATCATACCCATACCCACAATACCCACAACCATCTTACCCACCTCCGGCTTACCCACCACCATCTTATCCACCACCATCATATCCACCTCCAGCTTATCCACAACCATCTTACCCACCACCATCATATCCACCACCTGCATATCCTCAACCATCGCCATATCCTCAACCTTCCCCATATCCTCAACCTTCACCGTACCCACAACAACCGTTATATCCACCACAACCAGCACCAAGTCCAGTTTCTGAGGAGACTGAATTATCTACCTCTGCACCGTCAGAAGGAAGCCCATCACAGCCAGAAACACCAGGAGTAGTGACTCCTCAACCAGAATACCCATCTCCACCTGCACCAGAATATCCATCCCCACCAGCGCCAGAATACCCACCTTCTACATCAGCACCAGAATACCCACCTTCTACCTCAGCACCAGAGTACCCACCATCTACACCAGCTCCAGAATATGGAACTCCACCACCAGGAGTTTCTGAACCCGAACTTCCAGAAATCACTCAAGCTCCAGAATACATTACTTCCAAACCAGAAAGCTCTACAGAACTTCCAGAAGTGATCCCAACATATCCAGAAACACAACAACCTGAGCAACCAGGAGTACCTTTATATCCTGGTCAACCAGAAGGAGTCCAGACTACTGTACAACCAGAAACATCATCTGAATCTTCTACTGATCAACCAGCCTATCCAGAAAAACCTAGTTCTGAAACTCCCGGAGAACAACCAGAAATCACAACCAGTGCAGGAACTACATATTCTCCTGATCCAGATGCCCCGTCACCAACTGGGCCCCCGTCGACAGACGCATTAAAAGCTCAATGTAAAGAACCAAGAGGACAATTCCCGAGTGAAAGTTCCTGCAACAAGTTCATTAACTGTTGGGATGAAACAGCAGTCGAACAGACATGTCCTGCAGGATTGGTATTTAACCCAGAAAAACGATACTGTGATTATCCAGCAAATGTAGATTGTGGTTCTAGGCCTATTACAGGTAAAAATATTAAAACATTTTTTTTATATATATTAAACATCTTATACAACATAACTCATAAAAGCTTTCAAATTTAACTTTTATTTTCTCAGTGGCAGCTGAAAACGGTAATAATACAAAATGTCCAGATGGTTATGGAACGTACCGAAGTACCGAAAATTGCGGAGCTTTCTATGTTTGTGTAGCTGGAACACCAGTAGACTTCGTTTGCCCCGGTGGAACAAACTACAACGACGTACGAAATGAACAAAATAAATAAATTATCAAATTTTATTTTTTTTTCATGAAAATAATTTTTAGGATTTGAAAATCTGCGACTACCCATACCGCGTAGATTGCAAAGGATTACCAAACAATCCTGAACCAATTGAAACGGCTACTGAAACCGAAGTCAACACTACATATGCCCCCGAAATATCATCCACCACTCCATATGTTCCGCTGTCTTCAGCTGAATCTTCGCCAGCCACTGAAGTCGTGCCTACATCGTCGACATCCACCACAGTTGCCCCAGTCGCCGACCCAGTTGCCATTTACAATTACAACTTAAGGAAAATACCACCAAGTACGTATTCATAATATTATTGTACACTCCATTAAACAAATGAAATAAAATTCATATTTACATTTTATTTTATAGGCATGGTAAACACTGGCGTGCGTTGTAGTCACAAGAGTATTTACCGACTTACTCCGGATTGTTCTTCAGTGACCCTTTGCCGTAACGGATTTACTCATATCCTCAATTGTGCACATACTACCAGTTACGATATTGGCAGCCAAAAGTGTTTGCCTAGTCAAAGAGCAAACTGGTAAGTTGTACAAAAATTATAGTCACACACAATACACCAAGATCTGCAATTTATAAATTACCTAGGTTCTAGATAGTATGTAGTAAATAATAAAGATAATTATTAAAAATTAATAAGTGGTAAAAATTTTAAGCTTTATGCTATTCTATAAATTGGAATAATAAACAAAAGTTTAATAATAAATTAAATATTATTAATAGTATGATTGTATATTTATCTTTTTAGCGGACGATCAGTTTAGAAACACAATAATCCATGAAAAGTAAACGGAGACTCGACATTTGAAAAAATAACCGAAAAACAAACAAGAATTGAAGCTATGTGTATTGTCCAATCAACATTATTATTAAGTTATTTATTATGAAATATGTACTATTGTAGTTCTCATTTCTCATATAATTTTTTGTGCCCTTTTGGTATATTCTTTTTTCAACAATCTAAAACGACATGTCAACTTTTGATACGTACGATTAGCGGAGAAAGAAAATACTGAACACAAAATTATTAGCATGTAGTTTATATTTAATAATTTATTTCTTTTTAAACGTAATCGATATTATTCTAAAATAAATTGATCGCTAAAATATGAGTATTTAAAAAAAAATGTGTTGTTTGATTATTTATTTAATTCAATATCCCGTGTTTAAACTGAAATTATATGTACTTATTGTACATAATTATTATTATATTATATACCTATTAAATATTATTAATTTTGATCTCCCATTATATAAATTGAATTATTCAACAAACAATAGGGATACATGTACTGTACTTTGTTAATTATTGTTACATGGATTATTGTTAATGGAAAATGATTAATGATGTTCACTCAGATAATGTAAAATATTAATAGCTGAGTGTAGAGACAAAGGTATTGAGTATGCACTGTCACGAATAAACCTAAAACGATATAATAGTTACCAGATATTATTAGGTACCCACAGACCAATTCAATAATATCGACAATCCCATAGAATTTCCACTTCCATCCTCCTTGCAGTTATATTAATTGTTAGTCGTGATCAAAGAGTATGAAACGAATGAAAATATAAAATGTAATAATAATTACGATCCGTAAAAATATAAATTATTTACTCCAAAACGACCGAAACTGATATAATATCATTCACTCGGCACACCAATTTCGGAAAGTGACGATTAAAAAATGTCCGTTAAACGCACCGACACCAACTTAACTATAATAGACACATAGGTACAAGCATGCAATTAATGTTGCATTATTTTCTCCGTTAAAAATTTAATATACGATTTTCTGTCGCGTGTTGTCAAACGATTCAATAGTGTACTTGTTGTATACGAACATATTATGATATTAAACGCTACCTAATAGAATGTAGACGAAATAAACACGTAAGGCTGTCACATAAATTTAAGTTGAATAAAAATACCACTTACTAAATAATGCTTAGGAGTTTCCAACAAGCACAAAAACAAAACATTAGTATTTCCGATAATTTTTGACGAATGGTTTGTAAATATATACTTGCATTATACTTTTAAGAAATTTATTGACTGTTTAATAATATATTTTTACATTAGTCACCGCTCAATAATAGTATTTATTTATTGTGGTAGATACAATTCTCCATAATTGTGTTTCTTAAATCATGAATTCAATTGCATACTCGCGTACCTATATGACCAGATATGGGCTATGACTGGTACTCGCAGTGTATAAATACTTCTTTATTTGGCTTTATACGTTGAACAAAAACGGCATTGTCTGGAAGAAAAATATAATTGACGATTTAATAAAATTAAAGTATTATAAAAATAGTTTCAAATACAACAATGAAATACATAAAACTGTGACTGTTGCTTAACCCCACGAAGTCAAAGAAAAATAATAAAATATATAAAATAAATATAATCTGTTTTTAAGAAGGATCAATAGGTGTCCTATGAAATAAATCCAAGTAGTAGCGTAGTTTTTGATTGTTTAAGAATGGTCTTTTGAACGGTAAAAATCATTCCAAATTTCTAAATTATCTTAAATTTAAATAAATTCAAAACATACTGTTTATATAACTCATAAAGAGGGATAACCTCTCTAAAGTCCGTCGTCCAATTTCTCAAGTATTAATTTTTTTAAAGTTATTTTTATAAGTTTTGATAAAAAAAAATTATTTACACTTTAATAAAAAATTGCTCAGTTCCTTATTTAACAATTAAAAGATATAGAAAATTCATATTCCCAAATTTTTTTTTAAAGTGTTTACATTTAAAACCTTGATAGTATTTATAAAAGTTTCAAAAATGTAAAAAATTATTTTGTTATTAAAACATTTCTTTTTTTTTTACTACAAAATGTGTTAATTCAATACAAAGTTCTTCGTGAGTTGTTTAACTAATAATAAAAAAAAAGTTTGCCAAAAATTAAAATTAATATTTTGTGATCATAAATAAGTTCAAATTTTTACAACATTGGATATTCACCAGAATAGGTCTGGCCAGGAAATTCATTAGTAAAAAATTAATTTCCAGTAGTAAAAATAAAAATTAACATATTCTAAATGTTTTTCATAAATATAAGTTACTTACGCTGTTCACGTGAACATTCAAACCTAGTTTTTAAATTCACAAAAAAACTCCTTCCCCCGCCAAATAAAAATTATTTTTTTTATATATTGCATTCATATCTGAAAATCTAAGCTTAATTTTGAATTGTGCATACCTATTATCCCTATCAAATTAAATGACTTAAAATTAAAAATACATGAAGAATTAGATATGGTCAGCAACAAGTGTTACAAACAATACTAACAAAATTTAGTAATAAAAATTAATTATTTTTTATGAAATTCGATGAAAAAAGTATAGCTTGATCGACATTTTTGAAAATTTTATAAAAATGTTATCGGTTATTAATTTATAAATGTTATTTTTTATCTACGATTTGAAAATTTAATACAAAAAGCCTTATTATATTTTTACATGTAATTAAAACAAAAAAAGTTCACTGCACACTGGAAAATAAAAAGTCACATTAATTTTTATGAATATTTAGAATTCTGATTTTTAGGAAATTGTATATTATTCACCCATGAAATAAATATTTTTCCTCAACAATTTTTGATATTTAGTTGTAAATAAAAAAAAAACTGAAATTTACAATATGTACAATATGTGTTATTATTATCTACAGGTATATGAAAATTTAAAGTACATACATAGGCACAATTTATTTTTATAGGCAGCGGTATAAATTAAAATTTGAACGAAATTACATAGTTAAGTATGAAAGGGAATATTAATTATTTTATTAAAATTCAAAAATATTGTTCGTAGGGCCTTACCGTTTTTATATACCTATATTATTAATTATTATATTTTATACACACAATAGTGTTTTCAAATGAAACGTCTTCGGCAAAAATTTATCCCATCTATTATATAATTAATACTAAAATATTAAAATTAATTACGTATCACAATAGCAATATCAAAAACATAACATGAATTAAATACTTAAGGATATATGCTGATAAACCATCTCCACTGTGAATCATTTTCATACCTATGTAATAGTAAATCGTTGAATTCAAATTTAACATATGTATTTATCACTATAACCCACTCGACATTTATGTTCGGTAAAGTGTTATCTATTTGTCTACCTTTTTTAAACGGTTTAAAAAATAAAAACAAAATAAGTTATCAGAGTGCGGGAGAATACCCCATCACAACTCACCACCTAAAATCCGGCACTTGTACTTGGTTAGATATCACCGTAATATCCAATATCATTTAAATTTAAAAAATATATAAGGTTTTGGACCACCTCACAAGTAATATATTATCATAATAATTAATAATTTAGTTATTTTACTTGCGGTGTTGTTGGGTTAGGTTAGGTTAGGTTAGGTTAAATCTAACCCAACGATATGGATGTAATGATGTAAAACTACTTGATTTAATTAAATAAAAAATGTAATATTGACGCGCCATCTACAATTGCATTCTTATGAATTTTTAAAATTATTCAATATTACCGTTAGATAGCACTGTCGTTTATTAAATTTCAGATTTCTGACTCCGAGACGATCACACTACGAAATATGCATAACAAATGACGATGTTTTCTTATGACCGTTCTAGATTTATTAATATAATTATCTGAATAATGAATAACTCGATTTCGATAGTGTATTAGATAATTGTTTAAATATACATAAGGTAAATAATGGAAAAAAGTTGGCCCGTGTTAGGTTAAGTTAATACCGAAGTCCATTCATCAATCATTTATAATAAGCATAGAACTACTACAATTGGAAAATAAAGTTTGACATATCATAGTAGGACGGTAATCGTAAGAACTGTGAAAAATCATTGCAGGATTATTCAAAAGTTTCGTTGGAAAAGTGGAAGACGAAATCCGATGTAAGGCCTTCCCTACACCTCTATTTACAAACGTTATGTTAATATACTACACTGTTTGGGGAAGATAAAAAAAAATTCGTATACTTAGATATTTTTTAAAATGTGAAACTCTGGTTAGGTTAAATAATTAGGTTATTTCGCAAGTTAAGTTAATTTGTAGTTTGTATAACTTTAAATAATCAGAGGTATCTTATTTAAATTTCGAGCACAAGTTAAGTTAAGACAATTAAGTTAACGTGAAAATGTTTTTCATTAAATTTCTGTGAGTAAAATATTTTAAAATAGGTAAGCCTGCACTAGCTAATAGCTATCACTGAAAATGGAATGATTAAAGCAATCAATAATAAACAATACCTATATTAATATCCCATGCAAACAAAAAATAGCTGCTTTAAATTAAGGTTTAAAAGGTACCAAGAGTCAAGACTTATGTTTCGTTTTTAAAACCATCTATATAATATGTACGTGGATTTTGCTTTTCTAAAAAACGATATGTTTAATTTTGTTTTTAATTTTTTAAACATTTTTTAAAATTGTATATTACATTTATTGGATCTTCAGTGCATTTTAAACTATACATTTATGTTTTTAGTTTTATGTAGTGTTATAAATACACAGTGTCCTAGATAAACAGTTCGCGTGTTTATTGGACTTACTACGTATTACTCATCAGGTATAAAAAGTTAATACTCCCTACTTTAATAATTAAGCTCAAGTAGAGTTATTATTATCGTTTTTTTTTCTATAATGACGTTGCGTAGTAAGTAGATACACAAATGTGTATGGTAGAATAAAAAGGGGCCGTGGGGGGAAAGCTCCACATCGGTTTGTAAGCCGATTTAGATTCTGCATAATAATATAGACGCTGTGAACACTATTTCTAGCTCCGCCCACGATTGTTATTTGTAATTATCGGTGACGTATTACACAAATGTGATTTAATTTTGTAATTTAAATGTTTCGAGATAATACTTTTGTTATTTTTTAATAGACCTTCAGCGGTGGAGGACCGCGCACGGACTCTAATGAATACATATCAACGCCATAACAATATCATTATGGCAAACACTACAAAGCCGAAACGTCAAAATGGTATTATATTTCTATTCTAATGACGTGCGAATGTGCGATGAGTGGTATCATATACATATATATATAGTGTACACGTATATTAATATAGACATCACTTTAGAATATATCATATGAACGATATTAACTGCGATAGTGGTAACCGCGATTATTATTACACCTATTGATATTGGCAATGACTGTATTGTTCCGGTACACAGAACGCCCGCGGAGCGTATTGCTATTATTATTTTAATGATGCTCGTCTAAATCAAAATTATTATACTATGATATTTATATATATATTAATTATGTATGAATATGTAAACTATTTTTTTTTTTTACTATGAATCATCGTTATCAGTTCTTAAGATTTTTAATCTTTTGAATTTGACCACATACATTTTAAATGTTTATAATCTGAAATAGAATATTCAAAATTTGAATACCTAACAATTGAGAGCAAAAATATTATACAATCTAAATATTACATGTATATAAAAAAGTTTATAAAAGAAAAATTCAAAGAATAACATTTATTTTTATGAAATGCTTTTAAAAGTATTTGGTATTATATATATTATATTATTTATATTAAAATATTATTATGTGACAAGCACCAGCATGAGATAATAAAAATCGATTTCAAGTTTTCAAAATTGAAAACTTCTACGATTATCTCTAAGTATATATTTTTGTATTTGGAAAAACTTTCTTTTGAAGCCCAAGTTACAATTGCTATATATTTAAAACCAGCAAGTTTTCAACTTACAATTAACCTAAACTAACCCCATCTTTGTCTCATTCCGTTTCCTCGCCGTTGATTATACTATAAATTATTTTCAATGTAAAACATCCACGATTTTTCGACAAAACATTTATAAGTTTAGAATGCTAAGATGTAGAGAAATTTATCCCTGACTCCCCTTTTTCCAACAGATTTTAAATATTTTTTTATTTTTCGCCATTCGTCATTCGTCAATAACTTATCGATGTATACATCTAATGGGTTATTTACGATCAACGTGTTGAACCTACTGCAGTAGGTATTTTAAATTTTTACAGTCGTAAAAATTACTATTTAAATGAATAAAGATAGGTTAGATTTATAATAGTTATTATTATTGAAAATATGCAGGATTATGCAATTATATAGAAATATGCAATTAAAATTGCATTTTCATTCAAATATGCAAAAATATGCAAAAAAAAATAACTATAGAATCTACACATTTCGAAACGTCGATATTTATAATCAAAATTATTCTAGGTAAGTTGTAAAAGACTAAGCAATAGTATGGTTTTTTTTGCAACATCGGATTATAATTTTTGTCAGTAATGTCCTGCACGAATCACTTTATAATGATGTAAATAGTGTTAATTTTATTTGCATATTTTTGCATATTTTGAATAAAATGAATTATACTGCATATTTCGACAACAAAAAAGTGAAAAATGTATATTTTACCTAACCTAAGGTATATTTTGTTAGGTATTAGACATTTTTACGTCATGTAATGTCGAATCGAGTTTTACTAAATATAAGAATAGGTAATTTTGAAAATTCAAAACATCATGCAAATGTTTTGCTTAATACATTTGATTTACGTTAATAGTTAATAATTACATTTTATTAATTTTAAAACCTGCAAATTTTTTTTTTTTAATTTTGACGTACGCAATTGATTGCATATTTTTACATATTTTACAATTTTTATTGCTTACAAATCCTAGCCCTATTTATGATCATTGAAAATTAGATGAGCGAAGTAATGGCAGTGACGTACCTAGTGGGCAGTGGGTAACTTGAATAATGTAATAAATAGCCCCTTAAATATCATTTCTTATATTATGTGGCATAATCTTATCTGCAGTAATTTCATTCAATACTCTCTTTCAAAATTTGTTGTTTTTACATTGAAATACCGCAGAGTCCCCGAAAAAATATATTCTGCTCTGGAACAAAAATTTAAAATGTATGTTGTCATTAAAAAAGGTAAAAAAAAAATCAAAAACCAATAACCAATAACTGTAAGAATTATAATAATAAAACAATTATTGTTTCTTAACGACTTAAAATGATGTAAAAAAAAAAAAAAAAATATTTAGAAAAACGTTAGTAGTTTTTGAAATATCGAGTATCTTACACTAAAAGGTTCACTCAATAAATGTATTATGTTGAGGTATCGCACCTATTATATCGTAATATGGATGACGACGATATAATATGATTAGGTATGTTATATTTATAAATCGCACGATGACGATCGTCGATCGGTGGGAACTTACGACGGTGGCGAAAAAAAACGCGACCATCGGCACATTGGATGCCGCCGCCGTCGGCACACGTATAGTACCTGCCTAATGCCTATATAGCTATATAATATATACAGATGTAGTATACCTAATATATCTTATAGGTGCCTCCCGTATTCGCCGACTGGCTCTGAGGACTTTGAAGGTCGATGATCTATCATGACGGGACATTCGTATACATATATTATTATTGATTATTATTATATTATGATATTGTGCACGCACATCAGAGAAACACTGCCGACGAGACAGGAATATCAAACAAAAGAACATTATAACACGTCCGAACGACGACACGATGACGAACTACGATGAGCGAGCGAGCATTGCGTGTGGTTCCCGAACAACAATGTGATATCGTATAGCGGTTTTAATTTTATTATTTATTTATATCAATACTAATAAAAAGTAATGTTTGTGTATGTAAACGATCCATAGCCAAGTCTATCGCACTCGTGTGCACTGAAATTTAGTACTAACATAAATAATTCTATACCCTAAGATGTGCCCATTAAAGCTCATAATTAAAATTTTGCATTTTAAAGATGGAAAAATACAAGGATTTGTATGTTCACTAAAAACGAATATTTATGTTTGTAGAGAGTTGTCAAATGTCAATGATTACAAAAAATAAAATATTTATTAGGCTTAGATATAATGTTAAACTTGCGTTTTATACTTGATCAAAACCACCCAAATATTTTTTAAAAATTATTGTACAGTTTAACAGAGCTTAATAAAGCGTAAATCAACTTGACAAATAATTTAATTTTTAACGAAAAATTTCGTGTAAGGTTAGTATTATTATTGAAGTATTTATTTATTTTCCAACTATGATTTTAAAATTTACAAAAAAAAAAAATTTACGTTCCAGAAGTTGGTCACTTCTAAAGCATTGGCTGTGCGGAAGTGAGAGTTCATAACAGTATTAAATTAATAATATGAAGTTATAGTATTATACAATACCTATATATATATATACATACATAAAAAAAATATTAACAATAAATAATACGTAGTATACGAGTAGTTAGTATATAATATTATAATATATATCCATAGTCACATAGGTATTATTTATTATAATGACCATGCATATTGCATTCAAATTAAAGTATAGCAAAATATTTTGATTATTAATCAATTAGTTGGTACATTGAATGTTGATATTATACTACGACGTATCCATGAATATACAAAATTTTATTTGAGTCTCCATATAGATATCATAATCAGCAGACCAGACGGACAATGTAAATAGTAATACAATAGAGTTGAAATACAAAAAACAGAATTTTATAATATTCCCCCCAACACGCAATAATATAAAAAGTATTCAAGTATAGCAGAAGTTAAAGATTTATCTATTGTAACAACTTAGCTTTATCCAGTTAATTTGAAAACCCCATGACCTATACAATAGGTTAAAATCAGGTTTTCTTAGACCTACATAAATTTTATATACCCATAGGTAGTTGTATACTTAGTAATTAATGAATTATTTGTCTACTGAATCACGAGACCATTTTTTACAAATTATAAATGTTGATAGATTAATAATTATTATTGGTGATACTGATACAATTTTCAAGTCACCATAGAATTTATTGTCACTATCTTCCAAACGTATATTATTATAGTACTATTATGCTAATATCCTAAGAACATAAAGTAAATAACCAAAAATAAATTATGATTTAGATACATCAATGGTTTCAGAAAAATTATCCGCGAAATAACTTTTAATAGAAAAGTTGATTATCATTTGGAAAACAGAAATTTGTATCTTAGTAGAACAATCCTTAAGTAGTATAAAAAATCTTTAGAATTTGAAAATATTGTCTTAAATATTAATTAGAAATTCCAAGAATCAAAATTTGAATACATTTTTTATTAAACAAAAAGTATGAGTAAATTTATGCTTGACAAATCATCCTGTATTCACGCGTCGATATAGAATATAGATAAACCGCTGAAGCAGCTGTATGGTGTTATCGGATCAACAGCAAGTGATGATCTCTGAGATAACGCTATTATTGTCTTATGCTACAAACACGCGGACGACCTTGATGAGAACCCTAAAAATCATTATTCAATTGTTTCATCCATCGTAATGTATAAGATTTATAATTGTATAATTTTTTTTACAGATACAATTTATTTTGAATTAAAAATTAAAACAATTCTGGATGACAGCCGTCGAGTATTGACAATGTGTACGTACTGATATACATCTAACTAGCACCTCTGTCACAAGCAAAAACTCAAGAAAAAGCGGAAAAGCCACAAAGTTTATACATAAATACAACTATTGCGTATAGGTAAGTTCTGTTCCAATTCGGGGTAGTCATTATTGGCTCTTCTGTTAGTTAAATTCGTTTGATTACATGATTTTACGAACAATTAAAAATACCGAGTAGAAATTTACCTATTTATGTTTTATATAAAATAAAAAATAACAGTATCATTATCGTTTAATAATATATAATGTATTAATGTATATAATATGTTTTTTTATAAAAAATTATAGTAATAATGAGACTAAACCCCTCAAAAGCTTCTTTTATGAATTCGTACTCCCACAGCGAATGGTCCGAATAGAAAATCGCAAAAGTGCATTGACACGTCGTATTTAAATTCTTTTCACCGATATAGTCTTGAGCGTTGTCGAATCAGATTATCAAGCACACGTCACACGCATCTCTAATGATAATAATTATTATAATTATAAATTTACGTTTTACGCGATTCGTGCGTGGGACACATTAGAAATCGTTCGGAAGAAATATTATTGTTCAACTTGTTGCACGTTACACTTATTGTCACACGCGCGCTCGAACGGTGTTCGTAACAATAGTTGACTAACACGACTTTTGCTGGGTAGGTGTGTTTGAAAATGGTATAATACAACAAAAACGGTCAAGTACCTATCCCTCCAAGTGCACATATCATAACATAATATTATGACGTTACAATACACGTATATGTGGGTACTGCAAACGTGTAAACATGACACACGTAGCCAACATAATATGTTGCGTAAAGTGTTATTAGAGACCGGATTTTGCTTTTAATATTTCATTTTCAAAACACGTTACCTGCACACAAGTGATTTGATTTTCATCAATCAAAAGTGAATAAAGAAAATAATAAAAATTGTTTTACTTATTTTTGATTTCTGTACACATTTGTCATAGAAATGCATGTTTCAAATTTATTCGAAACGTAGATATTATATAAAAATAATACAATTTTACGTTAGATCGTTGACTGTTGATCGTTTGACCGTGTAAATAACCTGCATAATTCCAAAATGCAAATTGTTTAATTATTTATGATGGAAAATATTTATACTTATACAACATTATTCATTTTACCAATTAAAAAGCTTAGTTAGATAATTGTTTTTAACGAATTGTTATATAAGAAATAAACCTTTTTTCTCGTCTGGATAATTGGAGCTGTACTGTATTTTGAACTTTTAAGTGTTTATATTTACAGGAAGATTTTAAAATTTTTAATTTATAAAAATCTGATTTTTATTTATATATTATTATACAAAAATACGAGAAATTTCAGTATTATAAATCTTATAATTATTACATTATACTTGTAAAAGCGTATATTATAACTGGAGTCGAGACGATGATTATCACGACAGCAGCGGTCACGTGTCGGACTCGTCCAGCTGAACGTCAGCCAACACTAGTGACGGATTCTCCACGTACGTCTTCCAGTCCTTGTAGAACCTGGCCACCGCGGCCCCGTCCAGGATCCGATGGTCCGCCGCCCAGGACACGCCCATGACGGGCGTCCGGACCAGACGCTCCTGGTCGTCGTACCGCGGCCGGTAGTTGATCCGGCCCAGCGCGCCGATGGCCACCTCGGGCGGCAGGATCATCGGTTGGAACGCCGAGCCCGCGATCGTGCCCATGTTGGACAGCGTGAACGTGCCGCCCGTCACGTCGGACGGCGCCAGCTTGCCCTTTGCGGCCTTTGCGCGGAGTTCGGCCAGCCGGCGCGCCACGCCGACCACGCTGAGCGTCTGCACGTCTTTGACGTTGGGCACGGCCAGTCCCAGCGGCGTGTCGATGGCCACGCCGATGTTGTGCGACCTGTTGGGCCTGTACGCCGTGAAATCGGGGCTGGCGGTGCTGTTGATGCGCGGGTGCCGGGCCAGCGCCAGCGACGTGGCCTTCACCAGGAACGGCAGCAGCGTCAGCTTGACGTGCGGCGCCAGCTGCGCCTTCAGTTCGATCAACCGGGTCAGGTTCACCTCGTCCGTGATCACCAAAGTCGGTATCTTGTTGGACGCCTCCATCGTCTTCCGCATGGTCTTGGCGTAGCCCGTCAGCGGCACAAAGTCCTCGGTCGGCGGAGAGCTGACCGCCGGGGCGGAGGGGGTGGGCACGGACGAAGACAACAAATGGTCTTCGAACCCTAACAAGTCCTCCTTGAGCACCCGACCTTGTTTGCCGGTACCGCGGACCGTCGTCAGATCGATGCCCTTTTCCGCGGCGATCCTGCGCACCGCGGGCGTGGTGAGCACCTTCGAAGCGACGCTCGCGTCGGAGGAGTCCAAGCCCGCGGGTTCGCCGGACGACCCGGCGACTACTCGATCCGCGTCATCGGCCAACACTTCCGGCGCGCTCGCCGCCGCCGCCGCCACCGCCACCGCCGGTTCCTCGGCCGTGTGGCCTTCTTCGGCCACCTCGATGTCCACCAGGGCGCTGCCCACCCGGGCCGTAGCGCCCGTCTCGTGGTGTACCTTGGTCACGGTACCGGCGTACCGGCTGGTTATGGTCACGGTCGCCTTGTCGCTCTCCACCTCGCACACGTCGTCGAATTCCGAGACCACGTCGCCCACGTTCACGTACCACTCTTTGACGGTCACCTCGCTGATGCCCTCGCCGATGTCGGCCAACACGAACGGTACGGTCTTTTTGCCGGCTCGCGCCGTACAGTAACCGGCGGCCGCTGGAAAGTCGGTGGCCCTACGGCCGCAACCCACGTAAGACCGCCGTTTCGGTTCCGGCAGACGGCACGTAGCCGTAGCGCATTTCCGGTTGTCGCCAGACCGGTGACGGATGCCGGCCGAGACGGCCCAACGCGGTCTGGCCGCCGCGACTACGGCGCGTCTCGCCGTCAACACGCCGGCCGGTAACATGATCGAAATGCGCTGGTTGACACGTACGCGGACGAACAAATATATACATATATATATATATAAGTCGATATTATTATGATACCGTCGTCGTGTTCGAGTGTGCTACGCGTTACCGTTGTTTACGCGCAAACGCATCGCTGAACGCGGTATAGACTGATAACCATCGGATTCCCGCGAGTCCGGGCCGATGCGTGCGCGCATGTTAATCAGCTGAACTCAAGGTCAAAAAACGAATACGCGAGCGTAGGTGATCGACAGGTATAACGACCGCCGTACAATACGAATAATAGCCATTAACCTGCGCTGCAGTGGTTTAATAATGCGATAACACGCGCGTTGCAAGTGGCCGTTGGTCGTATATTGCGCATCGAACACGTATAAGTACCTATAACAGTAAAAACGTCATATAGGTACGCGACTAGACAGTAAAATATCAAATAAAAACCGAACGTCTCACTGTGTATATGACGTGACTTACATCATAATACTAAAATATTATATAACACGCATAAGGTGTAAACTATTGCTGACATGTCGAACCTCGCGGAATGGAACGGTTGAATGTTCGAGATGTCGAAAAATCTGATACTTAACGTTTTATTGGGCGTACAATGGTCATTTCGATGGGATTTCAATTCTATATTATACGACATAATACATCGACGTTCGACATATTATTATTAAGCACCAACTTTACGTGTATACAGTCATATAATTATATAGGGGTGCGAAGACTTTGCTGTCAAAGTAGGAAAGGGGGAGTATGTGGTCAATTTTTAACGATAATTTTAAATTTATTGATATTGCAGTGATGATTCAAGAATAAGATCGCCTAATACTTGTCTAACATCTATAGTAATTATATTTTGAGAAAAATAATTAAACCGCAAGAGAGACAATAATGATTAGGTATATTTTAAATTTTATATTATAGCTTTAAATTTGTTCGTTTAACTTATAAGTTGTAACCAATATAATAACTAACAAACAACATTTCAAGACAAAAATATTATATCATTTATGTACATAATTATTAATTACATTAAAAGTAATATTAATAGTATTGTTTGCTATATTACACCTTACTAGTTACTTCTGTTTTATAGTACATTGATCCTATAGTTAACTATATTATCGATAAAAACAGTTGGTAATAAAATGTAATCACTAAAAATGTTATCTCAGGTTCACACATGTAGAGCAAGTACTTACCTATATTAAAAAAATTTCTCCGTATTTTACTAATTATTTGATAAAATTAATAATTATTAATAAAATTACATATTATACTAGTATAACAATATTATTACAAATAATAATCTTATCTTTGTTTTGTCAGAACTTTTTTTAATATTATGATTTTTATTTTTTCATTACCTATTTCAAATTTTTATTACTTACTTTCTTTAAAGTAAAAATATTTAAAAAAAGCTTATTAGATAGAACTCAGATAATGTTATTCATATTATAATAATAGAAACAATAACCTAAATTATTTTAAAAACAATCTATGTTTTCACAATTTGTAACCACAGTGAGTTTCGAACTATATTTTATACGTGTGTAAAATGAAGAAAAAAACTAACCTTGCTAGATTCTATTATAGTACTCATAGTTTCTGATATTTTTAATTAAAAAAAAGGTTCAACGGATACATATAATACAGTAATACATATTGTATTGGACATTGATGTTATCTAACCCAACCTGTTTCAAGTGTAGCACATGCAACACCCAAAATATTCACGTTTATGAGTTCTAGTGGTTCTACGTTATACTTATTAATATTTTTTTTTAATATGGCAATAAATATTAAGCAATGATTTAATTATCTAATTCTAAATTTGTAATATTATGATAAGATAATTATTATCACATATTATATGCGTCAATAGACAATATTATAACCGTAATTAGATTGGGTTGAGCTTTCGGTTCTTGATTTTTTTTTTTAATTTAGTCACCCCTTTACTAACACTTTTATTTTAAAGATTTGTGGCCACTGAAAAGCAAAATTAGCAGAATAAATATTTATTAAAAGGTTTGTGACACCAAAAATATGATCCAAATTATGCCACTGAAAAATATTATTGGAAATAATCCGTTAAAATACTGATATTTCGTTAAATTTAAATCCGATTTCGAAATGAAATGCTCTGTATGCTTTTTTTGAGGCGGGAGGGGTTTCGTATACTTTGCAAGTTAAGGTTTGGGGTTTGCGTTACTTTATTTACTGACCTATATCCTAAATATTGTCAAAATTATAAGGAGATGCCTGTCCGCGCCTCCTATGTATACGCATATTATAATATTATACATGATTATATCGACATATCGTACGGCATATATAATGTTTTATTCTACATTTTATATAATATCGTAATAAACCAGTTATCGTTTATCGGCCGCTAATGATATTACGCATATAGGACATATTGTAATATTACTATGTTTTACGTACAAGTCAGTACCCATTTGGAAGTTATTTGCACGCGCCTGACTGCGGCAAAGTTCACCGTGCCGAGGTATATAATATTATATATAATATAGCAATAATTTTATACCTATCACAACACCGAATGATATGAGTATATAGTATAGGTAGATATGCTGCACAGTCAAAACTTGGTTATAATATATTATCGTTCCCGATAGTAAAATCAAACCTTATTAGAACAAAAAGAAACTAATTCTGTGAATGTCATAAATTTCTCTTGTTTATTTTTTTACCAATTCTGAAGACTATAGTGACTAAAACACACTTCATAGTTTGCAAAACAATAATTTACATTTTAGTTACTATACGTCATATTATTATCACGATAATATTATTGACGGAAAAGGTTAGGAGTTACAAACGAACACTATTTAAAAAAAAAATGGCGATCAGAAAGTTTCTGAACGTAGTAACGAATTGCGCATGATAATATTATTAGTTTTATAGTGCATGATGTATCTTTTATTTTTAGTTATCATCGTTATAAACGGTAAATAGAATGTTCCAAGAGTTTCACTTTCGTCGAATGGAACAAAAAAGTACATCAATTTTGCGATGCTTCAGTATTCAATCAATAAACCGCCAAATTTCAGGATTTCCGCCAAGCCAACTTCTTTTATTAACAGAAAAGGTGCAACGATTCCGACACAAAGTTCATCAGTTATAATCATCCTATACATTTCGCCAATTTGGAACTGTAAGTATTACAATTATTAGTAACTTCTGAGATTAGCTATTTTTCACGTCAAAAAAATTTCCAACCGACTGATTAGGTTAGTTTAGGAAAAATATACAATTCTCAAGCAAAAGTTATAAATTGTATTTGTATAAAATACTATAATAGCTGTGTTGATTTCGGTCGGGCTTAAATTAATCTATCATTCTATAGTTTTCCATTTTCTTTCAACTAAAATGTATAGCACAAACACAATTACAATGATTAATTTTACGATATTCCACTTCTAAATTTTAGACATAGTTTTTATGTAAGCATAAAAAACTGGAGACAGTTTCATTATAATGCTTAAAATCCAACGTAAATATATAATATCGCCTAAAATTGGTATTTTTCATTAATCATTATTAAATGTAACTTTCATAAAAGTAGCCATTGTAATTGTAGGTATTCATTAGTATTTAATTTTAAGATTTGTTTTTTATAATGTATTTGTTATATAATCTTTTATAACCATATTTAAATAAATTAAAAAATAATAAAAATTTCATGAGTAAAAAAATGTATGTGTAAGCTATGGCAGCCCATAGAAAAAAAAACTTCAAACACCCTCAGAGTCTCAAGGAATTTATTTGTATAATTTTTATTGGAAACGGTCCAGTAGTTTTTTAAATTAATTATGTATTGATTATTACTCTTAGATTTCATTATTTTTTGATCAACGTGGTATCTTTACATAAACTAAATAGGTAGGTACAATAGGTACATACACATTATTTTGCGCAAAAGTCATTACGATAACAATTTCCAAAATAAATATCACCTGATCATTGGTAATACACAAAAACCTAAAACACTAATAATTATTTATATATTATATATTTAGCATTACCTAATAAGGTCATCGGGGTTTGAACTAGGAGGTTGGCAATTGACACATAATGTCGTTTGAAGTATTCGTTATAGTAAAGCCTAACAAGTTTGGTAACGGTATTGACTTTTAAAAGTCAAACCTACGTTTTTCAACATAATTTTTTATTAGGCAATCTGTTATAATAATATAACAATAAGCTTAAAATATAATATCAAATATACGTTTGATATTCAACCGTTTTATACGTAGTTGCCTGCTACATCGTATCTAAAAATGAACAATAATTATATTATTCCATTAGCGAAGCTATACCTAGAAAAAATGTATGTTATATAATTAAATCAAAAGTAAATAATGTATGTTTTAATTAAATAGTAAATTTAAGAAGTAACTGCGTCAACTTTAAGTAAAAATGTTAAGTGGTAGAATCTATAGATTATTAAAAACTTATCTGTGTTGTTATTTATTAGAATCGATGGGGTAAGCACCATACACCACCATACAGTACAATTTACAGACATTTTAAAAATAAATGAGCTCAATATGCTCCATACTGTTTTTATTATTTGTTATGCATATTACCTAAACGAGTTCAACGGAAGATATATTTTCAAAACATATTCAAAAAATTGATTATTCATTAAATAATAAGATTTTCACATCAGAGATTTTAAACATATTTCTACGAAGTCAGCTAATTATGATATATTACGTTTCTTTTGATAACAAAAATTTACTTATAGTTTTATATTTTGAGTAAGTACACGTTTAAAAATCGTTATACTTCTACATACAACAATTCTCGGAATGTGATGAATAGTCAATGCTTTTAAATTTGAAGACATTCGTTTCAACTAAAGTGACCCACCCAAGCACCTAATAGTTTATATCTTATTTTTATTCATATTTTTTAATCATTACATGAGCATATTGGAATGTAAAAAATATTTCTTGTTTACCTACTCGTGACGTAATAAAGAAATTTACAATTTATATGTCTATGGATGATATAATGTACCTAATATTTATTTGAAGTAAACGTCCAAATCTGTTGTTGGGTATAATTTTATTTTAATTTAGCTCGTTTATACGCATTTTAAATTAATATAAGTAATGTAATTATACTAATAATTATTGAGCAAATTTTTTTTTTTAGTTAGGTAATAACAAAAAACTTTAACCATCGCTGAAATAAGAAATAATTAATAACCATAACTTATTAAAATAATGCTATAAAAGAATAATTATTAACTAACAAATATTATAAACTATTATTTTTATTTTTTATTTTTGTCGGAAATGTATTACATAAATCAAAATAATATATAATAATTATTAAGCATAGAGGAATACTTCTTATTTTAATCAAATTATCTTTAGTCTTCGAGTGTTTACAGCATGTATAGGTCATTACCTAAGTTAACGTTATTTTTAATAAGATAAAACATTTTCAGTTTTAAGTGTATTATAATTGACCGTACAAATTATAACACGTATTATAGATTAACTCTGATTAACTTTTATGAGTTTTATAACACCTATATATATTCTAAACACCAATATTAATTATATGTATATTCATTTTAGTTATACATATAGGTACAAACTGTATGGATTTAATATATTTTTTTATAATATATTTACTAAATCGTATCATCCTATACGTTTATACACAATATAGTATATTCGTATAGGGTGTAGTACGTCTACGTCAGTAAAAAATGTTAATAATTATAGTTTCGTTTAATTATACAAATGAAAAATAAATTATATACGTGTCGTCGCTTCGTTAAATCTGTGTTAATGGTATTAATAACTATATTATGAATGCTTACTAAAATCGCATCTGTTTCAATCGATACAAAAAAAAATAAAAATAATAATCAAACACACAAAAACGCTTGAATAAAAGGTACCTATACTGCTGAATACTGATGTTAAAATAATTGTGCTTAATATTATATTTGGATTATGTTCATACACACGGTTGTAACGTTATTATATGACGAAATCGCGCCACGGATATTCTATTACTGACCATCAACAACGCGTATAATATAATACCTTCAGTATAATGACTACACCGCGAATCACTGTGGTATAATTAAGTATATTTGCATAGAAAAAAAATATGGACCAGCTCATTCACAAAATTGCGTGTTGAAAATATTATAGAAATTCGGTGACTAATCGTAATCGTGTATCCATATAATACCTCCTCTTTACAATATGTTGTATACGTACCTACTTCAGAAACAAGGTCTTCGGGTATATTACATAATATAATATTATTATTATACCATATTTTACACTTGTTGTTACAGGAAAACGACGACAAAAATCCCTATAGTTTTGGAGGGGACGCATGTTTGCACCAAGTGGTTTTACGAACAGCCAATTCGCGTATATATTATAATAATTATTATATTATTAGGTAGGTAAATTGGGTAGGTAGGTAGGTATATTATATTGGTGTTTATAAGTTTATAACATCCATAGTCCTCCGTGAATGCAGCGCTCGAAATCGGCCGCCCGGCAGACACCCTCCAGTATACCTATATACATAACACGTATTTGAATATTTTCTCCTATCGTCGGTATAATATATTATGTTATTTTTAATTTAAATATTACATCATCCGCAGCGGATGTAATATATACGTATGAACTATAGCTCATTCGATTCGTTTATCGTTCAATCGAATTATACGCGCATATTAATACATATATTACGCGCATTTTAATTAGATATGTGCCTAAAAAGACAGGACTTCAATGAAAAAACTGGAAACGTTGTTTTATTTATTTATTGGTATACTATATATAGTATATACAAGCTGAATTCCAACGAAACAATAGGTGCATAATATTATTTCAATATTAACAGTATAACTGTTTAATTTAACTGTTTTTTTTTTTTTTAATAACTTAAAAATTTAGTAACGATTCATGCGTTAAAACAAAAAAGGAACGACGGAAAGTATAGGTACTCATTTAGTATAGGTATGTAGTTGAATAAGATATAATAAAATAGAGTAGGTATATTATGATAAACAGTATTATAGTGGGGAAAAGGGAACATATAATGGAAAATCGCTCTCGTTAGGTTGCAAGGAGGAACTGAAATCAATTCGGAAAAGCAATGGATTACACCAGGGGTGGCAAAGCTTTTTTTGTTCAGGAGTCTACTAAAAATATATTTCACCTTTGAGGATCGACTTCCATAGAAAACTTTTTTTACTATTGAATAACTATAATGTTCTCTACAACCTCGATTAATTTTCGTGTGCATGGCCCTAAAAATAAATTCTAACATGATCGACTTTAATATTGTTCTCGATCGACCGTTTGGCTCCCATGGATTACACAATAAGCAACTTCGCCCCCTCCCCTCTAGAACATGCACGCAGTATATACCCTTCACCCTTCATCAATCATATTATATTACGCTATAGTTTTGTTCTAATATACTATTATTTATAATAATTTATTGATATGAAATAAAAACTAATTATAACCGCTGGCATGTACATTTTGCGCACGACGCAGATTACAAAACTGAGGGTGTTAAACCCTAGCAGCCCACCCACAAACACAAATTGCACCTATGAGCCGATATAATATATCAGCTATCTGGGTATGTGAGAGACAGACAAAATTCATACGAACCGTTATTATTATGGGCGTCACTGTCATTGTCACGGCAATAATATCTATAATATTATGTAAATATCGTGACGATTAAACCATACGATAATAGATATATTGTGTATAATATATATATATTCACATTTTGACCTCCATCAAACGCCGCCATAAATGCCGTTGGTAAAAATGTTAAAATGTCATTCACTTTCACATTCCAAACTAGTATATATTAATATTGTATGGTAACGATGTGTTTCCAACGCAGCATTTGGCTGTTTCATGTTTGTAATTATTAATTATAATGATATTGCTTGGGTACCTCCTAATAAAACGTATTTAATTTTATGAATATTTTGTATGTATAAAGTGATAGCCGTAGAAATAAATTAACAAAAAAAAAAACCCGAGTAAAAAAGGTGTACGCATTTTACATATTTTTAAAACTATTCATACCTAAATGAAAACGTTAGATTTTAAATACGTGAATAATATTATATATTTATCGACACGTGGTGTAGCGCACAACATAACCCAATACACGTGTAATGGATATTATGGCCTATGTATATTCGATGTAGGTATATACACATTAATAAGCATCCTCTCCTCTGCAGCAGTCTTGTCTCCGCAACTGGCCATGCACAGCAGAACCGACAGGAGGTGTAAGTTCGTCTATTCTCCTACTGGAAGTAAATAGATAGGTGTAGGTTAATAGCTAGTCTAGCCGAGTGCACCTATATATTATTATAATAAATTTGGTAATCACCGATATTATAACATTAAGTAATGCTATTATATTTTTGGTCCTGTAACGAATGTTTATTATTTTTTTTTTCCGTGATGCAAACGAAACGCATTTCGAATAAATAACAATTTCTAATGACGATATTATAGGTACAAAACCCGTTTGCATACTCACGCGTCATGCGTACCTGAAAAATAGCTATTTAGTAGTTCATAATACATTAATATTATTATTAATCACAATTATAGGTTACTTCCACATAAGTCCATGTAATAACTATATACTTATATACATAGATTTATGCATATAATACGACCGTCACTTCAGCACGTCTATTATCAGTGCGCATACAGACGTGTAATTGATAGTACTCAATTTCATTAGTATAATATATCAGTAGTGTACAGCAGGAAACTTGGGTATGTTTTTATTAGTCTTATAAAATATCGCATATTGAGATATAAAGTTTTCGATGTATCAAACGTATGGTTAGCCTTCGTATCAATAATGATAATGAATTATTATAAAATCAAATCAATATCAATCATACACCTATGTAATATTATATGGTGCATATTAGCATAAATACTTAGTGGGTGTTGTGTTTAAAAGGTTATTATAAACAGCATTTTCCACGCGAATTTTAACCAAACCTCTCCCTGAGGGTGTTCTACATTTTGAGTGTTTTTATTATTTTTATATTTTTATATCCTTGTTACTATTATTATAATTATTAATATTCATAACTAGCAATGATCCATATACATCTAACTTCCTTTAAGAATTTATAATTTTCAATGAATTAAAAATAAATCGAACATTTTATTTTTCTGTAATTAATACCGATTATTAATATTATTTTCGTTCAATCAATGAAAAATAATAACACTACAACAATTCAAATCAACCATAGTTATAAATTATACAATATTTAATATAATATTATATTAAATACCATTTCCTTTTAAATATTATTTTTTGTATGTATTTATTTTTTAACTATATTGGCATGAAACAAATAAATTATGATTATAAAAAAAAATATTAAAGCACTGATAATTACACAACATAACTTACATCAATAACGTGAGAATAACCATTATCTAAATTTGTCATTTATTTAACAATATTATGATTTAAAAAAATATATTTTGTAAACAGACGAAAGATAACTGCTTAAGTTCTTATATCACCTAAAGCGATTAAACTATTTTTTGAGGCGGGACTATAATTTTAATTTTAATTGTACTTTCAAATGAATGAATGAGTGAATGAATGTGATAAAATATTATCGTTTCTGAAATTTATTATTTGGCGTGGAATATGAACTGCGGTATCATGCATCCTATACGTAAGTTTGGTTAAGATTTTACACGAAACCACAATAACCTAGTAGGTGAAAATACTGAAAACTCAAAATTACCAATTAGTAATTAAAAAGCGTTTGAATAAAAAAAAAAAGTAGTGAAAATGAATTATTAACAATAGTGGCTTTATTTTACCCACACAAATAGTTCAACCAAATCAAGATTCAATATTTTCTATTTATTTTGAAAATTAATTTACTGTTTGTATTACATTTACTTTTCATAGTTACAATGTAACTTTTATGTACGATCTATATAATTTTACTAACACTTATATAACATATTAGACATTAGTGGTACAATACACCCTTAAGAGGTGTGCATGCGAATTAAATTAAATAACAATGCACATTAAACTTAAGTAAAATACCGTTTTAAGCATAATTCTTATTACAACACAATTAAATAATAAAATATATAATAATACTAATATAAAATATAACAAAAACTATTAACACTTTAACACTAAAATATGTCAGTACGACCTATATAATAAATACAATACCTAGTAGTTATACATTTATAAATAATATAAAGCACGCATGGTATATAATTATACTTTCATTATTCTTTTCATTGTTTCATACCGAGTACTGACATATCGCAGTAAATAAAATATAGAATATTGATATAGGGCGAATTCTGTTAGGGTCACAGAGTGAATTTAAAAAATAATTTATGTAGATCTAATCGTCAGAGGTTTATAATTTATGACAAATGTATATCGCGTACGTTCTGCTTACTATACTTACTTACCTATATGAGCAAATAAGCAATTATCAAGTATTCATATATTATTATTAATACCTATATAAATTTTAATGTTTCATAAGCATTCTAGAATAAAAATGAATACAATCTAAGTATCTTGAAATAATACTGGATAAAAGTTTAATCTGGAAAAGTCACCGAAAGAAAAATAGCCTACTTCAAATTTCATATTTGTTTTGTTTTCCTTTTAAACTCCAAATTAAATCTCATATTCTCATCACAGAACCAAACTACTCCTGTACAGTATAGTGATTCTGCAATTTTCAAATTTGGTTTGTATGCTATACAAATCTGAAACCTTTTAAAACCATTTGAAAATCCAGACAATTCGCAAGTTTTCCTTAAATGTTGACTGTCATCTTTCTAAACACCATTACAAAAATTGCTATTCATATTGAAAAATATAAATATATTCATATATATATATGAAAAAAATATTGTCTACCTTTCTATTGCTGATGACTAGGACTTGGATTTTAAAGCATAATAAGCAACTAAAAAAGCACATGATTGTTTTAAAATGCATATTTATTTTTTTTAAAGCAACAAAAAAATGATGACCAAAAATTAACACAATTTAGTAATAGAAATGAATAAAAAAACTTGAAAAATTAATTTGTATTAATAAAAGACATAGCTACCGTGTATTTCCCTAGATTTACAGTAGTAAAAGTGACTCTATTGACCAATAGAATATTTAACATTTAACATAAAAAACGAATCTTTCTACGCCCACTAAAGTGATTAATGCATACATCATATAAGAGGTTTCAAATTACAACACTAAATCTTAAACTTTGAAATGATCGATATCGATTTAAAGGCACACTGACCGTATAGGTACTGCAGATTATATGTAGATCGATAATCTATACGTTTAATACATTCAATAAAAAGCCGATAACGAAAATAATAATAATTCAATATCCGAATTTTGGGTTTTTACATTTCTTATAAATTTTTTTTTTTTTTTATTCTTACAATAAATAGCATAATAAACATATAACAATTCTACAGCTGAAATAACTGAAAAAAACAACATAAAAATCATTTACATTAAAAAAGCCGAAAAAAGCAAAAACAAATCGATTTATTTGGAATCAGAATGACATAAAACGAATCTTTTTGTATACATATTAGATTTCTATCTCATATATATATAAAAGAAGCATATTCTTTAAAATCCTAGCTCGCTGATGACTCTCCTCGCTGGCTAAAACGTACCTAGAGTCGCAATACTAATAAATAAATATTTAAATGAGGTAGGTATTAGTCGTATTACCAATGGCCAATAGGCGATTTCCTCTTAATGTCACTCGCGTATCTAACAATAATTATTATTCAACATCAAACATAAAGTTTGCACTATATAGTGTACATTATATTCAGCTATACATTATACAAGGATATTTTATTCGATTTGTTGTGATAACATTCGTATTACCTAATAAGAACTTGCCCGTCACTTATTTTAACGTTTTCCGACCTCCGATCACACAACGTTTTTCCTAACAAATCTATATTAATTCATTAATAATTGATCCTTATTATCGATCCGATTCGTTTTCCGCTGTTCAATATGCCGCATACCATTGATGAAGATTACGTATATATACACCTCTCATCCGTGTCTCCTAAGGTCAAAAACGTTACTGCGAACACGCAATACAGTCATCGCTGCAGTATACCTATGTAATATAATATACACATTACACATAATATACGTGATAATATTATATTCACATAGACATGGTTATACAGGAACTCCGCGCCCTGGGGTCGTAAAACGATTTGTGCACGCCGCGGGTATTAACAAATTCGTTTAAAGTGAGAGGTTATAATATATAATACTATTATACAGAGCTATACCTATACCTCCGTATGATTAACGACAAATAGAATAATATAATTATACACATTTACATAATAGTTCGAAAAGTACAAGAGTGCTGTAGTATACTTGTCAGAACATGGTGGGTATGTGTGATGATGTTCGAGACTCAGATACATACATATATTATACGTCTATGTACATAATATATATAGGTATAAAATATGTGTAATATAGAAGTAACGTGCAGTATAACATGAGAATTGTATATACCTACCCAGTACCCACATTATGGGTGCAATCTCAGAGTTAATGAAACGCTGGGTCCAAAATCATGTATAGGTACATATATAAGTATACTTAAGATAATTTTTAACTTGATTTTTTTCGAACGTAGCTCAAACTACTATCTAAACTTTTCTGATATCTTTAAAAGTAATCTCTGAAACGTTCGTCAAAATCTTACGAGTGAGGTTTTTTAAGTTTATTAAAACATTGAATTTTTTAATACATTTTAATAACATAATAATATAAATTTATTCGATATTATGATCAAAAAAAATAAACAAATAAATAAAATAATGAAGGAATCTATACCAACATATATGGGTAGAAAGATAAATTTAAAAACACCCTCCGGGCACCGAGTCTTAAGAAATCTATTGATAAATAATTTTTATTAAAATCGGTCTAGTAGTTTGTAAAACTAGCAAGTTCTATTATGGAAATACTTTTGTTTTATAATAAGTACCTATAGACTAAACAAGTATAAATTATAAGTGAGGTTTTATATTTTTATACAATATACAAATTAAACTATAATAACAATTCTAATACGACCCTGAGTGGAGTAATAGATCAACATTTTAACTCTTTACCACGATGCAATAACTCTAACTTATTATATCCAAGTACTCTAAAAAAAATTAATTAATAGTATGTTGTTTTTCAAAAGAAGACAATTTTAAAATCAACAACAACAATTAAAATAACCAAGCATTTTAATTTGTTTTAATGAGATCAAATTGTATATTATTGTGTTTTAATAATATTTTGAAAAACTTCGATTATTTCTTCAAATGACAGTGTTGTGCGATACAATATAAAAGAATCGCGCTATATATGTATGGGTGTAGAATGTAAACTGTGTAAGGAACTCCCGGACGAATGATCGTTTTATATAGTATAGATATATATATATATAAGCGCATATTTATTCGTATTAATTGGCAACGAAATATACTTCCTGTAAATATTAAATTGATTATTTATTTAATATACACGTACTATTTATTTATTATATATTTTTTTTTACTTGGCTCGAAATGCTACCGCATTTCTAAATAGTTGTTGATTCAAAAAAATAAAAACCGACAAAACCGGTCTTGCTAAATACCTTTCGTCGAAATACTATATTATTCCTGATGACGATAATACATTGCACAGGAATAAGAAATAATGCGGATGGGGAGTCGTGGCGGCGACGCGCGTTGGAGGATGCGTTTTCGTCCTTTTCGGTTAATAGAAAAACATATTTTCTTTTTAAAAAGTTCAAATACCCTAAAAAAGAATTGACCCAACATAATATAATAGATCACATAATCTATACCTATCGTAAATAATATAGCACGTCATAGAACGCACTATAATACTCGTGACGGCAGACAACCGTCAATGCCCTGCTACGATGTGTTATTGCAATCTCCGGTTGCAGCGGTAGCGAATGTCCAGCGTTTAGCGAATTTTTTTTATTGAGTTATTAGTTACAATAACTACGCCTCGATAACACTTCATGTGCTTATCATCAAAATATAATAGATAGATGTGTGGTTAATTACGATATCATGTTTTTTACCGTTACTTTCGTCTGTCCATTCGACGACTTCATTGTACAGCAGTTTATGCGAATAACACTGTGGGTCAAGTGGATCGCTTTTTTCTACGGAAGTAATAATTATTATTATTGCGAACTGAAAAATATATTACACGTTTATATTATTACGTGATATCATATATTTAAATATTTATATAATATATATGTCGAATGCATATACGTAGTTACTCATATTACTTCAATCCTTTTATATTATGCATTATTAATTTAAACTTTAAATTTTTAGAATTTTAAAGTATAGGTATATATATGTGTGCCACATTTTCAAACAATTAAATTTTTGTATTTCATTTATAAGACGTCCTGTCGTGATTCAAATCATTCTTTTTTTCAGAATAAAGACAACTCTTTTTTTTCATATTATAGATTGTTAAGCAGATAGATTTTTTTCGACGTTTTGATGTACCTATCTATAAAAAAGAAAATTTAAAGTTTTAAGTTACACAGCTCTCGATATTCTATATCCATAGTAATAGAATTGGAAAAGATGAATCCCTCATACAGTCACTATGATAGTTTTATAATATTATATTAATTAATCTATATTACCATTTTATAGTTCATATTTAACTATTTGAGTATTTAACAAGATTAAATTAATATTTCTACTATCGCCTATTTTATATTTTTGTGAAAAAAATAATTAGGAATTTTTATCTTACAGAGTAATGATGACTGATGAATACACTGTATACAGACATAATATGATGTTAATAACTCAAAAACTATACTTGTTCGATAAAATAACAGGGATTGCAGATTCACACTTGAAAAAATTGTTTTTTATTTCCACAGTATACTTCTAAAATGATGAAAAAAATCTGAATTTTTGAAAGTGAAGTCATTAAGGAGGTAAGTACCTAAAAAATACTTAAAAAATTGTAAAAATCAAAATTTGAATAAACGCGTTGTATACTATAGGATAAAAATTAAAAGGGGATAAGTACGATTGGTGTCCTTTATTATACATATTCATAAGTATCGATTGTGTACCTACAGGTAAAACTGAGAAACGCGCCTAAAATGTATTATAATTCATAATATTATCAAGTGTTACCCCATTTGCCGGAGGGCTTGTCATTATTTGTTTACCCGGTATAAACTGAATACATGTTTTTTGACATTTCCTATCGACAACTCGTTATATGTATCGACTAAAACAAATCCACATGTATCGTTTATTGTATACCTGTATATATTTATAATATAACATTGCACCTGCAGTCGTCCATCAAGGACGTCTCTGTCAAGTCCTCTATAATATACGAAAATGCTACATTATCTTGTGTTGTTATTCCGCGTCTCTCTTAGATATATGAATATGTGTTATAAACTTTTAAGCGGAAGCGCGAAAATATATAACACGCGGACGTAATTACTGGACTACTTAAACGGCCATATAATGTATGTAAATATATAATAATAAACGTAGGTAACGATTTGGATTGTCCTTGCGGTAAATAAGTATGTTATTATATATTATGATTCACTATATACGCGTGGTACGAAGTTACACAACAATCGTATAGGTGCAAAAATTAGAGTATATTATATTATTATACGCACCTAGCGTCGAACGAAAAATGATCGATCGTTCGATATAACTTTATTACTTATTAGGTAGTATACATAATAATAATAATACAATGCGGTCGGTTATAACTCACGCGTCTGCGGATACGCTTGACCATATTAAATTTGGCGATATATTAGCGTAAACCGCTCGAATGATTGATCGTGGGATCGTAGAAAGTTTCTTTATGCGTTAAAAAAAATGATTTTTGAACCCTCTTCGTACGCTGTCGCATACTATTTTACTATACTACGCACCTACTAGTATGGCGGTCATATATTATTATTATTTGTACTCACGTTTACTATGTACTTAGTATTATGTAGAGAGAAGAAACCATAACGTTAACGTGCTTAGCACACACGTGTGCAGTGTGGTGTTTGTGTGTATCCAGGTATAAACCGTAGTTAATGACCTTCCAAGACGCGCACGCACACGTAGAGTCGGCCGGTCCACATCACTGCACTTCTGTCGTCTGGCAGCGGAATAGTAATCGGATGCATTTCACGCAAGTGCACACGAAAATCGTATTACTTTGCAGTACAATAACACGCTATATAAATAACAAACATTATAATGATATGTGTGTGTGTGTGTGTGTATTTTAGATACGTATAATATATACACCGCAGCAAGCGCGTGTCCGTTATACAGAGCGAATCACCAAGCGTGTTCGTTGCTCACCCTCTTTTTTTGTCATCTGCAATTTTATTTTTTATTTTTTTAAATATTCTTGAATTCTTGAGAATTTTTTGTACTACTCGAGAAGAGTCATGTGAAGATACAGTCATTTTTTTTTTCCAAACGAAAACTCCCCTACTATAAATTATTTAGTGAACAATTTTCTGAAAAATTTGCCTTATCGAAATCAAACTTAAATTTATTAGTTTTTAAGTAATTTAAATTTTTGTACCAGA
Source organism: Aphis gossypii (assembly GCF_020184175.1). NCBI lineage: Eukaryota > Metazoa > Arthropoda > Insecta > Hemiptera > Aphididae > Aphis > Aphis gossypii. The sequence continues at coordinate 77,488,625 of NC_065530.1, forward strand.
TGTAATAGCTAATAAGTCTGTGATAATAAAGATTTGGAAAATATGGAGGCTTAATATCTTATAAACATTGGAATAACTAAAAAATGGACTCGTTTAAATACTAAATTAAGCGTACATCCAAATTTTTGAAAATATATTATTTTCGTAGGTATGTATTTAAAAAGGTCAAAAATGAGAATTTGAATATATTCATTATTTTATGAAAAAAAAATTAGGGGTGAGTATGCTTGGAGTATCACACTGTATACACGTCCTATAATCCGACTTCGACGCGATATAGCGATAAGAAAAATTCAAATGCGCGCAAAAATTACGGGCGGCTGAGCGCTCTCGATATATATCGATCACTTTCACTGGTCCTGCTTTCACCCGCGCGGTTAAACGCAAACACACACACGGTTATTATTACCTTGCGCCTGGCTACACAACACCTCTGCGGGCGACGAAAATCTGTACGACAATAATAATAATATTATTATTATATACGCACACGCGTAACGCGACACATAATAATCATATAAAGCCGCGGTGGCGTAATTTGGCCGTGTTTGTGGGTGGGGGATGATATTTTTGTGCATTTTACCTGTAGCCCCGTAACAAAAATTTTGTGTGCATCATAAGCGAGGTGCTTATACAATGCCATCAGTGTGGTATATGTACCTATTATAATAGTACATTGCATGTGTATAAAATATGTATGGCCGCGTGGAAACAAATAATTATATAATATTTAAATATTCATGTACAAAAAAATATTTATACATTATACGACTTCGCTAATATGTGTGATTTCCCAGAAAAAAAATAATATTTGACCACTTCAGTGGTTTATTTTAGTAATATTATCTGATTTATGAACAATGTATAAACATGTTATAAGCACAGCTAGCATAGGAGGGAGGGATTCGAAGTTTTTTGTATTATTTTTATAAAACTATAGTCTATAGGTAATAATAGTGTCTTGAATAAGTATATATACATTTCAATGGGGTAAGTAGGTTTTAAAAAAGTCATATAATCTCCTCCCCGTACTTCAGTACTTGGCAATATTAAAAGCTGTTGTTCTATGAGTACTTAATTGGAACATAAATTATTAATATCAATAATTAAACAAAGTACACATCAAATAAGTATTAATAGGAAAAAATAAACAATTAATAAATTATCATATTATGCATAAGTATATTATTTGATATAGTAATTATTTCAACAAAATGTTGTTCTTATATAGTTGTATAAAACCATCAATTGTTAAAATTACTACTTTACTATTATAGAATAGTAGTATAATACTACAGTAAAGTTAGTTTACCTAAAATAATTATTTCTTCATAACTCTTTTTGACCTATTTATACACATGACAAATTTTCATTTTTTTTCTTCTATAAATATTAATAAAACATTATTCACAGGGTCACAATTCTCGAAAATGTAATACAAGTTCCCACATAAGTCGTTCTATCTCTGTAAAAAAATATTAAAAATAAATACATACACGCATAACTTTATTTTATAAGCATTTGACGAACTTCGTTTAAAATCAAAAAAAAATGTAAAACTATTTTCTTGTTAGAAATTCATAAAAAAAATTTTATCCAAGTTTTAAAAACTGAATAGTACAAGATTCTTTTAAGTATTTCATACTGAAACCATAAAATCTAATAACTTAATAAAGATAGTTATTTTGATGGGAATCTTTTTAAGTTCAAATTCGAATAAAATTACTGATTTAAACGATAAATAACAGTGTTAATTATTTTTTTATATAATTTAAAAACATTATTCGTGGGAATTTAAAACTTTTTAGAATATTGTATTATGCATTTTACTATACGTACATAATGGAATTTTTCATTCTATCTGTTAATCTATTTTTACCGTTTTACAGTATTTACAGATAAATTATATGAATTGATATAATATAGTAAAAATATAGATCATTAAAATAATTAAATATTAACATTCATATAATAAATGCAAATTGACATAGGAACCATAATATTAAAACTAAAATAAATTACTAATAGCTGTATCAAAAAAACATATCATGAAATATACTCGGTGATATAGGCTAACAGACCGTTTCCGTTCAGAATCGTTTTTCGTATACAATGATAATCATTGAATCCAAATTTAATACACTCATAACCATGACCCACTCAACACCTAATTTACAGAAGAGTGGTACCCATTTTTTAAATTTTACTGTTTTTTCATGATCCCATTATATTTACGAGATTGAAGATCATTGGGTACATTTCGTGGGAACACCCGCATACAATATTGCAAATCCAAAAAATGTTAAATTAAAAGTATAATTATTAGGGTTTAAATATTCGAATAATTTCAAGTTATGTTGTACGACGATTATACTACAGACTGTATATTATAGAAGAAATAAAATTAAACCATTTAACAGCCAAAAACCACTTTACAGGAAAAGCGATCACGCTTTGTAGAAAAGTCGGACTTTTATCTTTAATTATATTATTATATCATCTAAATTTTATCTGAAAGACGAACATTTTATTCAAGTCCTATTACACTCTAGTATCAAGTGGATCTCGGACATAGAGTAGATCACTATAATGGGTGTGTTAAATTTGAATGCAATGATAGATATCATTGTATACAAAAAACTATTTTGAACGGAGATGATTTATCAGCATGCCGATCGGATAAATTTTTCACTATGTGATGAAAAAGGTTGTTTATGTTTTATTGTTTTAATGACCTGAATATACCAAAATAAATACTAAAAATTGTATGAATTTTAAATTGCAAAATTACTTGCAAAATTTCACGGTTTTGACATATTTCATAAAAATTTGAACTTTAAATACTTATAAAAAAGATTTAACTGTAATAAGAACAATATTCAAGAAACTTTATAACTTTATACCTAAAGTTTTTTAGGCATACAAATTTTTTTTTATCAATATTTCAAAAAAAATACTTGGAAAATTCAAAAATATCAGTTATCTATAAACAGCTCAAAAAAGCAAGAATATTTTGAAAAATTAACCGTGTATAGATAAAGTTAATATAAACATTTTTTTAAAAATTTCAAAGATTCGTTTCTGAGTTATAACAATATAAAAAATAGATTATGTCAAAAACTGGTTTTGTGTACAATTCCAGTCTTTCGTAACTTTTTTGTGGTTTTTCCCGATGTTTTTGAAAACTGCTGGAAGCTTCTTACTATTAACCTCTGGCCTCTGCAATACATCAAGAATATTCAATTTTCCACCGGCAACTACCCCTGAAGTTTTGAATTGAAGCATTATTTCGACAAGTGATGTTGTGCATAGATACAAAAACAATAAAAAAACACATATCATTGTAGAATCATTTCATTCAGAATTTAAAAGTAAAAACTCTAATCTTTATCATTTTAAAGTCCACCTGTATAAACTATAAAGTCTTCCTTTTTCAAATAAAACAACCCTCATCGAAATCAATTTCACAGCGCACGAGAATTTTTCTTGTTAGGCAAGTTTTCGTACTAAAAACGCTTAAACTCAGACACTCTTAAAGTTTAAGTTTCTTAAAACTTTTAATGTTTTTTCATCTGTTATTATCGAAATTCTATTGATTAAAATGAATTATAATAAGAACAAATAAATGCATGGTTCATTAAGAGGACATTTTTAGCTTTGTATTAACTCTACGTTATTTTATAAATATAGGTGTAATGAGTAAATCGTTGGTGAATATTATACCAGACGACTGTTTTTTTTTTCGCGAATCGCTGTAGTTCAAGATATAAATCTCCATGTTTTTATCAAAAATGAAAGAAAATTATTTTTAATTTTAATTTTAAAGTTTTATCGAACGATTAATGTTTTTTATACTATTCGACTTTATCACACAGTAATACTGAAATATGTTAACCGGTGTTATAAATGTAAAATGATTGATAATCAATTCTTGATAAATTTATTTTTATAAATAAATACATGTGTACGATATGAAATACGTGCACGTTTGCATAATTCAGTACATATAGTGTATAATAAGAAATTGTGAAGACGTATTCGACGCAATACGATTAATACGTTATGATATACAAGGTACGAGGACATGACGCAAACTTGACGTCGGTGGAAAATATTGTAAAAGCCGAGGGAATTGAATAACATTATATATTATTATATTTTTGTATGAGTGCGCGAAATAACAACAGGAGAAAAGAGAGGAGCTTTGCAAAATTGAAGCAGAGAAATCCTCCGGAGGACATCGCGTGTGTATTATATATTATGAAGAAACTTGTTGTGCTATTTTTTGAACAGTTTTTCAAACACAGTAGGTACAATATAATATTATATTGAACACTATGTTATACACGTGGGAAAACCAAGGACCCGTCCGCCGCCCCACGATGGGATGTACGTCTTATAATATACGATATCCGTCGTTCAGCCTTGTGCGTAATGCGAATGCAATACCTAATATAATAATATAGTCGACGTACTTTCGGACGACGAAGACGGATTTGTGTAATATACGATTTTATAATAAAAAGAGAATATTATATAAATATAATATATTATTATAGACGTCTATGTCCGTTTTCAGGTCAACCGCGCAGTGTATGTATAATATACATTGTACACATATATACTTAAAATATAAATTCTTCCGGCGCGCGCGATTCCCGAGGACGACGACGACGAAGGATCCCAGTCGCAAGCGACGAAAAATTTGAAATGTATATAAAAAAAAAGAATAAGTCGTACAACTGACCGCCAAGGACGAGACGTCGACGGCTATTATAATAGGTACATACGTATACGCAAACAGCGTAAACGCCCTGCTCGACACCCCATATACGACTTAAACAGCAGCGACGACATTACACATATAATATATAATAATGAAATGCATTAAATCGTATCGTGTGCGCTTTACTATATTTGTTATTGTTTCTTTTTTTCTTTTTTTTTTCTCGCCATAACAATCCGTAAAAACGTGTATAGGCGGTACAATGCACCGATGTAAAGCTCTGCAGCGGCGGTCCCGCTGGGCGTAGTCCAGATTTAAAAAAAATCACGTATAACAATACGTGCGTGCGTGTTTTTGTATGTGTGTGTGTGCGTGTGTGTGAATGCATATATGAGTGAGTGTGTACGTGCGCTTGCGCGTATGAGCGTACGTTGTTTCTTATTATTAATTTTTTTTTCTTTTTGGATTTCGAATCTCACACGACTGGAATACTCAAGTGGGGCTGAGGTCGCGCCAGGTAGGACGTGCATATAAAACAAGAGGCGAACACTGGCCGCTCACCAGTGCCGATCATCGCGTTACCGCTCGCGAAAGTGAATTCGATTTTATCATTTCATAATATTACTCTACTATTATTATTTTTTTTTTGTCGAGTGATTTACACGTCGCCGTATCTCATACATCATCACTACTATTAAATTTTCTTTAGACGCGGTCCTCGTCAAGATGAAGATCTATCTACTCGCTTCCGTCTTGCTCATCGCCGCATATCAAGGTAACAATTGCGCGCCAATAGATAATATATTAAAATATATGCCACGAATAATCGTAATATACGTTGCAATGTTTCTGTGCGCTTCACAATAATATACTGACCAGGGTTTTATCTCGTCTCGGAAATCGATAACACTATATAAACGCAAATTTTATCAAAAAAATCTTCACGCTTCTAGAGTTTAGCACCTACCGCTACTTATAATCGGTTTATATACCTAGCGTATTTTCTTTGATCCGTGACGAGAAGTCTTAAAAAAAAAACCAACACAACGCATCTTATGATCCACTCCTATAGGTGCGTATATTATAATAATATTGTATAATCGACGATTGGTACGGTCGGTTTGTGTGTTTTTCGACATATTTTCGTCGGTTTATGTAACACAGTCCGTTGTGTTCGTGTTTCCGAAAATCCGTCAGTATACAACGCGACACACAACATAAACGACGCGTATTCGATGTGTTACATCATGCAACCCGGACACGAAGAGATCGGTGAAGCAATGAAATATACGCGACTATGGGTATAATACAATATAATAATGCGTTCGTATATTAAATTATACTCGTGGGTAATGGTGTGACTTATATGTGTCGCGCATACCGCAAATTATGGCGTATTATAATAATATTATATACAGGCAACATTGCAGTACCTATACGCCCGACATATTAATAATATAATATAGGTAAACGTAGTACCATATATATATATATACTATATATATATATATATATTATATATATATATATAGTATGTGTGTATGGTGCATATAGGAACGGCAGAGTGAAAGAAAAATAAAAAATTTCAATCCAGCTATACCTATATTATGTTTGTGGTCTATCAGCGGTGTGGGAAAAGTGAAATTTTGACAAGTTTCTTCCTCCTATGTATCGTGGTATATATACCTAGAAAATTCTGTTACCCGCGCAAAACATATTTCCACATACGCGCAACATGCACACAAACAATCTGTCTGTTATAGTGTAATATATAAAATAAACGAAAAATTGATTAAGTATATTTATAAAAATTAAAGAGATAAGTACGTGCGGTATGTAAATTTCCATGTCTTTCATAATAAGAATATTTTATCCTAATGCTGGACTATATAAATACATCCATGTATTCAGAATTTCGAATCGAATTTTTTACTCAAATTCCTTCTTATTATATTTATAAATTGTCGACAGTAACATAGTTAATTTCATACATGTCTTATAAACTCAATAAGAAAACCAAATTCAACAAAGACAAAATAATTATAAACACAAAATTCCAATATAAAAGTAACGTGCAGAGCAAAATAAATGTTCCTCTTTATTACTTAACAGTGATCCTTAAAATCTTATCTGCTGCAGGTACTATACATAATATGCTTTTTCCCATCCGAGGTGGTAATTTTTAGGAATTATTTGTCGCTGCATAATTTTATGACGATAACACGCTTACAATCGTCTATATAGATGAGCATCATGTCAACGGGTCGTCGGACGTCGTTCGCTTCTTTTGTGCGTAAAGTATAATACGATAATATAATTAAAGATGAACACTTCAAAACCAGTAAACTGATAAATATTTCTCGGGGTGCAGTTAGACGAGAGCGCAGTAAGCACGTACCTGTTATAATAAGTGCTCGCGCCTGTGACAGGAAAAGTGGGAAATGGCGACGGATATTACAATAATTAAAAGTGTTCACATATTGTTGACCGTGCTCGTATAGACTGTACAGTGTTAGTGTGTAATGCTTGTAAAGTAACATAAAGGCGATCGGGACACGGGGTGGTAGTGAGAGTGGGAGATTTAAGACTTATAAACGCGCGTTTCTTACTCGATTTTTATGAACCGGAAGACTAAGGTGTGTTTGTGTATACATTACATAATGGCCGAGACGTTTTCGAACCTAAAGACTGAGGAGACGTAACGCCAGTGCCTAACCCTTTTTCTCTTTCTCTCTCTCTCTCTCTCTCTCTTTCTCTCACTCCTCTCTCTTTCTATGTATGTATAGATTTTTCTCTCTATCTATCTGCTTCCACTGGCTGTAACGGGGCGGCCACTCACCTCTAGCGACGACGGCCACTCCAAAATGTGACAGCGTCTAATGAATAATGGATTGCCGATGATAATAATAATAATAATATTAAAGCGAGTCGACACGATCGATGAGCTCACGGAAAACGCGCATATATTATCAATTACGCAATTATCATAGCATTCGTACGCCATATACATATTATGGTATATTAGATACCTATATAGAAATAATACCAATAAGTGTATAATAACGCATATATACGGAGATTAAGACTTTTGTCAACTTTTAGGCACGCCCAAGGACGTTGATAACCTACATATTATATTATACATGTGTGTTGTTACTGTGTCTGAGTGTGTGTATTGTGTGTTATGCAGACAAATAAATATATATTATACGACATAACATGGTGACCGTGTGATATAATAATAATAATAATATAATTCCGTTTTCTCTGCTAAAGAATGTCGTATGTAACGAGATTATGCAGCGCGCGCGTGCGTTTGATATTATTATTATATATATTCGCACCCATTGCCTAGGACCATAAAAACGAGTTCGCTTTCTATCGGCGACGCCGCCGTGTTCACTTGGGCTTGGTCTGGCCACAGTCCGGTTTTCGTCTTCCTGCAACCGTCCGTCCGCGGTTTTATCCTATGATATAACAATATAATATTAATATTATAAAATATCGTACTCGTTATATTATTGTATAATATTGTCGGGCGGTCACAAATCGGTAGTATAATATACACTCGCACTCGACGCATTCATCGTAAATTCGTGAACATACTATGATTAATAGTACCTAATCAACGGAGTAGAATACTTATGTGTACAGGGAAGGGCACGCGAGTCTTGGACTTACGTGTATAGTTTATACGTTTACGCAACAATCGATACAGTCGGATATCCATAAGCGCACATGATTGCGACACCCACGAACGAGACACATTACAATACTTTGAATATATTATATGTAGAGTGAGAGAGAGAGAGGAGAGAGTCAAATCGTTAATACGCACATTAATAGTCGTCGTCGATCCGTTCTTTTTATTATAAATAAATTGTCCTTCTTCGTTTTCGTGTGCGTAACATGGGTGACCTAAAACGAGACCATCATATTACATACCTAATAACGAGCTGCAGTGTGGAAATAAAAATAAATTCGCCTGTATATTATAACGAAAACCGGCTGCAATCTTCATTTGATGCGCCGCACGCCGGCGGGACATCGCGTGCGTGACCCACAAGAGTGACCACTGTCGCCGCCGCCGGTCGTACCTATATAGTCAAAACTGGATACAACTACGTATATTATATTATATTATTATTATATATTGCGCACGTATTAATATATTATTATTGCCCATATACGGCGTGTGTCATAATTATTATTATCATCGTCATTTTTGACCCAGAAACCCGGGGCGAGTTCCATTCCCGGTGTTTCGTAATCGCCTATGGTTACAGAATAGGCATCTACCGCTACACGGACACCATTAAAAAATGTCTCTATACACAATATATTTATTGTACTTACGTAGGTATACATCCGTTGCAATATAATAATATAATGTATATACGGACGCGTTACGCGTACAAACTCGTAGGCGGGCGGGCCGAGAAGGGTAGAGTGACAATTGTTTTCGTATACCATTGTACGCACACGCCGACGGACGCGCAAACAGTAATAATAAATATATAACAACGATATACATAGATAAAACGATGACGAGAAGTGAGATGTAAAATAAAAAGCTGCAGAATCATACTTGCGATCGTACCCATCTAAAGGTCATCGAGCGATAGAATCCCATGGCTCCGGAGGCGACTACAATAATTGTATACGCATTCTGTATAGGTGTTGTGCTGCTGCAGTGGTCCAGCCACATGTGATATTATTATTATCATCAGCATTATTAAATACAATACGCGTACTCTAATAACTCGTGTGAGGAGGCCCGTGCGTGTGTCTGTGAGCACAAAAATATTATAATTACATAACTACGTCATCGTCGTCGTCGACTACCACGTTTTGAATACCTCCGCCGTCTTAGCGACGCGTTGCATAAGACGACCGGACACAATGGAGCACGCCCCAAGGTCCTGGGAAACAACTATATAATAATAATAATATTAATAGTAATAGTAATAATATACCTATAACGAGCGCCATGTTTATTAACATTATAATTATTGTCGTCATCGTTATCGACCACCGTCGTCGTGCCTATATGTAATATGTGATAAATAATAATATGCTCTTCGTTTATACATTCACAGTTCACGGCCAGAGAGAAGAGTTCAAGTGCCCGGACGACTATGGTTTCTACCCACACAGCTCATCGTGTGACAAGTACTGGAAGTGCGACAACAACGTGGCCGAGCTTAAGACTTGCGGCAACGGTTTGGCTTTCGATGACACCGACCCCAAGTACCTGAAAGAAAACTGTGATTACCTACACAACGTTGACTGCGGTGCTAGATCACAATTGGGTAAGACTCAGTCAACAGTATTTAAATAATGATTTAAGATTTTAAACGTCGACTTTCATAGAACTTTCTGCGACCACCAATCGCGTATAAAACCTTCAAGTTATATCTTATATTTACCTCTTTCCTCCACAAACATAACTAATAACTACTATACTCTATCGGAAAGTAATTGCACTTTATCGATAGTCTCTATTTTGAACTAGTTTGATTAACTACATTCAATTCCCAAACTTTTTTAGTCTTCTCTACTATACAATTCATATTTTCCTTGATACGACACAAAGTCTTCTTCCTTGGAGTTTTCTTCTGTTAGATTACAACCCTTACTGTTTTATATTTTCCTCTCCTTTGTTAGGTGACCTAACATATACATGTGTTTTTTTTCTTAAATGAAGCTCATCGCAGGTGCTAGCTTTACTCCGTCGTACAATTATACGTATTGTATATATTTGTATATCTATAATAATAATTATATTTTATTATGTCGTGTCATGACAATAACTTGAATAATTTATCCAATTTAGAACCTGCCATCAGCACACCTCACTGCCCAAGATTATACGGAATCTTCCCAGACGATGTCAAGTGCGATACCTTCTGGAACTGTTGGGGAGGTGAAGCTAGCAGATACCAATGTTCCCCGGGTCTGGCTTACGATCGCGAATCCAGAGTGTGCATGTGGGCCGACCAAGTACCTGAATGCAAAGTTGAAGGTTAGTATACTTCATACTATAATGTGATAAAGTATTTTAGTCAAGCATACTTGAATTATGAATACACAATAGTATCAATTTGAATTACGGCGTACTTATTATTATTATTTTGTGGTCTACCACAGAAGTAGCAAACGGTTTCAACTGCCCAGCCGCCGGAGAAGTATTGGCTTCCATTGGATCTTTCAGCAGACACGCTCACCCAGACGACTGCAGAAAATACTACATCTGCTTGGAAGGCACACCCAGAGAATACGGTTGCCCGATCGGCACAGTTTTCAAGATCGGTGATTCCGACGGCAGTGGAAGCTGCGAGAACCCCGAGGACGTTCCCGGATGGTATGCAAACACGACATAACTATTATAGTTTTTATTCTTTATAGTATTTCGACACGTGTACTCGCTACTCACCCTCTATAAAATATAATAGACTTGACATAATAATGCATAGGTATAATATGATTATAGTGATTACGCTTATTACGTATTATGCATCGCCTAGTATTATTTGTATACTTTTTAGTGATTTATGCTCGAAACAATGTATTCTCTGTATTAGGATTACTATGACCATACTGCAAATAATAATTTTACAATCATTTAGTGTAATACCATGCAGAAATCTAGACCACATTATTATATTCTGGTATAGCGTATAGGTATTTAACAGTTGACATCTATAACAAACTATTTACGATTAAATGATCTATTTTTACTTATGGAGCATCGTAAGTTAAATTGTACGCACATACCTAAACGTGGTTATATTATAAGACATCAGACCGAATATTATTTTCGTTTAAATTTTCGGTGGTGATTTAACACTTTTATGATCGCCTAAAACCCATGGAGGTAATGTTTCGATATAAATTCTTTCCCTAAAGAGTTAGTGAGTACACGTGAAAAAATTACTTATAAACATATTATATACAATAATTAACATCTCGGCGTGCATGATGTGGCTGCATGTGGTTTTCAAACCGTCATCGTCGCAAGGGTTGAAGCGTGGTGAAAACCGAAAACACGCAAGTGCATGGCCCGCGCGACGGATAAGAGTACTTCTCAGACGTTTCTTCTATATTATATTCTATATAACACAAGTTTAAACTGATAAAGTCGGTTTTTTCTCTTTCGAATCGTTTAAGTCTCCGACGCAAATTTCATTATATAATATGCATATTATTATGCGCATTTCATCGGTGCGGAAAAACCACAAACACAGCACGCTACAAAGGTGCCACCCAAGTGTTTATTATATATTATACATAGGTATATTTTCTTATCGTTTTACAGATATTGTTTCTTTAATATGTATTTCCTTTTGCGAAAGCGCTTTTACTAAAACAAACATTAGACGTCAATTCGCAATTATAATATAATATACAGGTATACCTCCAACGCGTGCAGATAAATACGAAATTATAAACCACTGCAGCAGAGAGAGGCATATTATAATCATTATTGCAATAGTCGAGTGTGAAAACGTTTTTACCGTGATATTAATGCGGTATATTAGAATAATACGAATCGTTATACACAGATAGTTTCACGGGCCGATTGCACAGTTCTAGAAGCGGCGAGAACGAAATATCACCGCCGTAATCTCCGCGCCACAATATTATATTATATTAGATATACCTATATGTATAATATATAATAAACACTGGCACAAGACACAACACATACATCGTAACTACATAATGACCGGGTGCGTGCGTGCATAACGATATAGATATGTATATATAGGTTTTAATTGTACAAATCTCCATATAAATTATGTATCTACGTAGTGTGTGTTTGTGTGTGTTGTACGCATAATATGATGTGAGTTAACAGCGTGTGGTATGCGGCTACGATATATTTATATGCGCACAGACGTGTCTGTAAATACATAATCTTATTATATCGTCCGAAATCTTAAAAAAATGTAAATGTGTATCGCGGAGTTTGAACCACAAAAAGTGAAAGCGATACTACGCTTCTATGTGTTAGGTATATACCTATTATACAGACTATATTTATTTACTGCTACAGCGGTCTGCAGCAGTATATAAATATTTGTTGTACATCGCGACTATACCTACCTATCTACGGATTTTAACCCGCGGCGGTGGAAGAAAAAGTTCCCAGTCTAGTATATACGACTATATATAATATACCTACGTTGTACATAATAATATATAATATTTTAGACCGTGTATATAGTATCTATATAATAATTTAACGACTTTACGACCGCGTGATGTTTGGATTTAAAATACATTATATATGTGGTGCCAATGAAAGGAAAAACGCCCATCCCGAGGAGTAGGAAAATCGTCTTATATATATACCGCTCATTATTATCGCTGAAGTAAAAAAAAAATTTAAATATACTTATAACACGAATTCCTCAAAACGACGTGCATATAGCGTTATGCTGTACGCTCCGCGCGTCTCCTCCGTTGTTCCGGTGCAAGTATTCCGCCCCGGGTTAGGTTTTTTTTTATAAGCGGTTATGATGATGCTTTCACAGAATCCGATTCATAATTGGCCCGAGTTCAACTGCAACTGTGTGCTCAACACCCATCCCGCTGCAATTATTGTTTGATATGAAATTCAATTACATACCTATTAACATAATATACGCGCAATTACATAATAATATAAAGTAGGTTCCGAGATTATGTCGCATAAAATTATATCGTAGTGCTCGACCAAAACCTGTTAAATCGATAATTGTGTTGCATTTGACATTACATTTTTTTTTCGACGTACACGACCGACGATCGACCCGCTCCTTCGAATCGTATGCGCACTCAATGACACCGTGTATACCTGTATGTATATAATATAATATATCGTAAATGTTTTTTTTAATATACTGTGTTGAATATTTATCTCCGACGCATCCTTCGGGTTTTTCTTAGACTATCCACTAAACACACACACACACATATAAAATACATTATGTATAATAATATTACACACGTAAATATTTATAAATGTATCTATAAATATTATATTAGGTATATACATGCGTTACATGTGACATTTGTATAGGTATTATATAGTTAGGTAGTGATAATATTATATTTAGTGATATACATTAGCATAATATTAATATGATAAATAATATATAATAACGACTCGGCGACGACCGTGGACGGAGTAAAAAAAAAAAAAATCAAAACAAACCTACCTATGTGTGTACGCAGTGAGGACTACTACGGTGACTTGGATCTGAAGGCGATCAGGAAAAGCGAACTATTATCCGGGCTAGACAACAAGTCGAAACAATCATCGTCGGCCGAGTCCAAGCCAGCACCAGCAGCACCCAAGGCACAGCCACAGAGGCAACAACAACAATCCAACAGGCCACAACCCCAACAACAGCAGTCCAACAGACCACAACCCCAACAACTCCCAGTCTCCTCGCAGTCGTCCAAAGACTACGAAGACGCTTAGACAACTACAGCGACGTAACTCGCCCGCGGTGACGGACACACATACACAAACACGCAAACACACTGACTTTTTGAGTTTTTTTTTTATATAGAACTTACGGTTTTTGAATTGCGTGAGCACCGAATTTTCTCTCCCCAACCCCTATACTACTTACTACCCCCGCCCGACGTATATAAAATTAACGATTTATGTATAGAGGATTTATATACAGGTGCTCACACAATTTAATACGTTTTTTTTTTTTAATTATTATACGTAATATTATTTTGTTTCCTTTTTTTTATACGCTTTTTTTTTTTAATCGACGTCGTACTCGAATTCGATCGACTGTTCCGTCCGTTCCCCTAATCCCCTGTGTAATTTATCCCTGTTCCCATGATTAATTGTAAACAGTTACGGTTAACACATCAATGCGACGGTGGCAGCAGCTGCAACCGCAAATTGCTACTTTTAATACTGCCGCTGGACATTCCTATCACCAATACACACACGTTTTTGTTTATATGTTTTCGTATTTAAGTGCAAAAATCAAAAAAAAAAATATATTTAACTACCCGAATTTTAATTCAAAACACAATCAATACAATATGTGCATTTATTATGTATTAAAACCCCAACCGTTACATTTTAGTTAGGTAATCCACATTGTCCCGTTCACATATATATTGCGTTTTTTTAAAACATGTATGTATAAAATAATTAATTCAATTTATATTATACAATACTATATAAAAAATATTTTGTACAAATTGCGCCCTTTATTTTTATAATGTGTACTTGTCTTTGTAATAATTATGTTTTTTATTATTGTAAGTTTATTAATAATTCGTCATTTTATTATGATTATATTAAAAACATAGTTATTATACTAAATATATTAATATATATATATATATTTGAAAACAAATATTTTTAAATTGTTCATTACTCACCGCTGCCTTCGTCGTAATTATTATTCTATCGTAATAAATAATAATAAATAAAATTAAACTCGTCCTGTGTCCTATTCGCCTATAAACGGTTACGACGTTTCGAATGCCAACGGGTAAAAAATAAATATTCATTAACTGCAAGCGCAACACTAAAACGTCTAAAACACACTTTAGATGTACATAATATAACAGCATATAAATATATATTAATATATAAATATTATATTATAGAGATAGGTATTGTACCTTGCATGCAGCTAACACGAGCGCTTCATTCATATCTACACAATACAATAGTGTTGTAGATATTAGTAACTTTTGAATGTCGTCTTGCGAATGATTTTCAAAAACTTGAGACTTTCCAGTTTTAAAATAAAAAGGTTTAAAACATATACATCGTCTTGAGGTCATAGAACTTTTAATTGGTTATACTTGAATGAGTAGTACTTAATAAAATATAATCTTGTTAAAGCATTCACGTTTATCGTTTCGATATTCATACAGTAGGTACGCACTATTACACGCCTTTGTCTGGAATTCAAGATTGTATTATTATATAACAAAAATACGTGATATTTGTTTTGCAACAGAACAAGTTAATTTTCCTATAAGTAAAACAATATAATATACAACAATTATTAACTTTAACCCCATTGCCCGAATTTGGTTGTTCTCTAAAAGACGCGTTAAAATAATGCGTGTTGAACGTGTTGCTATAAACAGTGTTACAAGGCGTAGACACATGCAAATTATGCACATAAACGTATGATCATTTTAATCGGTATCGAAATCGATCGATTTAAACGGCGAAATTTATAAGCGTTGTTTGTGCCGGCGATAGGAATTTAATGATAATTTATATCCGGTCGAAAGCCAGAGCGGATTACGCCTATAAAAAATTGGATTTACACACACGCCCAAACATTAAGTCATACGACCGCAGCTGTTACGTGGTGTTATTGATTAAAACGGAATAATGGATAATTATTATAACGTATATTTACCCTAATAATAGTTACTCGACACGTTCGGTTTCCAACAGGGTTTTATCTAACGTGTTTTAAAAAATGACCATATGCTGGGATAATAAACGAACGGACACGATAAGAATAATTAATGCGAAAACTTAAGCGTAAAACTGCTTGAACGATATTATCATATACAATACATGTCCTATATAAATTATAATAACCAATAAGGAACGATGCATGAAAAAGCTTCTTTAGTTTTTTAAACACGAAGAACAAATCTGTAAAACAAAATCTTTTAAGTGTACACAATACGCGCGATGCTGCAGTTAACAAACCTAACACTAAAATAAAAAGAATAAGTATGAAATATTAACACATTAATAATTTATTTACGTATTATTTAATAAAATTGTTTTCAACTTAATTTAAGGATCACAAAGTTTAAATGAACCAAAAAAAGTATTATGATTATTCTTAATTTTAATATTTACTTTTACGTTTATAGCGAAGATTACTACGGAGATGTTGACCTAAAAGCACTTCGAAAAATTGGATACAGACGTTGATTGAGAGATGAACAAATGCACAACTCATCAAACAGAACCAAAGATATTACATACGACGGGGGCCAAATAAAAACGGGCATTGGTTAAGATACCAAACATGTTGTTATTGATGTCAAAATACAAATTATACATACATACATGCGCTTGCCAAAAAATAAATGCTTTTTTTTTATATATTGTATTATATTGTTTTGATCAAATAACATAATTTCTTAACTTTATACAAAATATCATTCCGAAACAATAATATTTATATATCATGACTAGAATGTAATATATATATATATATAGGTTATATATTGCTTATATTATATAATATTTAAGTTTATATAGAAATAATGTAAGCTAAAATATTTAACTATAAAACTTGGTACACAATGAAGCAAAAGAAAATGTTTAAAAAATCACAGTAAGGTACATTATATGCGGGTAATATAACCTGAGACATTTCGGCTGTGACACCGTGACTAGTCACATAAAAAAAAAAAAAAACAAACAAATTGAGCAAAAAATTTAAAACAGAACACAAAAACATATTAATACACAAATGTAAGTAGCAAAATATAAAATAATAATAATAAATAAATAAATGGCTGTCAACATTTTTGATTTTACTACACTAAACAAACTTTGCTCAACTCAAAGTGTTGTACACAAGGTTTTTTTTAAAATAAATCATATAAATTATGTTGTAATATAATATAATATATCTATAATAATATACTCACTTTCTTAATGATAAGAATTTAGCGAGTAGATTCACCAGTTAATAGACAAATAAGGAACTGGTTACCAGTTAAGTTTCATGTTCATGTTTGATAAACATTCCCATAAAATATTAATATTATACTATAATTGGATCTGAATTGCTAGTTGCAATTGCAAAACTGTTCAACACATATAACAATAATGAAATGTGCATCAAGTAAAAAAAAAATTAACAGAAAATAATTAAAAAATAATTTTCAGCGAAATGAATAGTAACTAGATCTGTCATACAATTAATTAGGTATAATGTGTTAACATTGTTTTTCATAATTTAATATTATATTATTATGTATAAATTGTCTTTTTAAATTGCTAAATTAAATATTATATATCGAACATGATTTAATAATTTATGTTATAACGTTCTAATTAAACAGTGTAGTTCACTCACTGTTTTTGGGAACAGATTCTTTACGTCTCTGTCCACACAGTAGTTGTCATATATCGTTAAACTGGCAAACGACACGTCTACGTGGTTGAGGTGTATATCTTCGATCTTTTTCATCCAATTTTGGTTGACCAAATAATCGTTGTTGGTAAAATGTGTGTAGAGGGGAAGATCCACTTTCTGATAGGCGACGTGGCGGTGGAGTTGGTGGAACAGGAGAAACGTATCGTCTAGATAAGGCTGGAGAACCTTCAAAAGTCTTACGCACGGGTGCCGGAGAGGCAGGACACACCTCACGTCTTGTAACTAAAGGCGATGAAATTACTGGTGTGTTTTGGTTTCGTGGTGGAGGACTAGGAGGAGTTTTGCTCCATGGAGCAAATTTGAGGTAGGTAGAAATCAGACTCTTCCTTGGACTAGGTTTCGGTGAATCTGAGGGATTAATTTCTCTAGGAGTATTTCGTTCAAACCGACTTGGAGATACAGAAGATGACCTAAAAAAAATAAATATGAAGTTAGGTTTACTTTGAAAAATGTGAAATCAAAATTGTTTTAATTTTTCATAAACAATTTCAACTTATCAATAAATTTCAGTATTCTCACCTAGAATGGTGTTGGTTTTGTTGATGATAAAACCGTTGCAGTACTAATGGACTAGTATTTGCAGAAACATTGCCCCCGTTTGTCAACTGTCCCGTCAATTGTTTGTACGGTGACAACAACACTGAAGGAGGCACTTCCATACTTGGAAAACGTTTCACAGGTTTTGGAGAGTCAATTACCATATTTCTAAACATAGTAAAAACCAAACACACATTTATTAATGGTATAAACATTAAACTACTTTAACTAACCCATTAATTTTGTTTTTATCAATTAAACTCAAAGAAGGAATTTGATTATCTGACATCTTACGGACACTAATAGGAACGTTTTCTACAGCCGGTTTTGCTGTTCTGTAAATTTTATAATTTATTAATGACAATTGTTTTTATTTATTGATTGAAACATCAGTTACACAATTAAAATATTAGCAACAAGTCATAAACCATAAATATAGCTAAAATTACTTGGGTATTATATTTTGACTTGTAGCTTCAGCATACCATTCAGCAACATTCACTGTTTTAATCATATATTTTTGTAAAAATGGGTGTTCTAATAATTGTTTGTATTTTGGTCGTACTTTGTAATCCTTAATCAAACTAAAAATATATATATATTTAAATACAAAAATAAAAAAATTATACAAATTATTTAGTATATTTTCTAAATACTCACCAACTAGATACAAAATTTCTAAATTCTAAGGTGAACTCTTGATCTTGAGGAAGTGAAGGAGGATCATCATTTAAAACCCGACTCAACACTTCAAAATCACATTTACAATCACGATACGGAAACACCCCCGTAGCCAATTCAACTAATGTAATTCCCAAACTCCAAATATCAGATCGTATATCATAATCCAGTTGCCTGGGTTCAATTCTTTCAGGCTGAAAACCCAACATTAAATTAAAACAAAAAAATAAATAAATAAATAATTAATTTTGATTTGATTTTACATCTAAATTAAGAAATACATACAGCCATGTAAGCAGCACATCCAGCATTTTTAGTACGTGCTTTAGAATCAACTAATCTACCAGAAATACCAAAGTCACATAGTTTTACATTTCCTTTTTCGTCCAGCAAAATATTTGATGGTTTAACATCTCTATGTATAACATCATGAGACTCTTTTAAATAGCTCAATGCTTTTACAGTCTACAACATAAATTTTGCATTATTTACATTATTTAATTTTGAAGATTTCTTATACTTACATGTAAAGCAACTTTCCCAAGTACGTCTTCTGGAATTGGTGCCTTAAGTCTTCTCAAAAGACGATCAAAACAAGTAGCCATCAATTCCATGCATATACACACATCTGATTCAGTAATAAATGCACCCAAACATTTAACAATATAAGGACAGTCATGAGACTTGAGTACCACTTCAAGATCAGTAGTAATACGTTTATTTTCTTCACTATTTCCAGACCTTCGCATTTGCTATAATATATGAATAAAAAAGTTTATAATTAATAAACAAATTAATCAATTTAGAAAAGTACAACTCACTTTAACAGCTATTTCAGTATTGCTGGGTTTGTGCAACATTCTTACCACATGACCACATGTACCACTTCCTAATTCTCCAAGATGCTCTAAATCTTTCAACTCAGTTTTATATTTCTAAGCATTAAAAACAAATTGATTAAATAACAATTAACTTAAAATTTCTTAACATAAAATACTGTACTAACGATTCCATTGATAGTCAGTAAACCACTCATTTTCATGATCTGTTTCATCTTGACTTCGACTTCAGAAGTATCCTCAACCCGAGGCTGCATCAGTACGCTTACTGGTAGGTCAATATGCTTACGAGTCCTAGTTGGCGTTCCCATGTCACCAACTAAAATTAATAGAGAACAAATTATAATGAAGCCATCAAGGTCATGATGGTATTCTTTTCAGCAGGTATGTTATACTATAAGTACAGAAAAAAATACAAAACTGGGCGTATACTCACGTTGTTTGGGTCGTCTCCCCGATCCCTGTCTGGGACTGGAGAGTGATGGAGGAGGCATCTCCTCAACAGTATCGCTGTCCGCCTTCAAACGGGCTTGTAAATTCAAAATTTTGTTCTCCAGAAACGAAGTGGTCATTTTCGAACAAGTCCGGTTGAACGTGTTTTCATCAATTAAACTCAAATCACTGACGATGCACAACACGACCCCAAACTCATGGTACAATTATCACAGACTTAAGGATTAAAAACTATTTTTAAACACCGTTTTCGGGGAAAATTTATCAATTATTAAATTTGATGTTATTTTTATTGGCAGCAAAATCGTCCGTCAATGTTATTCTTATCACGAACCCTTGACAGGTCTATACAGTAGGACCGGTGTTTTAAAAACGAAAAAATCAATATGATTTCAGCATAGCCAACCTACTCCAGGGACCTTATCACCGCCGCTGTACTATGATAATACACGTACGCGAATGATAACGTAAGATGAAAAACAAAGACGATTTTATATAAATGTGGCTGTTTGGTGCTTGTTTAGGACGATTTTGTCGACGTTCGTTTAACTCCGCCCGACTACTGTCGTAAACAACCTCACTGAAGTTTCTCAATAAATGGGTAAATTATATTGTTATTTTGTTTAAAATATATTCAAGGTCGATTGAAAATTACATTTAAACTTACTTAATTTACGTCTTAATAATTTTATTACACGATACAATAATGACAATTTTTCAGGTATATTGTTTCTAAGACACATACGATGGGCTTAACATTGTCAACAGTTTTCACCCGTTTGTTCGGTAAAAAGCAAATGCGCATACTGATGGTTGGTTTGGATGCAGCCGGTAAAACTACCATACTTTACAAGCTAAAACTCGGTGAAATCATCACAACCATACCAACAATAGGATTCAATGTTGAGACTGTTGAATACAAAAATATTGCATTCACAGTTTGGGATGTGGGTGGCCAAGATAAAATCCGTCCTTTGTGGCGGCACTACTTCCAAAACACCCAGGGACTGATATTTGTTGTAGATTCTAACGATCGAGAAAGAGTAGCAGAAGCAGAACGAGAGCTACACAATATGTTGCAAGAAGACGACCTCAGAGATGCTGTTTTGTTAGTATTTGCGAACAAACAAGATCTTCCTAACGCAATGAATGTATCAGATCTCACAAATAAACTTGGACTGAATCAACTGAGCCAGAGGAAGTGGTATATTCAATCTACGTGTGCAACTCAAGGCAATGGTTTATATGAAGGATTGGATTGGCTGTCAAATGAACTAGCCAAATAAAATACAGCACGTTGTGCCAACTGTAACATCCTTTAATTATTCGTTAAGATTAATTCATTTATAGGTTTGATCTTAAGAATTTTAAATATTTTATTATTATTTATTCATTTCCTTGTTTCGAAGGATATTATTTTAATATTGGGATAATATATAGTACAGCATTTAATAAATAAGTATAAATCATATGAATGGTGTAAAATGTTAACATGTAAAAATTATAACACTAAAACAAAAAAATATTAAAACATGAGAAATTGTGTTGTCATTTTATTGATGTTACTTGTTATGTAATGTTTTTTATTTTTTTTTTTTTTTCATTCAATTTCTCATGCATGGATTATATTGTTACAAACAATAAATATAATGAATAATGACATATAATATCAATAATTTAATTATTGGATTCAATTCAAATAAAATAATTTAAACTATCATTTAATGAGTGGTTAAATTGTTTTTGAGAAGTTGGTTATTGGTTATAATTATACACCATAATTTATTATTTTATGATTTATCGAAATAAACTGCCAACATTTGTACGAAATAAACTTATTATTATTTATTTATTTTTAATTTCATAATAACACGACAGAAGACCAATTTATTTTTCAATATTTACGTTTGAAATCGACTTGCACCGATACGAATTAACAAACAAGACAATTATTATTTTATGCGCTAGTCATATTCTTATATCTATGCACTATGTACCCAAACAGATAGCATCGTTCGTAATTTGTAAATACATAATTGAAATATTACTATTATAAATGTATTATGTACACAATACGATGTGTAAAAAGGAGATACGAAAAATTTAACTTTGAACGTATCAAAACGTCGTAATTTCACCCTAGGGTTGTTCGTTAACCCGTTCAGATCCGCTGAGGTATTGGAAATCGCAAATAAATAAAATCTGAACGTTCCGGAAGGGCCGTCGAAAAGAGGAAATCGGTTTTCAGCACAACATCGTGCACCTTCGAACGTCAGTCTTAAATCTTTTTATCGACGTTTTATTATTCAAACTCCAGAGTCTATAGCAGTCGTATCGTATAAATTTTCGTATCGGCGAATAGTTTATCAGTGTGTCATATAATAATATAACAGACGTGTTTTACAATTATGGTCTCAAGGCGTGTCCCGGTCGTCGCCTTATTGGTTACGACGCTTATTAATAATAATAATCACATTATGACATACTCACGAGCGGTTACAACAGCAACAGTCTGGTATAATAATTGTCTTCTCCTTCGGACGATCGATTTTCCGATCACATTTTCCATGCCTAAAGTTATGACGGTAATGAAACACCGCCAAATGCTAGGAGCTAGGTTTTCCTAAATAGAAGACAACATTTAATCATTTCTATCTATGCGATATATGAGTAAGTATGTAAAGTATGTTACAGTATAAAAATGCTCATATCTCGTTTTAAAATTTAAATATTGAACAAACAGAAATTGAAAATGTTCAGTGTTGTTTGCAGCAAATGCGAGCGTGGTCGCGTTTTCAATGTTCTAAAGGGATATGGTAACTGAGACCCAAAGTAGAAAATCCCATCTATATGATATACCAAGTCTCAAAAATACCACTGGTAAATAATTATTTTTTCGGTTAATATCTTTTTCTAATAGAAGTAGAAACCCCGATCGGCGGGCGGTGACAATGATCAACCATGAACGGGGTTGTAGATAGGCCACTAAAGGTACGATTTACACCATCGCGATAACTAGGTCCTGCAATTTTCTAGTGAAACCTATATTATTACAGTTGAAGTAATAATGAGCTAAATAACTGACCATTTGTAAAATGTGTAAAAGTATACCTGCTTAATTGACACCTTTGAAATCTTGATTCTTTGCTAGAAAGTGATGTATTGAAATCGACGAGTTGTCCAACACCGAAATTAGTGTACAGAATTGAACAAAACAATCTATAGTACAGATATGAATATTTATCGAATTGTGATACTGTTGAAGCCAATCCCCTTCAGTACGTATTTCTAAAAAAAATTAAACCTAAACAAGTGACTGTAGTTAGAGGTATGAACCAATTATCTATACTGTATTACTATAAAGTATAAATAAACTACACCTAATAATACAAATTATAGGTACCATGGTATGATATTAGGTATGACTACGAGTCTCACGTCCAAGTATTTGGAACCCGTGTCATGGTACTTAGAACGAAGTGAAATAAAATAGCTGAACTTCGTATTTTATACCGACGACGATCAATATTCATAAATCATAATGTATTAATGGTTTTGTCACAATACACAGTCATAGTTAAAAATTAAATATTCTATTGTTGTAAAAGTTTCTTAAATTATGAATTAGGTATAACGTTCTGTGCGTAGTTTTATTTTTTGCCGAATCATTACAATTTAATTTAACATATATTATAGGTATGTAATTCTTAACAGTGTTAACTACTCATAAATTGATCCAGGGGAAAAATTGTTGAACTTAAAATCAGTGTATAATCGAGCAGTTACTTTTTTATCTATGATCATAACTGCTTCCTACCACGACCACGAACATATGGACACCTCATTTCAAAACTGCAACAGCCATCAACTTTAAAAAACAATTATTTAGGAATAATGGCCCGTCATTTATTTGGGAGACTTACCTACAATTTATCTGAGTAGAGCATGTATCATTTGGGAGAGAAATTAACTGATCATTCAGGTAAATTTATAAATTATTAAATTATATGGAAGTAATATACCTATTACCTATCTATAAAACAATTTTTATAATATTTTCTACTAGGTACTAAATATTATTATTTTATCGTTTTGGCTTTGGTGATAATTATTTTAAACAAAAAATCAACATACTACGTAACAGTATTAAATAAAAACAAGAATACTTATACATTAAAATTTAAAATCATAGGAAGAATATCAAATCGGAAAATTAACAACAATCGATTATGTTAAACAAATTTTGTATGAGATAACATAGAGGTACTAATAAAAAAATTTAGTTAAGAAAATAAGTATAATATAGGTAATAAATTAAATGACAATTAATATGTTTAACACATTTTTAACTGCTCCAGTTAGAGTTCACCTAACACCAAGTGTCCAAGTATCTAAAAATGAGAAGGAACAAGTATTAGTCTGTATACATTTCATAAATATATATTTATTTATAAACTCGCCCAAATGATATTATGTTATTTTGAGTCATTCACCCAAATTAAAGACCAAACTTGGAATGAGCTTATAACTATATAAATGTATAATTATAATATACAGTCAAAATTTAACAATAATATCTTTATTTTTAAATAAATATTGCATTTAGTATAGGTAATGTAGACAACTCGATTTCTTAATTTTAATTTTAATTTAAAAAAAATTCTTCGCAGTTTTGAACTGAGGTGTGAATTATATTAGAATATTAAACAGTAACTGACGAATTACGATTTCAAAAACAATGTTTTCTAGGTCGATAAACCTCATAATGAATCGCTGAATTGTTTTTTTCTCATAGACAAAACACATTTACACGACTTTTTATTACCTATTTATATAGGTAGATAATAGATTTTATTCTATGGCTTTTTAACACAAGACTGTATTTTTTTTTTGTATTCTGATAAGCCAACTACCAGCTTGCTATTGATAACAAGTAAAAACAAAATATAAACTTGCTCCGTCTGCAGTTTACTCTCGTCATTGATCATTGGATGTATCCAAAAAATACCCTAAACCATAATTTACATCGATTCTGAATCATTTTTAATTTCTATAATATCAAGTTTGATCATCACTCTTATACATTTTAAATCGCCTAACACGCATCATGGAGGCCTCTATAGAATTTGAACCGTTCATGAAGACCGGTTTTAAACTCTTACGTCGCACCAAAGATTCAAATTCTGTTAAACAATTGTTTAAACATTTCGAAGACTCTATACAGGAGTTGTACGGTAATAGTCGGCGACCAACAAACGCTGCCAAAAAAATACCTGTTCCTACCGCTTTGCTATCAAAAGATCTGGGTATTGGTATTGATCCAGTGGATGTAAGTGAAAATAATTTCTATAATACATTAACAGCACAATAAACATTTAAAAACGTTCCAGTTAGATGACGAGTCGAGCAGTTCGAGTTCTTCTTCCAGTCCAATAGCAACAACATCCAAATCCATTATAGAAGTGAACTCTTCTCCGCCACCCACTATAACATTGGAACAGGCCAAATCTGATCCTGTCATAAATATTGACTCAGATTCTGAATCAGAAACAGAAAAGGTAGAACCTTATTCCTGTTGTACTTGCAAGTATGTGAAAAACAATTATAATCACTCTGAAACGGTCAGTAATTAATTTTTTTTTTTCGTTTTTTAGTGAAAGTTTTGTTTTAATGGGAAACAGTTTGGTAGAATGTTTAGAATGCCATTCTATGTACCATCAGAACTGTCATAACCCACCAATAATTGACATAAACTTAAACGACCCTCGAATTGTCTGGTACTGTATCAATTGTAGACAGAAAGACTCTCAGAAAACTGTAAGTATAATAGTCTCATGTTTAAATTCTTGCCTTTGTAGAATTAATTTTTTCTTATTGCATATAAAGGATTCGCGTTCATCGGGAAAAGAAAGCAAGAAAAGCTCTTCCAAAAATTCTGGATCTAAAGCGGAAAAATTATCCGGTAGTAAAAATTCACAAGGTAAATTTCATAAATATTTGTGAATTATGTACAAAAAAATAATAATAAATAATATGTCTTTTTATAGGAGGCAAATCAAGTTCTAGTAAATCTAAATCATCTTCTGCTAATAGCAGTCCTAAACATTACCCTCCCACTTCAAGTACTATGATGTCTGTTATGGAAAAGAGAGTTCAAATGATGAAAAAGAAAGCAGCTAAAAAAACTGAGAAAAAGAAATAAAAACATAACATTTGATATTATATTTATAGAAAAAAAAATACTGTACATTTTTTTTTTTTAAACATTATTTTAATAAATAACATTGTTTATTTATTTTTTGATAGAGTACGTTGTTTTTCGCCAAATTCAACAATTTTTTCCTCTACAGATAAACCTTTACGTCTTCGGACAGCATTCATGTAATTTAAAGCTCGATTACCAGAATCAGCTTTTTCTCCAAAAAGTTCCAATTCTTCTTCAGTATTTGGCACCCAAAATGGATCAATATCAATTACCTATAGTGAAAAAATGTTAAAAAATAATAAATTTAAATGGTTCTTTTAACCATCATTTTAATATTTATTACCTCCCAATGACTAAAAACAAGTTGCGGACTAGCTAAACCAGATGTTTGTTTTCGTATTTCTGCTGAAAACGAAAAGCTTTCGATAACTGGCAACAAAGCAGTTATATTAAAAGTGGATGCTGAACCATGTGCCATATCTGAACTAATGACTCGACCATGACGTCTTCCCAAAACTGCATACATTTTACCTAAACAACAATATCTTATAGAAATCAATAAAATCTATTAAAACCAAAAATGTAAATTTACCTAGAATTTCAGCATTGGCTTGAATAGAACACGAGTACATAGCAGCCATGAGTCTTTGTGGTTGAGCTTGAAAAGCTTTCCGACATCCTTCTTTCACAGCTGACATGATTTGTCCAGACATAGGTCCATAAGGATCACTGTTTTATAATCAATATTCTATTTTAGCAATTTATGGTATGGTTATAATTAAGAAATGAATTATTTACCATGATGTCTGTTGTAAAACATCAACTGTCCAATCTTCAACTACAAAACACACCCCTGTCATTGGTTCTTCGCATAGAGGACCAGCCAATGTTGCTATTTGAAAACCATTCATAAAACTATTTTCATACTTTGTCAAATCGTTTACATTGTCTTTTGGATTCCATACTGACCTTGTGTAATCTGAAAAAAAAATATTGTTTACTTCAAGAGCTCTTGAATTAACAATGCACATCAATTCAGTGGCGTATTTACGGTGGTGGTCCAGGGGTACTCCCTCCCCCCCAGAGGAAAAAAAACCGATACATATTCCTGCAGTATATTTCATTAATAAGCATAGAAATTGGTATTGTGTGTATTTTGACGACGATTTCCAAGTTACGGCTAAATATAATGTGTGATAAAGGCAATAGGTATACAGTTATGATAGTTTATATAAATTACTTAATTATGTATAAACTGTGGACCCCCCCCCCACAAAAAACTAATACGCCACTACATGAATTAACATTTACGAGAATTACATGTATTAAAATTTTATAAATTTGTGAATTTAATTCACAACAGGAATTGGTAAATCACAGATTTGTACAAATCATGTATGTGTTAAAATTGTGCTTATGGTCTAAAATTAATAAATAAATAAAATTAAAAACCACGTTTTTATTCTTATCTATTTTTATATTACAAAAATGTTAAAGTGAAATTAATGAAATTGTATTTTCACTATTCAATTTGAGTATTGTTTAAAATTTAAAATTGTATTCAAATGAATGTTAAATGTAAATAAATTTCATGATAGATAACTATTGAAAAAACTGCATTCTAAAATATTAGTTTTCTATGGAGGTTCTGGTGCAAAATTAAATTATTAATCACTGATCACCCCCTACCTATGTAGCAACTAGAAAACCATTGAAAATAAAATAACATGTAATAGAAAACGCGTGATATAATAACAAAATGCATGGGTTTGTGTAAACTTAACTACACATAAAATAGAGACCTCTTGTTTATACACTTTATTCATTGACACAACTTTTTAATGAGTATTTAATAAACATTTACTTGGTATTTTATTTAATAAGATATTTGGACCACATTTTCTAGGTCCAAACGCCCAAATTTGAGAAACGTCAATATTATTTCCAAGTGCTTCTTGTAATTGAGACCTAAATGTATCAATAGCGATTTTAATATTTTTAGAAGCACTATCTTCAATTTTCAAACGTTCTAATGCATCAGCAATATTTTCAGTTTTTTGTTCTGATAGAGCTTTTAAAATGTCTGTTGATTTTTCCAGAAGATTTGTAGCAGCTATTGGCAAAGGTTCCGCTCGTATCTTAATACAACACAGATGATTTGATGTATAAACATTCAAAAGACCATTTGAATTTTCTTCAGTCTCATTTTTCTAAACATATACAAAATATATTTGTTAATTATTTATGTATAATTTATCTGTTTATTACATTCATTTCAAAGATTTAACTGTATCATTATGATAATAATTACTTGATTTTCAACAACTTCATGAGCCATATCCACTTTGGGCGGCACAACAACAGTCTCTCGAAAAGGTACTATTGGAGCTGACGCAATAACTTCGATTTTAGCATATCTAATGAAAAAAATGAAAAATTATTAATATAAATATTTTGTTATTACAAATCATAATAATTAACATATATTTAGCTTTATATAAGTTATTTTTTTTATTATAATTTATATTTATAATTATAATCTTTATAATTTGTAAAAAATATTTTCAATATTTATAAATGACATAAGTGAGAGAACTACCTATTAATAACCAAATTTACGTATCACATATCTCAATTGAACTAAAGTTCTACTGTTTTAAAATACTTATACTAATATTTTAAATGCTAAATTTATAATTGTTTAACTTTTTTTATTTTAATATCACATATAAATATTTAATATCAAGTTTTGAATAAAACTTTTATTGATTTATTGATCTGATACCTTTCACGAAGGTCATCTAAACATTTTTGAAGATGAACTTCTCCTGCAGTGACAATTACATGCTCACCTGTTTCTTGCATTATTACCTATAACAAACAATATACATTTTGTAATATTAATACAAATTTAAAATTTTGTGTAATTATTAAAAAATGACATATTAGTAGCAATATTCAAAATCAATAATAATTTAAGTCAGCATTGAGCAAGAAATTGTGTCTGGAAAAATATTATAATACTATAATTATAAATACTTATCAAACATTAAATACAAATAGTTTTTGTTTACCATTCAGTTCTTTATAAAAAATTTAAATAATAAAAATATTTGCTGGCCTGCAAATACAAGAAAATAAACATATTTTTTTCTTAAAAAAAACCTATATTTTAAGTCAGTATATTTTTTAAGTTGAAAAGAGTGTTTATGAGTTTGAACCATGATAGAAATAACTACATCAAATCATGTCAACGTTGACAAAGATATCAAAATGTACTCAAACTTGAGTATTCCTCCTAATCAATATGCCTCTATTCCTGTTCAAGTAAAACTACCTAACAATAATACTTTGTCGACTAATTTTGCTTTATCCGATACAATTTTGGAAGTCAAACGTTTCATTTTACCAGCTTTACAACCAAAAATAGAAAATATACAACAAATAAAATGTGTTATGCATGATGAACATAAAGTATTTGAAACAAATGACTATACAGTACTAAAACAAAAATGGAACAATTCTCCCATTCAAATATCTGTAAGTATTAAACATCATGAGGACATTGAAAAGATATCCAATGAGCCCAATGCTTCAGGCACTTCAGCACAGCTCATAATTCATCCAGAGTATGGGAATATACTTGATACTAATGCCATGATTCCAAAACAAGTAACAGGATATAAAAATAAAAATACCGGTAAGCTGTACAGAAATACAATTGTACAAACAGTATCTGAAAATATTGACATTGATAGTCAGTACTACGAGAATAAAATGTCAATAGCAATTCAAACAATTCAAACTAAAGATGCAACTACTGAATCTATTGTTGAATTTGGTACGCAAACTGAATCAATGGATGTTCTTCGATCATTAAATGTTATAAGAGAAATAAGTAACCACCATAAAATAAGATTAACAACATTTAATTAACTTTTGTATTATCTAACAATAGCTCCTCGTCAATCTGTTATACTTCCGGATGTAAACAGAATAAAAGACCTTGATAAATATGCTCGTGTAATACAAAAGTCTGTACGATTGTGGATATCAAGAAAGAAATTTAAGCGCATCTTGGAATACTATTATTACAAAAAGAAATTAACATGTGATGAAGAAAAAAACTTAAAAAATATTATTAAGTTTGAGCAGTCACAAAATAAATTAAATCTACAATATCCTACTAAAACTAGAGATTTTGAAGCTCTTTATTCTATAATTCATGACCATTATAAAAACATCAAAAGTTCTGAAAAAAATAAATCACCAAAATGTATAATAAATGAAAATAAAGAACACTTAAAAAAAGAATTAGAATGCTTTAAAGAAATAACCAAACATCAGAATCAAGTTAAAGAAATAGCTAAAGATAAAAAAATATTTAGACAACTATATAAAATATCTAAGCCAGTTATCATGACAAGAAGCAATGGAGAAACAATTTCCATAAAAACTCCAGAAACGTATCAAGCCAAACAATTGATGAAACTTTACTTAGACCTAAAGAAAAATAATCTAAGTAAAGATGAAAGAACTAAATTGCTTTTAAAGTTGCGAGAAACTTTAGAGCCCTTTAAAGAAATAGATTTAACAAAACCAATTATTGATTTGTTAACTAGAGAATTAACTATGTTGAATGTTATTCAAATAGAAGATGATAAATTACAAATTTTAAGAAAACGTATTGAAATATCTTTTCAATGGATTTTAAAACAACCAGAAATAAATCCAGCAATCACATCAAAAATATTAAAACCTATAAATTATATAAAATGCTATAATTGTAGGAAGTTAAAAACTTTGAACAGATTTGTGATGAAAGCAAACTTAACAAAAGCAACAACATGTAAAGATTGTAGTCATTTGTATAGAATTACAATAGACCAAATAATTTTAACACCCCATGAAAATATATTGCAAAATATTAAAATAACTGAGGCACAACTATGCACAAAAACTTGTTTAGCATTTTTCTTAAATGCAGAAGATATATATTATCTAGTTACAGTCATATGGAAAGGAAAATCAGCTATTAGTGACTGTAATGATATAATACAATTAAGATTAGTGAGATGGAATAAAGAATTGGAATGGTCCCCTTCAAACACAATATTATTGAGTATTGAAGAGGCTTATTTTCATTCCAAGATCCGTAATATATATAAAATGTATTCATCAACATTAATTGATAGCATAAATTTTAAACATATACTTGCAAAAAAATATTTTAAAGGTTTAATAGAACAAGCAGAGGAATGTGATCGTAATATAAAGAGACATAAACATATCAGAAACAATTAAATAAAAATGTACATAAATCTTTCTATAATAGTATAATACAATAATAATTCATACCATTATTTATTATGTTTATCATGTATTATTTTCCAATATAATGTTCACATTACCTGAACACATGCATCTGCTTGATTAAGTAGTTTAAGACCCTTGACAAGGTCAGGTAAATCCATTGAATGTTTTGGTTCCAAAGCTACCCTCATGATTGGTGTAGCCATAGCTTTAATTTCTGTAAATGGTGGACAAGCTAGAGTTGTAGACAAAGTAGCACTCTTCAAGATATATTGTTCTAAATTACCAGCACCTATATAAGAGAACAATACAATTTATAGCTAATAAATGTAAATATGAAATATAAATTAAAAAATATTTTTACCAAATATATTGCCAGCGGGAACTTCATCTACAGGTTCTAAATCCCTACCCATTAACATATACAAATCAGTTATGGTAGTTTTCATGACATGCTGGTCAGATTTTAAAGTAGCCAAAGTACATTTTTCATCGACAAAAAAATCCTAAAAACAATATAATTTCTATTTGTATTCATAACATAAATAATTTACTTATAAAAACATACTTTATCTGTTATTTTTGATGGATCATGTTTAGGTCCTAAAACATACATTTCTTGACCACGGCGAATTGTACCGCTGTACATTCTTCCAAATGCAATAAACATTACATCATTCTCATTCTGGGTAGGTTCTATAACTTCTGAATTATTTTCTTCATTATTAGCTGTAGCACATTTTGTTTCTGGATCTTCTGTTTTTATTACACTACTTTTTAAAGCATGTTTAATTCTTGCTAACTCTCGTCTTTTAGCTATTTCTTCAACAGTTAATACTTTTGGTTTATTTTGAGGTAAATATTTTCTTTTAATCTAAAATCAAATAACATAAATTAAATGATAAAATGTTTTTTTTTTCTTTAATACAATAATATATTTGTCGTTTATACAAACCGGAAACATTTTAGAAACAAAAGCTATAACTGGCACAGAAGCATCATCCGGACAACATTTTAAAAAATCAGTTTTCAATGCTATGGTTTCTTTAGGCATAAGATTAAATTCTTTCATTGGAGGACAGAGTAAAGTTTCAATTTTAACATCAGTAAGTTGATTTGGTGCTGGGCATTTTTCACATACCATTCCTTTGGAGAATTCAAGATTTAATTAAATATATACATCATTATAAGTAAATCAAAATATATTTACCTAAAACTGATAAGGATAAAGGAATCCATTGAGATAAAAAAGATTGTAATAAAATTCTTGTATCTGTTTGACGCAAATCTCGGGCAAGAAGTGTCACATTCATACTTTCAGCTATTTTTAATAAACGCTCTTTGTCCTAGAAAAAATTGTTGTTTATCAATTTGTTGATAGACACAGCTTACTGTTTAAAATATCATTTATACTGTTTTTAAAATTATTTAATTTACTTTTTGATTAATAATGACATCATATATAAGCCAAATGTTTTCAAGTATCATTTGTACAAAAATTGGTTTCTTGGCTTTTTCTTGTGCACCTTTCATGATTCTTTTTGTCTTTGAATGTAAATAAAAATCTCCCCATAACGTTTTTTTTAAGACATCCACGTTCACACCAAGTTTCTTTGATACTAAATTTGCAAATGTTTCTATACTAAAACCACTTAAGTAAGTATATTTTGAACAGTATTGAAGAGTAAATAATAAAATAAAATTATTCAATTAACAAATTATTGAAAAAACCACTTCTTTATAATTTAAATAGTCCTGTACAGCACTTTTAGTTTTAAACATTAACATATTTTATTTTTAATAAATATGACTGTATTATGTTAATATTAAAAATAAATTATTGCTTATACTCTTTATGATTTATGAGACATCAATCAAATTATTTTTTAATCATGTCAAATTTACCTCTTAAAGATTTAAACATGCTTACACATAATATAAATGTAGAAAAAATATACCTAAATGCCCAACCATCAGCAGCAGATGCAAAAACTACATTTCCTTGCTGTGGTGAAAAATATAAATCAGAATCATCAGCGGTCTCAATGGCAGTGCTCCATTGATTATACAAATCTTCACCTGACTGAATACCAACATGCTCTTTAGTTTCAGCTTCTTTTTCAAATACATCTTTTTTAAAAAGTTCTCCCACAACAGCATTTATCTAAATATTATAAAATTAACAATTTATAAACATTAAATTGAATTAAATTAAGGCAACACCTACTTGTTCAAGCACTTGAGTTAAATGAATATAGGCATCAAGTGGTGTTAAATTTAACTCCAATATCAGCCTATCAATCTTATTTAATACCAAAATAGGTTTTATATTTTCTGACCAAATCTGCTTTAAACAAGCCTACAACCAAAAATTATAGGTGCATACAAAATATCAATCAAACTAGTTATTTACTGTTTAATTACTGATGTTAATCAAAAAGGGTTCATATGGCAATAATAGTTTACCTGAGTTTGAGGACAAACACCTTCTACAACATCAACAATAATAATAGCTCCGTCACATAATCGTAATGCAGTAGAGACTTCAGAAAAAAAATCTACATGCCCAGGACAATCGATTACATTAATAAGATATTCTGATTCATCTGAAATAATTATATTCATAAACATTAATATAATGACATAATTCACAAAATAATTAATAAATAAATATACCTTTGCAATGATATAATGCTATTGATGAACTTTTCATTGTTATACCACGTTGTTGTTCATCTCGTCTACTATCCATGTATCTCAATTTGCCAACCATCTTCTGAGATATAACACCATTACTGGCAACCAAAGAATCTGCCAATGTTGTTTTACCATGATCAACATGAGCCATAATACAAATATTACGTATAGAACTAGGATTATGTTGAAGTTCAACCAGTTTATTTTGAGCAGTGTCCCTCATTTTATTTTGTTTATTTTATCAAATACACTGAAATTTAATTAAATACAATATTTAAATTGATTTAAAAACGATTTTATAACATGATTACAAATAAATACATGTGGCGAAAATTTAAGATGCAACAAGTTATCATAGAAAACTAATATTTAAATTAATGTAAAAATCATCAAATAATGTTAATATTAACAATATTACAAAAGTACAAACTGTTACATAAAAGTGACTTTAATATTTAAATTTATCAGTGAGAGAAAAAAGCTCAAAAAACTCGAAAATATTAAGATTTAAAACAACCACGATATAATAAAAATACCAACGTTCTAAAAATCAAACATGAGTGATACTAGTATCTTCATCCGTGCTTATCAGTTATTATTTGAATACACTATCACGATTATACGATATACATATTATATCTTAAATCGTGTACACTATCATTGTTAACATTTAAAAAAGTTTAACTTTCTAGTTAAATCACAGACTTCTATAAAATACAGAATATTATATAGAAGCACAGGCTTAGAAAATATCTTCCAACTTTTCAAGACCGAGTGTAGAAGTATTGTATATTTATATAGAAGTCTATGAGTTAAATATATTTTAAACCATGATCTTTTCTGTGGTTTCTAATCCGTAACCGGTTCAAAACCATGGTTCTATACTTCGGTGGAGTAATCTTATTGGTTACATTTTTATCTCCGCGGCAAATATTCAATCAAACTGTAATTATTACACACGATGGTAGCTAAAAATGTATAAATGTAAAATTGACACCAATAAATTGTACCGAATTCAACGCTGTGTACTTCAATAATGATAGATAAATTTGTAGGTATCTTTTCAGAAATGCTATTTTACTATCAGCGTGTCATGTAACTATTTAAG
Organism: Aphis gossypii; assembly: GCF_020184175.1. Lineage (NCBI taxonomy): Eukaryota > Metazoa > Arthropoda > Insecta > Hemiptera > Aphididae > Aphis > Aphis gossypii. The sequence goes on from NC_065530.1 coordinate 77,524,365, forward strand.
ACGCGATTGAGTACTAGTTAGTATGTTAGGACGTGATTTAGATAATCTGAATTAGATACCTATATTATAGTTGATAACACATTATCGTAGTAATCATAGTTATTTTACATTTATGGGTATAGCAGTATTGTAAATCGACTAAACCGTAAACGTCGTAACTACACATCGGCCGAATTGAAATACCTTATGAATAATATACATAATATGATCTAAGCTTAAAGATCAGTACACTATCACCGTACTTCGTAGACCGTGTATTGGTATGGTCGTGTGTTCAACATTTTCTTGTTAATTCACAATTAGGTGATCAGTAAACATTGTAAACGGAGAAATTCGAAAAGTCTGATTGGTTTTGATGAATGGTAAAATAGACATTTGCAAACATAATAAACGCTAGAGGGCTTAGATAACTATATCTAGGCTCTTTAGTAAACGCCATAAAGAGAGTTTCCATTACAAACGTGTACGTGTACGTGCATAAAAATACTTTTCTATAATTGGTTGGAACGTGTAAGCTTTCTGGTACACCAAAAGCTTACCGCATGTATACCAACCAATCACAGAAAAGAATTATCTATGCACTTACCCATACACGTATGTAGTGGGAACTCGCCTCAAACCATAGCGTTTGGTCTGTTTGATTCCACAAACCAAAACCGTGGTCGAGTTTATTTATACCTTCATTGCCGCCTATATCGTGCTAACTATTTAAATCTACAATCGGTTTGGTATCACGGAGGTCCAATAATATATCATAATTTAATATAATTCTTTATATTATACCACCGTTAGTAGGACGTATACGCGTATACCGTACCTGTCGATTACGAATTTCAACCCAAGAAACATTTCAAACATATTCTAAAACGTTTACCGCTATCAAATTTCCTCTTGGGTCAACCTTTTTACGTAAGTACACGTCATAAATATTTTAACCATAATTACTTAAATTAACCATTGTGAAACATTTTTGGGGGCGAATGTAAGTTCCTATACGAGACCTAGCAGGTAAACAAAATACATATGTAATTTCCTACACAGTAAAAAAGATACACGAGTAAGTTCCTACATTACGTATTTTAAAAGTTATCAATCTAATATCAGTTATATCATATTAAAATAATATTTGCATACATATTAACCCTTTATTTTATATAGTATACAATTTAAAAGCTACCTATCTAATTTAGTTAAATAATTTTAAAAATAATAATTGTAAAATAATAATAATTTATAATTCTAAAAAAAATAAAAGTAATACATTCTATATAATATTTAATAATTTACCTAATAAATATTATCAATTTAATAATTATGAATTATAATTATATTACAATTATTATTTTTAAAATTATTAAATTGGTATGTGCACATATTATGTAGGAATTAACGTATGTAATTGTCTACCTGTTACTCTTACGATTCCCCGTTTTTGGGACTGTTCATCAAAAGCGCATACACGCGAGTGTATATAGTGGAAACGCCTTAATTTTTTTCGAATTTACTGTAAAATTATCTTAACTGATTTCTTTGCTAACAAAAACCTTGAAAGAGATAAATCGCTGGTCTATAAGCAGGGTGAGTACATGAGTACATGATGGGTGAATACTGTTAATAACAAATCCCTCTCTTAAAAACCAGTATTACACTTAACTTCGCCTATCTCTATACATATCTATTATAAATACGATCAATACATTTTAAGAACTAGGTATTAGATTATTAGAAACCCTTATTATTCATTAAATTATAGGTTGCACTAATTATTAATGTCTATAGTCATAAGTTCATCGAACTTCTTAAATCTTAAGCCTTAATATACGTGTAAGTACTCATTAGTATAAGTGTATATTTAGTTATGCAGGACTTGCAGAAAAGATTTACAATTGCTTTTCATTATAATCTCAAACATGACACAATAAATAGGAATCACGCACACCCTGCTTAATATTTATTCACTTCACATATATCGAAGCTCTCTACTTTTTAGATAATCATAATTCAACATTGATACTTGTTAGTTGACACAATGGTACCCGTGTTTGATGAAATATCTATTAGAAAAATATAATTATTATTTTCACGGTAAAAGAAAATAGACTAAGAACATAAACTTAAAAAAAAAAATATTTAAAAATTTAAACGTAAACGAAAACGCAAACAAGTAATTTAAGTAATTTATATTGCATAAACCAAATTTCTACGTTCAAAAAATGTATGGATCAAAATAATATAAAAGTAATGTTTATATTTTTGAACAAAATTTAGTGATACTTTACGCAATAATCAAAAGTTGTAACCTAGTCGCATTAAATAAATTGCATGCTTGTATAAAAATGTTTTAAAGCATACTTCAATTTCACAAGTGTCCTGCATATTGCCTATATAAGCTCCTTAAAATTACAATGACACAAAAGTACTTATTAGTTATTAATTATTATACTTCCTAGGTAGTGAATACGTCTTACGTATATCTATTGCTCTTAGATTTACTTAGTAAATTTTTTTTAAACTACAGTTATCAGTGTTAGTGTTGGGGGAGCAGAGTCTTTGCACGAAGCCTCTCACATTATAAGGATCTTGTGGCTAGACACCTGCACTCTTTTTTATATATTTCTTAATTTTGTGCTATCCACACTTGTTAATATTAAATAATAAATAATAATCTGAATAATAATTCACAGAAATATTTTTATCGCAAACATTTTTATGTTATATGCTTGAAAATTTATAAGAAATATTATATCTTATGTATAAGAAAATACTTAAGTATACCCATATAATATTTTTTGGCATATTTTTATCGAGGCCTCGAAAATCCTAACATCAGCACATTCGTGTCAAGTCATAAATTGTATTCATTAAAAATATTAATTGTGAAAATAATGATTAACGATTAATATGTACTCTGAAAAATAAATATATAAATTATATGAACCAAGGCTCTCTCATTTTTAATTGCGCTTTGTTATTAATATATTATTACTTATCGTATTATATTTATATGTATACGGTTGTATATGTTTTTCTTTGATTTAATAAAAAAAAAATATTTTTACGATTCCATTCGGTTATGCTTAAACAAAAATACTTAATATGTTTCAACGAAATGATAATTATTGATGACTCACTTGTGTATGTTACAACTAGGTCATAAAATATATTATAATGTTGATAAGTCTATTATTTTTCTTTTTGAAGTGTCAAGTATCTACATGCAACATGCTGATAGCCAGGGGTGATAATTAGAACAAATAATAGATAACAACGTAACTACATATCTTGTCAATCTACCTAAAGTAGATAGACCAATAAGTACGCTTAATATAAATCCAATATTTTCATTATTGTATTTATGTTATGGACTATGGTCTATGGTGTACCTAAATAATGCGAAAATCTATATGTCTATATGTATGTACATTGTACAATTGTACATATTATAACATATTATGCTCATCTCCTATTGTTGTAGTACTTTCTTGATACGTTATAATTTTCATCCAATGTACAAATCGAAAACAATTAAACTCATCAAATAGCAGTTTTATGATAGGTATTTAGTATTTTACTGTATATTTGCTAGTGTTTTTTTTGTGAGTTTTACGTAGCGTGCTTATAACGACAAGCGAGTCATATAATATATAATTAGATTATGAACACCGTCTTAGCGAATAAATCTAATAACGATATAATATTAATTATTAAATAAAATAAATATACAATATATCAAAATATGAGCTATACCTACGTACAAAAAAACCGCGGGTCATTAAAATCTTAATGTCACACCTTATATTAGTGAATAAAATATTACACTCATTGTACACAACTATTCGTATACTAATATAGTTAACGAATCCTTTCATCAAGTTTATAATTTTAACGCCAAATTTTGACACGTCATGGATGAAAGGCATAGTGGACTTTTGGCGGCGGAAATGTGGAGTGGTAGATATTAAACGCCAGAAAAAAAAATGGCCAGAATGTTTAATTAAACATACATATCTTCTTAACAAATTATATATAATTTATAATTATTTGTATTTGACAAAGTTATTTTTTACGTAAAATATATAAGTACTTCAAATTTATCTATATAATATCTATATCACTAAAAACTGAATAGACAATAGAGTGAAGATAAATGTAAGAAACTATGAAAGTAATTTTTTCAAACACGCAGTTAATACCTTAACCTTAGAAAGGTTAATAACAAATATCATAAATTAAATAAAAACAACATACCTAATATTTGTAGATAATTATCATACAAATGTATATGTTACTTTTATACTTTGAGTAGTAAGTGCTAATAGATTGATCTTTGTAAAATTAAAATTATTAAAAACCAACAAATCATTTCAAAAACTATTAACATTTATTTGAAATAAGAAGGAAAAAAATCATTTAGTTAATATTTTAGTAATTTGTGTAATCGAATTACCAAAATGTACATCTCAGGTCATATTAGGTACACATGGCGTATATATTCTACCATAATATGCAATATATTATTATTTTAATCATACTCATTCGCTACCTACTTCTTATTTATTATAATTAATTATTGAGTTAAAGATATTAAACATTTAAATGATTATAATACAATATGAATCGATTACTATAATAATATTTATGTATAATAAACAAATGTTGTCATTATTCATTAGTCATTAGCAATATAAATTCGTTTTTATACAGATAAATAAATTAGCTTAGGTTCTCGTAGGTTTATATTTTTACCCTTGATTCGCGCATAATAGTTAATTGTTTAATATAACCTTCTCCTCAATAATTCTCTGTCAAAATTTCTGTGAACACCACTAGCAGGGCACGTCGGACGGTTGAAGCGAGAAAAATATCAGTGTTAGGGGCCGCTGGAGAGGGACGAAAATAATTACCTCCCACCACGGCATTGCCGACCGATGATGAACTTTCCGTGACAATAATTAGTAGGTACGGCGCGACAATGGCAATCTACAATCTTAAATCTAAATATTATTATTATACAAACACGCCCGTCCGTCGTCACTCGTCACTGCGCATTAACACGATGTAAATAATTATAAAGACAGTGGAAGTTCTGGTTTTTTACCGAATTGCGTCATTATACCGCAATCGGGTACGAGTGGCGACCGCACGTTCGCCCGTCGACCGACCAGTGCAAAGTGCACGTTTTGACAAGAAGTAGCTGCCGCACGATTTAATCGCGTTTAAAAACGCACATTAGACGTTATTTTTTTTTTACTTTTTATATTTTACGCACATATTTTCCGACGAATTGTGTGCGTTTGTGTTCAGTAGTCATTAGTCATTACGCTTAATGGCGTACTATATTATTATACTGTTTACCGACATAACGATTAGCGTAAATTTGTCGCATTACCTAAAACAGCTCTACACGCACCCACCCACCACTCATTTAATAATGTACAAAAATATTATATTATTATATCATTATATTATACATCGGCGATGGCGGTGACGATGATACTGCGTGTTTCCATAATTTCTAACTCAAAATGTTATCAGTATTTGGATACCACATCGGGTACCGACTACCACTTAAAACATTATCTATAGGTACATCAGCTGCATTTACAAGATTGTATATTACATTTTATAAACATACATCTAAAGTGAATGGGACAATTAGGATAGAAAATTGTAGCTGTACTCGTTTGTTTTTTTCTTTCATTAAAATTACATATTATTGTAGGTACATATATTATTACAACACAAGTGGCGAGTACAAGTATGAAGTAGTTACAGTTGCCAATTTCACACGGGGCGCCCGCGATTATATTATTATTTATAATATTCATAATAATATACATACAATTATCACGATTATTTTTCTTTTTAAATATTTACATTTTGGCGTTTAATTGATGTATTCTATGTAGTACTGCGGTACCCTAGATGGCTACATATATATAGATACCCTACCTACATAATATATATGGTGATTCAATAACCACTCTACTCAATACCATTTTTCCTTTAATAATTACTTTTTACAAATTCTGATAATGGGATTTTTCATGGAAAACGTATAAAAATTGTCTTGTATATAAATGCACAAACATTTTTTGATTAAGTAAATTTACTAGACACCATTTTTTTTACAATAAAGTATTTAACAGATTATTATTTTTTAAATATTAATGTATAGGTACCTAAATATAATATATAAATAAAAGTTTTAACAAGTACATATTATTTTCTGAATTATTAAATTATGAAAAACTGTCCTATTTTTCTATAAGTATTATAGGTACTAGAATACTAGATTGAACATTGAATATTATATAATATATTTTATTTCTTATCCTAAAATTATTTAGGATCCTTAATTCTTTAATACATAATGTTTAATAATTCGGAACGACTTGATTGATTTTCGGTTTAAATGCTAGAAAACGTTTAAAAAAATCCTCCTAAGTTAAACCACTAATGTAATACCCATTTATATACGTGGGTAAGCTTTATCGCCGTTAATACATTATGAACATCATAATAACATTTAATATTGTAAAAAATCGTTTTCATTCCATTACAGATGATCTTCACCGCCTCATCAAAAAACTTTACGCGGCACGTTTGAAAATGATTTCAATGATGCACACACGTATAGCGTTACGACGAAGATTGCAGATTTGCAGCTGGTCTAAGGACACATCGCGCGCCGAGATAATGACAAAGGCACGATTACAAGCGCGTAAAACAATAGAATAACTAGTTTTATACAGGTACGTTATGCACACGCCGATAGAATTCTATTGATATATAATATGAAAAAATTATAGGCTAAGTAGCAATGATGTATTCTTGTACGATAATATATCTACTAGTACGTATATGTAATAAGTAATATCATAAATACACATCACACACATATATAATTTATATATATATATATATATATATATATATTACATATACTATATGTCTATATCATGTAAGCTGTGAACATGAATATTGAAGGTTAGGTATGCATAGTATATAATATTATAGATGACTTGCGGAGAAAGGCGAAACTTTTATCAGTCTTCAAACACGTAAAATCCTTGAAGCAAAAGTTATTGAAATTTGTTGATATAGTATACTCCTATATTATTATGTATTAACAATAATCAAGCGTTTTTTTTTAATTGTAATACACTTAATTTACTAACTAACGCTTAATTAGCTGAGTTTCGCTTTAAATTTTAATTCATTACACTTTATACAAACCGTTAATATTGATCATTTTTTAAAGTTTGATAGTTTTAATAACATTATTACGGTAGTATAGAATACGTATTATGTATACCTATTAGGTATATATTATATATTATGTAAGTAAGTAATCATAATAAATCACATATAGTATAAAATGAAACACTATATATTTATATACAGCATAGTTCTACAAAAAATAATAATGAACAAACAACACATTTCATAACACATAATTGTGCAAATTTCCATAAATATATAATAATATGATAAGTGATAACTGATAAACATAAAGAATATATTATATTATTGTATAAAATAAAAATATCAATAATTACTAATTGTATATATGTATACGGCACGGTAATATGATATAGTATACCATACTATATCATGTATTTAATGTTTTATGCGATGATGCACGTGGTTGTCGATAAATCGGTAAGTAGCTAAAATTTTAATTAGTCTTAATACTATACTTGGAATTTGTATAATTATATAGATGAAGTGTGTGCATGCCGCAAAGGATATGATATCTGTTAAGTTTTCATAGTTTTATAATATACAGTGTGTCCCGTATATCATCTTATAATAAATTATTTGGGTCAAAATCAATAAAATATTTTCAATAGTAATCTATATGAAATTTATATTAATAAATTGAAATTTTTTCATATACCTATATCTATTTAAAAAAACACATCTTAATTCATTGATGTAAGACATTGTATCACGGAAATACTTTAGTGATATCGGCCACTAGGCTTTTGAGGCACATTGTGTGGTACCTATAGCTGCAGAAATATAAGATATATAGGCTGTAGCCTATAATATAATTTATATATCATAATCCATATTATTCCATAACACAAAAATAAGTCATCCTAAGACATATAAAATGTAGGTAAGGATCTACATTGTATTTATATAATAATTAATAATTAATAACACAGCTATTATACAGCTATTGTATATTTTTATCAATGCGCGACCCATTCTTTGGATTTGCATAATTTTTAGCTACATTATCAATACACTTACCTTCTAGTTTACTAATACAGCCCGTCGTTATGATAGGAAGTTAAAATATTTTAAGATACATATTTGTATTTAGAGTATTGTTTTTACAAAGTATAAAATTAGTTGATAAAATATAACAACCAAAGAACGTTTTAATACAATTCTTAGAATAATAATATAATACAGATATGTGAATGAATTATGGTTATTATGATGTACTTATATATTTATTAAGACCTACAGTAATAATAGTTGACACTATAAACGGATCCCCTAAACGGTTGTGATTGGTACACATAACTATATATAAGTACGTAACTAAATTATTTTCTATGGATCTATTAAAAAACGATTTTCGTTTCCTTTACAATAAAACGTATTTTTGTATTTTTATTTTTGGATAGTCAATAAGGCCACCATCCTTCACTACATTACACATTTAATTTTTTTCATCATTCGGTTTTCATATTGTATCATTCTACTCATTCATAGTAATAAATAGTTATAATGAAAATACATAGGTTTTATAACACAAATAATCACTATTAAAGTAAATAGTTTTAAATTCTGAAATCAGAATACATTGTCATTTTGATGAGTAGCGATGCTTAGATGTGAATATGGGTATAGATGTATAGCTGTAAAGGCAACTCGAGGAATAGAATAGTACGAATACGATAGTCAACGCACGCTCGTGGCTCATCAGTCATTCTAACATTAATAAAATCATAACTATTATTTATTTGAATGTCATCAGTCATCATTCTTATTTCTTATCATCAGAATTCGGAATATTTCCTAACATTTGTTATATTTTATACTAAAATATTCTAATATAAGATAACAGAGAAAGAGAACACGTCGGTTGTACAATATTATAATATTTATATTTTATATAATACGACGATACGTACATATACATACAATGTTATATGGTTATCATTAGACCTACTTAATATTTAAGAATTTCAGGACAATTATAATTTATAATTATAATATGTAGTATAATATATAATATACAGTATATATATCTTTTCTACTATATTATTTATTGTATATATATATTGATAATAATATTGTTATTGTTATTTGATGTTAGTATTAAACTATTAAATATTAGATTGTGTAATATTTTAGATTATACACAAAGTTTATAATGTTTTCCAAATAATATCTGACATTAGTGATAACTGATAAACAACCAATTAGGATTTTATCGAAACGCACGTCAGCTAGGAAAGCAAACAGGAAGAAATTTTATATTATATATTTATATATAATATAAATTACGTAAATATGTAGGTATACATTTAAATGGGTGATGGGTATAATTAAAAGGTGCAAATCATCATAAAAAAAAATTAAAACGTTAGGTACGCAAAAACATACTAACTATAGTATCGTAAATTAAAAATTAAAAACTACCGAAAAAAAACAAAATAATTTACAAAAAACGCACTACACATGTTATAAGAAACAAACCAGATTATAATATTATTCTTATAATATTACACATTTTGAGAGACTAGTTTATAAACACAATAGGAAAAATATACATTTTTCTGCTAGCTAGTAGATTTTTGTGATTATGAGTAATAAGATCCTTCATTATAGGTAGTTTATTTTAATTTAACATTGAGAATACTAAAATAAAAATAAAAAAATCAACAACACTACGCAAAACAATATTTTATGCATATGCCACTAGACGGTACATTATAGTGTATATTATAACAAGAGTAAGCAATTAACAATAATTAATTAGCATTTTTATATTTTTTTTGCGTCGTTAATCTGAGAACAGAAATATGATACTCTGCAGTGGCGTCAAACAGAGTTCTAATAGTAGGTGCAAATGTTGTACCTAACCTATATTATCGTTTAAATTATATAATTAATAATTATGCGTCATATTTTGATTAGATCTTGTGCGGTATTTCTTTTTAGATGATCTTTGAGTAAAAATAAAAAATAAAAATACATTTACGATGTTGAAGACAAACATTCGTATGGTTACCATTCTAATTATGTATTATAATTAGTAGCGCCAGCATAATTGTTATATTCATTTATTTAGGGATGTTTAAAAAATGTAGTGGTCTTTATAACTCTAAGCGGCAAGCGCCGTCTGCATCGTATGTATAGTATACTTCAAATAAAATTATTCTATATGATTGTAGATGTGATACACTTTTGTATGCACAACATCATATATTTAGTATGAATATTAAACTTTGGAAGAATTTAAACGGTGATTTTTTTCTGCAGACTTGAGACTATACATTGCAGTTGAAGCAATCATAAAAATATGTTTTACGTTTCGAACGAGAAATAGCAATATTTTCTGTTGATGTCTAAGGCAATTGACTGTTTTATTCGCATCAGCTAAGGTGTCTTCTTACCTTGATCAAAAAACAATTTTTGCATCGTCGTTTGCAAGTGTTGTACAGTGTGACAATATTCTAATGAAACGAGAACTGCATAAATAATAGTAACTTGTAATATACGTATCGATATTGCGACTCTCGTATAAATTCATAACTTATGATACGATGAAACGTGTTACTCGTTTCCTGTTGATAAGGCCCGAGAATGGCATGAAAAGTTAAGACGTACTACATCAGTGCATCAGTCATACATATAATGCTGTAATAATATTATATCCTATATGTAATTATATTTTTCACAGGTTCCTCGTATTAAGATATACATAATAATATGACATTATGACCGTTTTTTAGTACAAATAAATAGCAGCAGCACATTATGTAATGACTGTAATAACTAATAAGAAAACAGTGTAGAGCTGGTGGGCAGGTGGACCAACCCCCGGAATTTTAAGAAGATGTATAAAGAGTAAAGACACATTCAGTGCTCAGTGAACATATTTAAATTATAATTTGTATGAATAAGGTTAATGCAAGTCTAAAATGTTAAATGTTAATATACCCACGGCATTAAAATACCAAACGCTTGAGGGATTCTATAATTATGCCACTCCTATGTACAAGAAATTATAGACCCCCACCCACAAAATAAAATCTTGGCTACTCCACTGAGTGTGTATGTATTAAACGAATCTAGGAAAAAACGACACAGCAATAATTGACAAGGGTAGAAAACGAGTAACGACAAATACATTTTACTATTTAAAATTCCAAATATTAGTTAAATTATAAGTATAGTAGTATAAGTATAAGTCAATTGTTAAGTTAATTAAGTAAATAACAATAAAAATAAATCATAGATATTGAATAGTATAATATGCTATTATTATTAAAAAAATTGATAAATCTCTTTTCCCACTTAAATATTCTGCATATAATATTTTGGCTTTAGGTACCTAGGCATATAATATAGCTAATACCTTGTAATATATAGGCATATAGCTAATATAATCGTATGACTATTGACTATCAGTTAAAATGAAAAAATGCAGGTTTCATTTAGGTCAAAATTGGTGGAAAAAAAATTCAAAAAGCTGATTTAAGTCAAGATTTCAAAATATTTTTTTGTCTCCCATTTTTAAAATCAGATGAAGTGGAGGAATGTTTTACACATTTTCATTTCTAATTGTATATAACAATAAGGATAAACATCAATATTTTAACCTATCAATAGTCATAATTTGGCATTAATTGCTATTGAAAAATCTAAGTCTGTATTATATGAAATAGGAATTGGGAAGGAAAATACTGTTTTTTACGTTGGGACGCAATTCGTTCAATCGTTAAATATCTTCGGGATATTTCGTTTTTACATTAATGCGTCGTTTTTGTGCTTCGTCGTACACTCTATTCCATGAGATGACTATATTACTGTTAACTTAAAAATAAAAATATATTTAAGTGCTAGTCATCTCGATTCTCGATTGATAAAAAGATATTTTTATGCTTGAAACAGAAAATAATAAAAAACAAATAATATAATGGTAATTCTGCAGATAATTGCAACTGCGTAATGGTAATTGGATGCTGCAGATACCACCGGTATCAACACAAAAATAAAGCAAAAAAAAACCATCTGCATACTGTGCATATTGTAATAACGAAAACAATATATTATAACTTTTAAGACAAGTATGTATAAGTAATAACAATAATAATTCACTCCTCGTTGCTAGGTGGACTTATTTTCTTTTAAAACACCGCCGCCACCTGTTTTACCCGTATACGAGTATTAGGCGTGGACGTATAATATTTTTGTCACCTCGCGAGTGATGCTGCGCCGCTTTGATATCTTATATACTTATAACGCATACACATAATATATATATTTTTTATCGTATATTATAAATCATTTCGATCGGCCGTCGGTCGTATAATATATATACGTTTTATATACGTGTGTGTATAATATGAGCAAAAGACGTGGCTTGTTATCGCATACTATACAATGTATATTATAGTATACATTATTATTATACTTAATATAATATTATATATAGCCATATAGGTGTATAATACGAGTGCGCGAAAAGAAACCGAAAAAAATGTGATCACGTCAACGCGCTTATAATTCGTGTGAAATGCGTATACAAGAGGTGATTGCGCGCGTACCTATATATGTTTATCACAGAGTACCGTGCAAAAACGCGCTCTGCTCGAATGTAGTTGAGGCACGGCTAGAATAATATTATAAAAAAAAAAAAAATAATAATATTATTATATTATAATGGCGGTATGGGGGGGAGGCGTGTGTAAAGTATAAGAACATTTCGTGGAATATTATTTAGTTTAATATAAAATTATAATGTATTTTAATAACTTTTTAATTGTGTTAATATAACCGTGATCCGAAGCCTTCTGCACCGGCGAAGTTAGTTATAAATTCATAATTTTAACTACAACTATAACGACTAAAAATGTATAGGTGTTCTGCTTAAACATTTATTCTTCTGCTAGTTATTTATTATGTTAGTTTGTTTAAAATATAACTTACTTATACGTAAACGTAATACGTTATACGATATAATAATACAATTCAAAATAGACTTTAAAATCTATAACATAATATTATATAATATATATAATAATTATAATATAAATTTATTATACACGTGTAAAATTATAATTTATTATATGAACTCAAAGTCTAAAGTGAGATAAATATACATTTAATTGATGACGTAGTATACCTATATTGATCACAATAGAATTGATTGAATATTTAATTGATTGTTGGTTAATAATTGTCCATCGTAATTGAACGCCTGACGAATGACAATATATAATTTTCAACTTTATTGCAGGAATAGTAAGAGCTATGAATTTAACCCTTCAATGCCACCGCGTGTTACTTATTTGCAACAATCATTTTCTACGTCTAAAAACACATAGGTAATTGTTTTTTCAATTCATAAGAAAATCTTGCATTGAAGGGTTATTTGATATAAACATTTAAACAATAAATTAAAAATCTCTAAAAATTCTATTTAAAATGTCATAAAAGTAAAATAAAATCAAAGGTTAATTTCTATAAAATCAATAATTTAAAAAATACAAAACAAAAGTTTCAAGTTGAATTTATTATTACATAATTCAAACTTTCTATTAAGAAAACACATTTTACATAAGCTAAAAAACCGCATTTTCCTAATATACAACCATATACTATATGCATAGTAATCATAGTATCAAGTAATAACCAATAATAATAATGTATTTATACCCTAATAGTATATTTAATTCAAATTTAACAAAGTAAAATTCATTTATAAATACATCGATATTCTATGTAAGAAAAAGATTATTATATAATTATATGAGCAAATTCATCATAACATTATATAATTATATTACTGTAAAATTGTAAGAGTACATTTTATGAATAAAAAATTATATAAAACGATGGCCTTTATTCTTTACTACGAAGTTATTTTCCTGTACCTATTATACATTTTAGTCTTGTTTTTATAATTCAGAATGCGTATAGAATTCACTGCATTGTAGTATGCACATTGCACATACATTTATAATGTATGTATATAAATTATTAAATACATTTAGAAATAACTTGAATTTTTTCCGTTCTTTTCTGGTTGTTACTGAACTAGAACATATTATAAACCCTTTTCATTTATATATGTATTTTATTGCTGATATTATAAATAAAAAATTGTGTAGCTAATTGTCTGACTGTATTTTGAAAAGAAAAACATTATTCAATTATTGATAGATGATGGTAAAATGAAATCGAATTAATGATCGTTTGCTATCGACGCTTGCAATTCAAAGTTTTTCAAGTGTCTTCCGCAATATTGTATCTAATTATCAATAATCCCAAATGATGGGCATTTCTCGTGATAATTTAAAGATATTAACTTGTTTCTCTGTATTATACAAAATATTATCAACATCACCGGACAATTATTATAATTATGTCTATATATCAATAAAACCCGAGTCGATCTGTAAAAGTTTTCACCACCTGCAAGTGATGTGTTTTCGAATCGCTATATACGTTCAGCACAGTTTTATTTGCCCGATACATTATTCATACCAATGACGCACACATATTATATAATACATAAAAGTTAATGAGTGGAATGAGTGGATTTACATAAGGGTGGACCTGGTGAATGTGCACTCCGCCTCTCTATATTATTATATCCGGCAGAAGTGCAGTAGTAGCGTATATAGTAAAGAATTCGGATGACCGGTGAATGGTGATACATATTTGAATGGGCCCCCGTGAATAATTATTGTCGTATGCGCACGTGGTATTTTGATTATTATTATTATGGGTAAGTATACCTATATATATATATACAGCTATATATTATGTGTACGTAACGCCGAGCGGTGTAGCGGCGGTTTCGTATCATTATTATATCATGTATACGTTTTTATTTTTTGTCCGCATAGAAAGTGTCCAAACATCATATACGCCGATACATTTTTGGCGAAAAAAAACTGATTACGGATTAAAATTGAAAAAAAAAATAAAGGAAAAAAGAAAAACCGTCCATTGAGACATTGTTGTCGGAGGTGTCGTTAAACTTTGATCGGATGTGTTAGTAAGTGTGTGTGTGCGTGTGTGGAAGGGAAGAAAAAAAAAACGGTTATAATAAAATTCCGACAAAGAATGGGAACCGTGATAATGGAAGTACCAGGTGACAATGGCGGAAGATGGTTTTCAATAGAATGGACGCGTTCCGTTCACACACACAAAAGAGCCCGGCCGACTGCGGCCGCCGGTGGGAGGTCGTCGAGATTTTTCAGAAGAATTTTTCTCTGGAACAGGTTTGTGCGCCGCCGCCGCCGCTGTCGTTACTCGACAAACGCACGTATAGGCCGTGTAAAAATAATAATAATGGACGGACCGAGGCTCCGAGTGCACGGTATATATATATATATGTATAATCTATGGTACGTCTTCTGTACCGAATTCTTCTCTTTCATTCACCAACGCTCACACTATATACGTATAGCATTTATACACGGCCCGACCATTATAATAACAATCCGTCGCGCACGCTGTATAATAATATTATACACGCATAGTGTTATATTACGGGCCGCCGCCGCCGCCGCCGCGAGCATCCCCCTCGCGGCACCGACGCCGAAATGTCTCGGACGGACAAAATAATATATATATGCGACCAGGAATCTCGTCGCGCCGGGACCAGATTATATATTATATTATATATCGTATATAATAATATTATATATTATTATACATTGTATACGTGCGGAATGGGGGCGGTGGTGGTTGTCTGTGGATTTATTTTTTCAGGGGATATTTTTTTTTTCTCACAGTCTGCCTGCAACGACGCAGAAGTTTTGGCGGTAGAATATTATATATTTTGGTATAACCGGCGGCGTTTGAAAACTCCTCATATTATAACATAATATAATATGCGGTATTGTATTTATTTCGGCCCATTACCGCACAAATGATCGGCAAACGTAAACGTTGACGTTTGGCAATAATATTATTATTTATTAGTTATTACCGATAGCCTATTATTATACTGAGCTCACAATCCAAAGTATAGATAATATATTGGACAACGTTAATCGAAATATTGCAATTGTCGTCGAATCAATCCGTATGTATCGACTATCAGTAACAGCATGATGGTAGAATAACACTGATCTACTTATCGACAATAACCGCAATAATATTTTATTACAATACGAGTACGGAGTAGATGACTTTCGATTTATTGTCTGTATATACGTGAAACATCTATTTTTTAAATTAACCCTATTTATTTATTTGATATATTTTTTTCCGTGTTAACTTTATATTCATAGGTACGATAATTTTAAAATGTATTATAAGTCTTAAAACGTTATAATTTAAATGTGTACAAGTTACGAGATTTGACGAACCTGCATATGATACCATTTTTAGTGTGTGGTATTGCAGATCATGTGTGCGGTAATGCGGAAAGCGCCATATTTTTAACGACAGACCACAGGCTATCAATTGGAGCAGGGGAAACAATTATTTTCAACTGCTATAATAATCTTTTTAAAGCGAAAGATTATAATGACGTGTGCGTTTTAACGATGCGTAATCGGAGCCGCTCGTGTTTACAGACCCGTGTAAAACTAGCCCGGTGGTTGTCGACTTCGGCTACCACTCTTTCTGTGCTACTGTGTACATTATAAATTATAATAATATATACCAGTAATAATAGCGGTTTTGATGATACGTAAAAAAATATGTAAAAAAAATTTTCATTCGTCCTTTTGCCGAACACCTTGATGTAAATTTCTTATTGTGGTGTATTAAAAATTTTAAAATTTTACTGCTAATGATTGCCATAAAATGTTATTTTATCCAAACTCGCCATTGAGAGAGAGAGAGTATTAAGATGTGCATAAGTTACTCCTATTTTTTTTTTAAAAAAACGTTATATTTGACATACCAAAAATAAAACAAAAGAGCTGTGTGTGTTTTAAATCTGTAATATTAAGTTAATAATATTAGTATAACTTTTTCTCGCAGAGTAATACTAAAAATTAATATATTATTGTAAAGAATAATTTCAACAATTAATAATAAATAGATAATTTTTACATTATAATAGTATTAATCTTAATAAAACATAAAAGTTGATTAAAATATCTCAAAAATGTTGCATTTCTAGTTTCTACAGATATTTTAATAATTTAAATCGTATATATGTCTCTTAAGTAGCAACTACGTACACTATGTATAATTAACAATATATAATTATATACTGTAATAATTTATAACCTGTTATTATAGCCCATTAACCCATAGGGTTGATGATGATTTAAAAAAAAAATGCAACAATTGAAAAGACCGAGCCCCTTCCATCACAACCGTCACTCATAATGATACATCTCGTAATCATATACGAGTCTGACCGCTCCTTAGTCGAGAACGGATTCTTCTAGGAAACGAAAACCGAAATCCGCGACTACGTGCGGCGTACATAACAATAATATTATAATATTATAATATATATAGTTATTATAACATCGGTTGGCGGACGTTGTTATTTTTTTTTTATTATTATGTGTATGCGTAAAAATACGACGTTATTCACGTGTGCTCGCGCAATAATTATTATATTTCGTACGCGTAATATTTTCCTTTTTACGCAATGTCGGAAACCGTTGTAGACACTTATAGACTATAGTAGTATGTTGTTGTCGTAAACGGCACGCAGCGGCGGCGGCGACGACGTTAGCTACGCGAGCCGCAACCTTGTCCCGAGACTTGGTGGCGGCGTCGCGTAACTTGTGTAATTCCGCTGCCGAGTCTGCGCACACGCGCGCGCGAATATTACGCGTTCGTCGTCGACGATAGCAATATGTGAAATGTGAATATTATGACGGACGCATTTATCATTTACGGTGTGTTTTTCATCAGTTTTGTTTCGGCCCGTCAATAATAAGACGGAAAGATCACGCCAGACGGTCTAGTCCGTCACGTGATTCCCATTAAACGTCGCAAACGAAATGAGAAATCGTTAAGGATTTCGTCGGGGGAAGGATGGGGTTTGCGTCTTAGCCGTTAATACGACTATACACGATAATCACTATCGTATGGTTTTTAATATTTTTAAGTCTGACGCGTTTGGTACGATAATAATATTATTATTTAAAATACAATATATAATATAAGTAGTAATGACAAACGAATAGTATAAATACGATGTGACGACGTGCGCACATTGTCAACCGGTTTGGCGGCGCAGTAATATTTTCACTACGGTTAAAATTCGGTGGTATTTATTATTATTTTTTTCCTATCGGGGGCACACGAGAAGAGTTTACTCGTCCGTTTCACGACGGGTTGGCCGGCACTACACAAATACATATTATATAAATATATATATATAATATAATATATAAATAATATAATACGGCGGAGTACCTGAAAATATGCGACCTTTCTGGTTTACGGCGACGACCGACCGACCGACCGACCGACACGCCCGGCGACGATGCTGCGGTGTCGTGTAGCGGGATAGCGCCGTCCGGGGGGGGGGTCCCGAAAGGGCAGACAGCGAGGCGCTGTTTGGACGCCGCCCCGCCGCACGCACCGTCCCCCCCCCGTACGTGTGTGTGTTGTACGTCGTCGCCGCCGCCGCCCGCACACGCACGCACACGCACACCCGAGAGGACAAAGGAAAGTCAAACGGCGGACACGCCAAGACGACGGGCGGAGGAGAGGGGGTGATCGGGCGGGCGGGAACGACGTGCCTCGTGGTCGCGTGTGGGCCGGACGAGTGGTGGTGACCGGGGCGAGGCGGCGGGTAGAGACATGGTGCCAGTCCGGCTCGACTCGTGTGTGCGGCGCGCGGAGGATACGATATATAATAACGCGTATAATATAACGAAGTAGTCGCCGCCGTCGCGGTCGGCTCGTGGTGGGGAACGGCGTTCGGCGTCACCCTGTCTGGCCGGCCCGCTGCGGACCGAACGCCACGATGCCACGTCGTGCCTCCCGTAAACGGACACGACGACGTGAAAACATCACGTACGCCGCCGCCGGCGTCCAAACACGAATAATAATAATAATAATAACAACACTCCGCCGCTCGGCCGAAGAAACACGGCTCCGGCGAACGCCCAATTTTTTCAGGGGATTCGACGGTTTTGTTCACAGCCGCAAGTGTACACACATTTCGCACGATGCTATAATAATATAATATTATTACGTTGTGTGTGTGTGTGTTTAAAGTTTCAATCTTGACACGATATTATTGAAATAATATAACCGATATTTATTACATTGACGAAAACGACACTATAGATAGGTAACGCGTCAACGGCACCGTGCGCGGAGGAACACGGCTCGGCGGGTGGTTTTCCATAATGGCAGCTAACCCGCCGTTCGACCGTACACGATTCTTGGTATTTTTCCACATTTTTTTGACCCCTTTTGTCCTGAACACTAGATATTTTGTCCTGTCGCACTCGGACGTCCGTCCGAACGTGCTTTTTCACGCGTTATCCGTTCAGCGGGTTATAATAATAGTAATAATATTAATAACGTGTTAGGTACCATTGCAACGTCGAAATAATAATAATATATATATATATATAACATACGACGACGTTCTATATATAATATAATATTATTATTATTTGGAGACGGAACAGTTTTTCGGGACGACTGGACAAAGGAAACTGATTTAATACGAAAGGTATCCCTCGGTGCTAGGACTAATATTATTATATTATAGGTACGACCGACCACAATAAAATATCATAATATATTATTATAAATGTTGGTTTGTTGGCTTTGCGTTTCTTTTTCCTCAAAACACCTGAAAAATTGTCGTGTTATTTATACACGCAGCATTGACACCGAATGAATCGTCGCGGCCGTCGGTTTAAAATTTTTATTTTGGTTTTGTTTACGCCAAATTTATAAACTTCACGGTTGCGTTCAGGTCGTACCCGTTGCCAAATCCAAACATAATTGATTCGTTTATAAATTTAAGTTTATGAATTTTATAATATTGGCGATTAAAAATAGAACCAATTGTTATTTTTAAATTCAAAATACCCCCGTATTGTCTACGAAAATACTCGTCTAGCGATCTGTTAACTACGCAAATTAATTTTTTTTTTATTTGTTATACATTGTAGTTTATATACAATTTATACCAGCTAAAGATCACTATAAGAGTTGGAGTTGAATGAAAAAAAAATTGATGACACAGACAATTTTAAAATATATGATATAGAAATTTTAAGATTACCTTAAATTGTATTTAAAATATATATATTTCTGTAATTTCCTTGCTTGTAATAATACATACATGTCATACATACTTACATGACGTATATTGCCGCGCTAAGTGAAAATAGGATAACTCCAATCAACACGATTGTTGAAAAACAGCAAAAAACGTTTTTAACAGTAAATCAAGTCTTAAAATAGCTTTTATACAAAAATTGATCAAAAACCTGAGCTAATTAATCTTATTTTACATACAGAATTGGTTAAGCACTTTTTATTTTAATTTTTTTGAGTTTTTTAAGGAGAAATAGACTTATTATAAAATTATAAATTATAAGGATACATACAGTGATAACCATGAGGCATATTAATATTCTTAACAATATTAGTTTGTTGTAAATTGTTAGTAAATTACAAAATAATACATCAAATAATTATTATTTTTAATTTATATAATATGATTAAAGTTTATAATATGTCAATACCCTTTATTTTCAATGTATAAACATAAGCCAAAACACGGAACTTCATTATTTTTCATGTGAAATACTGAGTTTTTGCTTAGTATTTGGATTTACCGTGTTTTCGCTTACAAAACCTCAAATATATAGGACCATTGGTTATAAATACTAGTACCTATTTATAATCAATGATTGGACTTACCGCATATATTTCTTATTTAAAATTTCGTTGTAAGATAGGTTTTAATGAGAAATACGCTATTTTTACATCAAAAATCTGCGTAAAACCAATAATTTTAATAATAGAAACAAAATATAATTTCTACGAAAAATGGAGTTATCCTGTTTTCGCTTAGCACTGCAGTTAAATATTATAATAACGACGAGACATTGTAATTATTTGTAAATAAATAGGTACTATTAATACCCAGACATTAAATAAAATATGATTAAAACAAAATTTACTGTGTAGTTATTAAAAGAGACATATTATTTACTGAGAATTATCCCAATGAAAGGGTCATTTCACACACATTAATCTATGTCTGTTTATAAATATACCTACATTTTCCACAGTGCTAAAAATATAACGTACTAGAATATTCTAAATTAATAAAAAGTACAATAATAGTATTTATAATTCCTAAAATAACGGAAAAATAGTTAGTTATTTTCATTAAACTAATTTTAAAATATTTTCAGACTCCTAGCATAAATAAATTCTAATTGTATAATGTATCGACTGTAGCGAATTAAAAACTACATAGAAAAATAAATAATTTCGTTAATTTTGTGTTAAATTTGATATACAATTATAAGAAATTATCATATTTAGAAATTCCACTTTTCTATATAAGAATACATATTTACTGATCACACATTATATATTTTATAAAATATGTTAATAAATTAAAAAAAAATTGTATCTAAATTAAAATTCAATTTCTAATTAGGTGCCAGTCGCCAAATGGACCTTCAAATGAGCTAGGCCTCTTATTGCGAGTTCAAAGGTTAGGTTAGGAGACTCTGGCACTAGTTTTTGAAATAAAATATAATTATAAATTATAATTATTTATTACCCTACGTTCAAGTACTCTATACTATAATATATTCTCATACCTACTAAGTAGTATTCTATACTTCAAGCAATAATAGTAAATAAAATTAGTAGGTCGGTGTTATATTTGAGTAGCCCAAGACATGTAATTGTAAGTACTACGTATTATTATAATATATTTTTTTAACTGTACACTATAATTTTGCAAATTACATAATCATTAATCATTTTAATACCTATAGTTAAAAAAAATTTTTTTAGCAAAATGAAGATTTGAAAATAAATTAACTCAACTCTTACTATAAATTATATTTTGAGAATAAATAAAAAAAAAAACAGAAATGGATTAGGTATGGTATAATCAAATATCCTTAGTGTTAGCGTTATTTTATATAATATAATATACTAACATTCAAATAAAATGATATAGTATAATTAGTAATTACATATTGCACACGAATTTGTTTTACTTTCATGTTACACAAATTTAAAATTATAATTGGATAATGTATAATCAAATTTTATTTCATACAACTCTTAGACTTCTAGTATAGGTCAGTTGTTTACTGTCTAACAAAAACTAGGTATGACGATCAATTATTTAAATACTTATTAAATAATTTAGTATGTGCACTATAATGCACTTGGGTTTCAGAAATTTGTATCAGAGTAATAAAAAGTATAGTTTGGATGAAATTATGAGCATACACATCAATATTTCATTACGAAATACGGAAATCAATGGTAGTGTTTCAATTGTGTTTATTTCAATAATTATTCCATACACCTATTAAAGTTGTTGACGCGTGGATCTCAGATCCAAATAATATCAGGCCCTAATTTAGTAAAATAGGGGCTCTGTGCACTATAAACTTTGGGGGCCATTTTTAACTAAAAATTTAAAAAATAATAATAGGTACATATTTAACAATAACAAGTTAAGTAAATAGGTAATCACATTACACAAATGAAATATTTGGAATGATAAGTGATAATACAATATTTCTATACAGGCATTCAGCCTGCTGCTGCAGCTACAAAATGTTGTGAATGTTTACTAGTTTTGGTAAATGGTTCTTATTATTTATAAACATTATTACCATTGATAATATTATTGAACTATAGTATTATAATTGACCGATAACTTATCGACTGATATAACTATCGTAGATTATATTACTCTAAAACGTATGAAAACTACGTCTGCTGCGGCCTCCTTAAATAGGTTATATAGTTACTAAATCTTATTAAAAATCTTTTATTTATGGTAGCAAAGTATAGAATGGGAAGGGGCCCTTTAAATTCGGGGGCCCTGTGCTAGTGCACCGCCTTTACATGCGTAAATCAGGGCCTGAATAATATTATTTCAATTTTCAAGTATAATAACGTGGTCGGTTGTCATCAAAATATATTTTTACTCAGTTGAATTTGAATTGTTGTTTTTAATTATTGCTAGTGTACGAAATTTCTACTTATAAAGTCGAAGTGGGCAGCATCGAAATAAAAAATTACAACTAGTCCAAAAAACTAACGTTGCAATGTAGTACAGGTAGAGCAACGACGAAAGCGTATCTACGTAATAGAAATCGGTTCGTACGAACGATGCAAACAGTTTGCTCATTTGAAAAAGAGAGATGGACAATGGACAAGCTGGATTGAGTGAGAGTGTATGTGAGACAGAGATATAATATACCGACGATTTACGATAATCGCAAAATTTTCGGATCGTCCATCGAGGAAACCTTACAAACGAATCGTACATGTCACCGGCCATGTATCTTCAGTGTCGTACTAAACAATTTTTAACCTTAAGATTAGTACAAAATCTTTTGGACCCTTAACTATAACCAAAATATGTATAGTCCTGTAAATAACTTATTCTTCAGAAATAAAACCACATTGTTATATTTTTTGTACATTTATCACACGATCATATTAAAGTGGATACATCGTTTTAGCTATGAACCGCCCGATCAGATTGCAGTTCAAAACTGTGGTGTGTGAAGTATTTAAGTACGCCAAGCCGCCATCACGGTGGTCGGTGATCCCAAACGGAAAATATTAAACCGGACTGGTTTGATCGTGGAAATAACACTAAATACAATGCAGCGTTCGGGGTCTATGGTGAAACTATGGTCCACGAACTCGGCTCGACACGCCAAAACTCAATAACGGACCCCCTCACGATCGCCTCAAAAAAACACTCTTCGGCCACACTCATTCGTCCGATGGCCGCGGTTATAACTCGTGAGTAACGACCATGTGACGAAAACGATAGCTGATATCATCGTGGAACATCATCGTCATCATAACATAAACGGACGTGAAAAACATCCGAAGCACAATAATAATGTGTATTTCCGGTAAAAAAACGGGACCACCGGTACCGCGACCGCGGATATCGTTATATTGTTATTTATTATCTGTTGGCGCGGCCACACGTCCCGTCGACGACGACACGGTTATCGTTCCGTTCCGTATACATGCAGGCGCGGTGGTGTGGCGCTGCCGACCGGATTTCACGGGAGCGCGGCAACGCGGCGGGGCCGACCGGCAATCTGATCCGCCGGCGGCCCGTCGAATTCTTTCGGTACGTCAGACTGCCGAGTCTCCGCGTCCCCGAACCAGTTGCCGCCGACGGGGCATCGCGTTTTCTCCGCGTTCCACGACGACCCGGTACCCGGTTGCCGGTCGCCGGGGCCCGAATACCGCGTTGTCGACGGCATTTCATACGCCCGCGGCGTTTTTTTCTCGTCAAACGGTCGGCTCAAAGGTTCGCCGCAAGACGGACGGCCGGAGAGCACGTCCGCCGTCGCCCTTTTCGGGCGGACGCGGTGCCGGCGACCAAAACGGAGAGGCCGTCGAGCGGCGCGGCGCGCGGGGCGGCGGTGACGACTCTTCAGTCTCGCGTATTTTGTCGCCAACACGGCTGGATGGTCCGTGCCGACGAGGCGCACACACCGCGACGGCGACGACGGCGAGCGAGTCAAGAATCGGTTCTCGTCCGGCGGGGATGGGCGGGCGGGCTGGCGGGCGGGCGGCCGGCAGTGGTGGCGACGACCGTTCGGTTGCGGGCCCCTGGCGGGCGGGCGGTCGCGGGGGGGTGACTTGTGTGAATGCAACGCCGCACACGCACGCCGGCGCACGCACGCGCACGCACGGCACGACGACGCGCGCGCACGCACACAGACAGCTTGGCACTGATTTTTGTACCAGCAAGCGCCACCGCGTCTACTACAACACACTACTCGAAAAACCTACAACGCTGCTGCCTGCTGCTGCCGCTCCTGCCGCTGGTGTTGCTGCTGCTGCTGCTGCTGCTGTTGTTGCCGCCGCCGCCGCCACACACTCGCACTCGCTGGCTCACTCACTCACACGCACGCAGTCCGTAGCGTCCGCCAGACTCTCTCGGTTATTATTTTGTTTGATTTTCCGTTTTTAAAAACACTATTTATATTTTATTATTATAATATATTATAATATGTAATGTGATTAATAAAACAACACCAATAACGTCGACAACAATAATATTG
Source organism: Aphis gossypii (assembly GCF_020184175.1). Taxonomy (NCBI): domain Eukaryota; kingdom Metazoa; phylum Arthropoda; class Insecta; order Hemiptera; family Aphididae; genus Aphis; species Aphis gossypii. Next base: position 77,549,840 of record NC_065530.1, read on the forward strand.
TAAAACTGCTCAGTTTTGTCGGGTTTTTGCCGTTTTTGTACGTCGTCGTCATCGTCGTTTCCGCCGCGGTAATCGTGTGTTGTGTTTCGGTTGAAGTATAAAAATACTATATCGTGATAATTATATTTTTTTGTATACAAATTATACGATTATCGCGTATTCCTGTTACGAATAATAACGCTACGTTATTATACACGCGTTTTTTGATATTTTTACATAATATAAATATTATTATAATTATTTTTGCGTTCTGTTCGCACAACTATAACCGTCGCGATTCCGTTACAAATCGCATCGCGTTATTATATCATCTATAATATCGTTTCGTAACGTGTAACGTCGCTGTGTTCTCCGACAAGATGGCCCATGGCGCTCCGGACGAACCCGTCGGCAAGGTGGAAGAGAAGCGACCCAAGGCGCCAGTTGGATCCAGGCGCATATTTCCTCCGCAGTTCAAGTTGCAGGTAAATCGTTGTTTGTTTTTGTATTATTTTTTTCATCGTCACTCGCGCGACATTCGTATTTCACACGTTCTACAGCACTTACCCTTCCCCCCACCTACCACCCATCGTTCCCGTACGGTCATCAACACGACCGTCCGTCTGGTCGCCGCCGATTAGGACCGTTCGATTTCACCGGATTTTACGCGCTCATGTCGTTGTCGTCGTCGTCGTCCGGGTCCCGTGCCAAAACGAAATAAAAATACGACGCAGCGTTCGTCCATCGGTGTTATCGTCGTTCCCGCCGCCGGTCAATCCGCCTTGTCCTGTCTGCGTCTGTCCGTCTTTACGTGATGCCTCTCTGTAATGCCGCGCAAAACTTGGTTGACACCACTTTAAAGCTCAAAACACACTGAGCTTGTGTTGTACGCAAACCCCTCTCCTCAGTGTGTGTTCTTTAAATACCCGTCGTCGAATTGTGTGTTATTTATCTTCAATTAATCGTTTTTTTTGTATGTACAGGTGTTGGATTCATATCGACAAGACTCCGATTGCCAGGGGAATCAGCGAGCCACGGCTCGCAAGTACGGTATTCATCGCCGTCAGATCCAGAAATGGCTGCAGACAGAGACCAGCTTGCGGTTGGCTGTGCAACAAGCTTCAGGCGCTCCCAAACCTCAAAAAATTACTGCTAATGCTGTAACGACAGTTGCTGTTGCTGCAGCTATTGCGGACACTACGTCTGGTTCAGATAGTGATGTAAATGTGGAAGACTTATCTGACACCGAAGACTCTGCTCTGGATTTATCCACCACTTGCTTAGATCTGACCAAGCGCAAACGCGAAGAAGAAGATCTCGATCCATGCAAGAGACGACCTTTGGTTCCAGTCACGTCTACTGAGCGACCCTTATATGTCAGCCCCATCAGATATCCTTACATCGATTATCCCCTATTCTATTGTTGGCCACCATGTTGTTACAGGCCGCCGTGCTATGTAGAGCGACCTGTACCCCAAAGACTGACTTGTTCATTGGATTTGAAAGTGTGCGCTTATGAGCCAAAAGAACCTTCTCTTTTGGATATATCGTACCCTCAACATTGGAACAAACAGCAGGACTACAGGTTTCCAAGTTCGGTATGAAATACCAATGTGTTCACATGGATTACGCTTGTTATTTTTGCACTGTAAGTATGAAATAAATATGAAGAACTTTTCGGATGATCTTTGCAACTGTTTGAATTGAATTGAAAGAAAAGATAATTGAAGTGTTATTTAATATTAGTACCATTTTATTAAAATTTTAGTTTAATATCAATATCTTTAATACCTACAATTGTATAGGGAATTTAAATTATATAAATTGTTGAAAAAGAACAAAATATATTTATGTTTATTTATATTATGAATATGAATCTATTTTTTCTATTCAATTTAATATGACAAATGCATATAAAAAATGACATTAAAATATTGTACAGAATCACTCTGTATTGTAGTATGTTCTTTAAAATGTTAAGGCTATGACATTATACCATATCAATTAAGAATGTATTGTTTGAAGTTTAGAACACTTAAGATATGTATTTAACTACTTAAATAGTATAGGATTGGAGCAAAAACTTATTTATTAACCATATAAAATTTTGCAATAAACCATTTTCAAAAGACTTGATACTATAAATTATTTTAAATTGTAAAAAATTCATTCATTTAAATTTTATTTTTTTTTTTTAATATATATTAAAACATTATATAATTATTCTAAAAAATGATATTTATATATACATATATATATATAAACAAATATAAATATAATAACATGTTAAGATTTATTTGTTAGAGTTCCTATATTAAGGCTAGATGTATCAAATAAAGCTTTTGAATTCATTTGAAATGGCTCAATGGAGCAATTAAAACATGTGCCAAAAAATTAAGTTCAAAAAAATTGCTCAAAATTTGTTTGTCTTCCGTAAACTAAATTATTATTTTTTTTTTTTTTGGTGCTGTCAGGTTTTTCTGTATTATGTGCCTTATAATAATTTATCATGATATGTTGTCAATAAAAAATAATATATGAAGTCTCCTAAGGACCGACTTCTTGCTCAATTGAATCTTTACTAATGTTTATATATTATGAATAAGATTATATACTATATGAATACTATAATTTATTTTGTAAATGTTAATTTGTAGATGTATTACATTATGTGTATATTTTTATAAAAAGAAGACAATGTTTTGTAAAGTTACATTTATTTTAATGAAATTTAATCATATATATGAATTGTTATTGTTTTAAACGTATTATTGAAATTTCAAAAAAGTTAGGTTATGCTAAACTTATTACATACATATTTTCTGTTTGCATATGTAAAAAAAAATTAAATATTATTTGATATTGAATGTAATTTATATGCTTATTTTGTTATTAAATATTTTATGAAATACCTATATTATTATAAAATAAAAAATGATTTAAGCCTTTTTATATTATGATTATGTTTTTTCTTCATTTTGATCTAAAATATTGTTACTTCTTTATCCTAATTCTTTTTTTGTTTTTTTTCAAATCCCATTATTTTATAATAATACTTCTGATTTCCAAGTTAAGTCACCTATTTAGATATTGAATACTGCTCTTAAACCTAATAATATGGTTTTCTTTGTTGTTTGACAAATTTTTATTGAACTACTGTAGCATTGGAGCAAAATTATTTGGTTAATTAGTTAATCATCGGTTGTGGATATAATATGGTTTAGACCACGGTATCCGATAATATTTAACAAATAAATTATATGCTCATTTATATATGGCATGGGGGTGCAATTGCCCCCTTGTATTATTTGAAGTGGCAAAACTACTTTTTCTCCTAACAGCAGAAAACAGGATATGAGGTGACAGAAGTTAAGATTTACCCAACCTAAAACAAGTATGCCTAGAGATTAGGTAGAAAGTATTTTGTTGAAATTCTTAATGTGTTTAATGTTTCTGAAATAAAGTTATTACTTATTATATATAAATATATATTATTATAAAAAGGAAAATGAATGGTCCATCTATAGTAACTACCATCAAGTGCTAGTGTACCAATATTTCATTGAAATGTTGTCATATCTAATGTATTTTTTGAAATGTCATCCCTATTGGCTATTTCTAAAATATTTAATTTTTTGTACCTCTTAATATAATAGTCATGTACCACTTTCGAATAGGTACCCTAGTAATTAAGTGACGTGGAACGTAGATAAATAATGGAATAGTTCGTTTTAATCAGGTAATTAAAATGAAAGATGCCGTAGAGGATTCTCCGACTTTGGTGTTTGTATTTATTGTATTTAACTATTAAAATTACAAAGATATAGACCCATAATATATTAATGAACGGGTAGGTATACTGTGTATATTATCCAGTGGCATATTTTGTCGGACGTGGGTGTACATGAGTACTACCCCCTCTCACAACATAAGAACATACACAGTACACACCTTGGTAGCTATTATTCATTTCTTATTTTTGTACATTCTACTATTTTTCTCTATTATTAATTTTATATTATTTATTATTACACGAGGCGTATCGCGTTATCGACATTTCGTCGTTATCTTAACGACGTCCACGTGCGGTGAACCTATTTAGTAATATGTCGTCGCGGTTTATTTTACAGAAAAGAGATAATAATATAATTTAGCAGTAATATGATTTTTATATTTAGTGTTTATCCACTTTATCCTACATGGGTGGTCTACGTCGTAGACTCTACGAGCTAATGCCAATGTATGTTTTTGTCAATAGTTGAATTAGTTGACTAGTCCAGAGCTATTCAAACTGTGCGTCGCGGCTCCCAGGGGCGGGCGTCGCGGGAGTTGTCGAAGGGAGCCACGTCATATAATTGAAAACCAATAAATATTTTTACGAAAAACGTTTATTATTATCATTGAGGCACACTGGTTGGGAAACGTTGAATTGTCTACAATAATCATTCGCTAAATATTGCTTTAATTTGTTTCTATAATGTTATAGCGATAGCGATAAATTGAAGTTTTACATAATATATAGTAGGTACCTACTTAATTATTACAACCAGTTATTATTATTATAGCAATATAGCGGCTAAATTGTTATAATAATAATAGCCCATGTTGTATTTTTTTTTATATAATATGTAATACGGTAAATAAATAATTAGTATAAATTATAAAATATAAATTACATTCATACAGACATTGATTTTTTTGTCATTTTTAATTTGGGAGCCGACAGCCGTCAATATTTTGTGAAGACTCAAAGGAGTCTTGGGATGAAAAAGTTTGACTACCTCTGGACTAGGTAGTCCATTCAAATAATGCCACGATTAAAATTGTTTTTTACCCATATCAATAATCATAATATCTGAGACTTGTTTTTTCTTTGCACTGCGACAAACAATTATTAGTTGCTTTATAAGTGTGATCACGTGTGTAGTGTAATATTTTGTTAACTATGAAATAGTTTTATAACTTATTAAATCTTATAATTTAATTTTTAATAAACGATAGAGATTGAACGTGTACCTAAACTACTAAAACGAATTAAAGTGTGTTTATAACAGAACAGAATGATAGTTGATACTAACGTTAAATGTGTTTTTCATTAAAAACTATTTTTTTTCTTTGCATAGCTTACGTTCAATAGTTATTAAAAAAATAAAAATAAATTGTCGATAAAATTATTTATAGTGACAAAAAATATGACGATTTAAATTAATTTATTATTTGAATAATAATTTAGTGGAATGTCCATTATCCAATGTTGTATTGTTATCTAATTCTAATTCTAATATATTATTTAAACTGTTTTGTCGTTTTGATATGTATCTTTCAATCTGAAGAAGCAAATTAAACGTTCTATCAATCTATCCATAACGTGTTTAGAACAATCTTGCAGATCTCCAGGCCATGCCAAGTGTACATTTTCAAGAAGTCTTTGTATAAGATCAATTATTTAGTAAATTAAAATTCACAAGTCTCGTCATTGCTAGTGGTCAGAGCCAGAAACGTAAACACAATTAAAGTCTATTATAGATCTAACACTCTAACATTAGCAAAGACAATTTTAGTAGAGACTCATAGACGGATATTATTGTGTTAAATTTTAGTGAGGAGAGTCTAAAATTTTTCTGTCCAAATGAATCAATCAATAATATCGAAAACAGAGAAATAAAACAACTACCTATTTAATTTTGGATGACCAAATTCACTAAACACTCCTCAATTGCTACACATACGATTTTTAAGTGCTAGTAACAAAACTTCCAATGATAAAAATAAACCAATCGATTTATACGACATTGGAATCATTGAATTTTAATATTCTGTATTATTATTGTTCGTTATAATTTCATAAAACTTAGAAACATGAGCTTAATTTTATCTAATTATTTTAAATTTCCTATTACTGAGCATAATGAAAAAAAGGATTGGTTTCATATTTGTATTACTTTGAAAATGCTGATTGGTCATTATTGACCATATGTATATAACATATTCTATCTAAAGTTTCAAATGTACTTGAGAAGTTGTGAATAAGAGATATACCTTAATCTTGTGATGTAATAATTGTTTAAAAATTAACTAGGTTTTTATCTAACTTACAAAAGTTGTTTCATAAAATGGAATAGGTTTTTACCTGTTTTTATAGCATAAAATTGTATAGGAAGTTAAAATATTTTGAAATATCATTAAATAATTGAAAATTATGATCCGAACATTGGTAATGGGGCGGTGGTAAACTCAACCGATTTTTAAAAATAGTAAGCTCTTATTATTAATATTATGTTTACTTATACTTTATAGGAAATATGTTAACTCTTCTGTGTTGTTTTAAATGTTATTACTAAACTATGATTTTCAAACACATCTTTTCATTTTTAAATGAAAGTTAAATGTATATTAGATTAATTTTATGAATTTTAAATTTTTATTGTATTTTGAGTGCTCATAGCATAAGTTTATATTATTATTACATGATTGACTATTTTTAAATGAAACCTAATGTATATTAGATTTATTTTATGATTTTTATTAAATTAAATTAGTAGTATTGAAGACCCGGGAGAGTTAACATGTTTCCGCCAGGTAGTACTGGATTAGACTCTGGAGAGAGTTTACAATCGCCTTTGGTAATGTAAATTTATTATTTAATCAATGAAGTAAGTAATGGTTAAAATTCAAGTTTTTATAATTTAAAAAAATTCAAATCGATAAATATTATAACTAATAATATTATAATACAATTATTATTACAAACAAATAATTTCATTATTATTCTTGGGATGATTGAAAAACTTTACACCCTTCAATTAGTATGAAATACTCAAGATTAATTTTGAAAGTGCCTTAGCCTAGTGATCATGATTTATAATATATTTATGAAAACCTAAATTCACAATTTTATTATTAATTATTAATATTAATTCACGACCACAAAAATAATTGTTATGACTCATGATTCATGAATCATGTTTATATTACTACCTTAATCTAATTGGTTGACCACCAGATATTCTTTATTTTTTCTTGTTGATAATATTACCATTAATTACCTACTAGGGACCGAAGTACTTAAGTACATTCACATTCACATTTCACATAATGAAGTCTAAAGATACCTCTAATAGTCAAAAATTCGTGTTAATATCTTGGACCTTAGACGAAACCAATTTTTTTATTGATAAAAATTTTTTGGAATCCAAATCCCAAACTACTTTGTAATACAATATATTAAATTATAATTTACTATCTACTACACTAATTATTAAAAACTGCACAATTGCCTAAAAATTCTAAAGTTTAATGGTCATTAAAACCAAAGTGTGTCTACTAAATATAAATATGTTATGTTTACATTTGTGTGAATTTTAATTATTTTGAAATGATTTAAAGCTTAAAAATTATAATTATAATTTAAAATATTATAATACAAGTATAAAACAATTAAACTGTAAGAATAGAATTTTCACATTCATATAGATATTTCAGTTAAAAAAAAATAATTGATGTTAAACACTTAAACATCGCTTAGGTTAAAACAATTGAATATTTTCAAAATTGAATTCTAACCAATATTTGATATAGAGAATTTCCTATACACAAATACATAATATTGATTATACTATACGATAATATGTCAAATGTCGATATTCCCCACCTTTTGAATGATAGCTTTCAAATTAATTGATTATCAACATTTTTAAATTTCTGTAAAACAAAAATAACTTGTGAGGAACCGTGTACCTATTAATATGTTTTACAATTTTTATCGTAATATAAATATTTTACCAACATAAAATTTAAAAAAAAAACCATTAAAAATGAGTACATTTTAAGTGTCTATAGCTAAAAATCAGTCTCAAAAAAAAAAAATTAATTTGGTAATTTGCAAATTATATTATGTTAAAAAATAATGTTCCAAATACGAATCGTATTTACAAAAATTATATTGATGGAAATCTACGGCCATTCCTTATTGGATTACAATTTATAATTTGCAACTATATAGAAAATGCTATCAACAATCACCTTCAAATTGCTATGTTAATGATAAGGTGTTTATCCAAAAAACGATGACTGAACCATTGAATAAACCAAAACATTTAGAGTTATAGTCAAAGTAAAAAAAAAAAAACAGTCTTTTAGAAATTCAATAAAAATAAATGTCTTTTGGAATATTATGTTATTTAAAAATAAATGTCTGATTAAAAATGATGAGAATGATTCTGCAATAAAATAAAATACATTTTTTTTACATTTAAAAACGAAAAGATTGTAAGCGGCGGCGCTAGCTAGCGGTTAATGAGTGACTTTAACTCGGCGGTAGATGTCGCTGCCATTATAGGCCGCAGTGATACTGGACCTTAAACTGTATAATACATCATTGTATACCTAATTATTATTATTTATTATAATTTATGATTTCTGGACTCATAAATAAATCAATTACATTTATAGAAACCGTTAATAGTTAATAAAATCTAAGGTTTATCCATATTATTATTACTGGCTGGAAAATTTTTTCAGCAAATGGCAAACGGACATTATAGTAGGTAGGTAGATGTCATAAAATATAAAATTTAAAACATTCTAGTCATTCTACGACTGTTATATCTATTCTTTGGCTCTATTCTGTGCTATAAGTTATAGCTAAATATTAAAAATTTCAAAATATATCATAAAACCATAATTTACGCGTGTACGGGTTCGTGTGCTGCATCTGCGACATTTTTTAGACCGATTGATAGTATAGGTAAGTTATAGACTATAGTCGTTCATTAAAAAATTAGTAGTAGATCGGTCGAGTCAATTCATTGTTTAATAGAAGTAGATAAAATGGTTCTAACTTCTAAACCAATTTTTTCATTAAATAAATAGTACTTTGAACAATTGTACTTAGTTACATCAAATAAGTTACTTAGTCAAAATTATGCACTGTACTAACAATAGTACTAAGTAGCCTATCTGTGTATCATACAATTATTAATATTTATTGCTGTTCAAAATTTATTCGGCCTATAGTAAAAAAATGAGATGATGCTTTATGCTGTATGTAGCATATGCGATTAAAGTCTGCGCACTAAACATAAAACAAAATAATTATTCGAAGTGCGAAGTTAACAATATTGTTATAAGGTATAAGTGATATAAGTTATATGCAATTTTCGTTTTATAATAATTGTGGGTCCAAGTTCTCATATTAACCTTTTATCTTTTCTAGTTCATCGAAATTCAATGCTGCTTATAGACCGAGTCGTCTGATGGCATTGCTCTGTAGAGTGTTGGATAGTCTATAAGTCAAACAGTATAATAAATTTAAACGTTAGGTGGGAGTAATTGGGTAATGTTAGGTACTTTGGAATGTGGAAAATTTTTTTAGCAAACGGCAAAAGAGGAAGAAGAGTTGCTAAAAGCTAATAAGGAATTCACAGGAATCAATGCATTCCTAAACCGTTCATCCGAATTTAGTGCAGAGATAGATTTAAGATCTCTGGGAAGAAGATAGGCTAATTTAAAAAGGAAGAGGTGCTCAAACAGGGATTTTGAGATTTATGATGGACATTTTTGTTTTTAAATGGTTGCTATTGGTTTTAATTTTATTATTATTAAAACGATATCGCTGAATCTAATAATACGTTATTAAATAATTAAATAATAATTTGTCCGATATTTTTTTTCAATATTCTATCTAAAATTTTTTACTATAGAGTTGGCATTTTTAATGGGCAACGGAGTGCACAGGATTAACTAGTATATCATATTGTCGTTTTAATTTATATAGGTTTATATTAGATTTATATGCTCTGTTCAATATTTTCCATATTATACATTTATTCTTTCGTGTTCATATTTAATATCATTAGAATGTTAACAGTGAATTTTACACTAACTACATTATTATGACGTGATCATAGTTTATTCATACATGCAGAGAAAAATAACTTTTTGGCCTGTTGGCTATACATGTTATGCACGAGGATACGATTGGATACAACGACCTTGGCTTAGAACAATCATTTCAGCAATCTGTAAAAAAAATATTTGATTTAATGCGAAGTTAAAATAAATAATTAATTTCAAGACGATGTTTAAATAACGAGATGACGAATTCTGTGATCAATAGTTTTAATTTATACTTACCAATATATTTGGTCCGGTTGACATGACGAAACAGATCATATCGGCCATTTCTTCTGCGCTCAAGATATCAGACGCTTTCATTTTATTGTGCGACATTTTAGCTGCATCGAATATTTCTGTGTCGACGAAACCAGGACTGATGCTCTACGGAAAACCAAATTTATTATGTTATTAATAAAATAATTGTTTTAAAAAAATATTGTATTTAGAAAAAATCACATTTTATAAATTTAATCACACTTTTCATAGTTTTTAATTGAAATAAAATAACGTTTAAGAAATATAATACATTTTTATCGTTATAAATTTCTGTTTTTTTGAATGACAACACACATTTTTCTATTTCATGTTTTGAAGTAGAATATTTTTTGGTGTATTTTGATACATAAAAAGAAATTTGGACGAATAGTTAATAAGTTCTAATTAGCTATTAAAAATTTAGGTGAACGGCTACTTATTAGTTATTAGTTAAAACTCATAAACATAACTCGTCAACATTTTGATTTTATTATATATTGAAATACTCCGAAAAATATTTTGCTTCAAAATTTTAAATTAAAAATATAATATTTTTTTTTTGTTTTGAATGGAAATTATAAAAAAAAAACATGAAAAGATTTTGAGATAAAGAGTGTTGTTTGATAAATAATCACCCTATATACAATGTGTTCCGGGAGGAAGTGACCGGCTGGCGTCATATAAAAGTATACCTAAAATGATGAAGAAATACCCTTTAAAGAGGGGGTCTAACTTTTTTATTTTTTCAGTTATGGACAATTTAACTTTTTAAAACAAAACAAAATCTACCACGCATTGTTTATGTTTCTCCAAAAGTTTTCAATATTTTAACATGGTTTTTTTAATTTTAAAGCTATTTAATTATTCTATCATCAAACATACGCAATAGCAATTAAGTCAGAAATAATTATTATAATAAATTTAAAAAAGTAAACATTTTTTATCAAAAGTTAGAATTGTTTGTGTATTATTTTACTGAATAATACCTAGAATACCTTATAAGTTTGGTTTTCATATCTTCCATAATTGCAAAGTTACAGCCTGGGTCAGTTCTACAAGTTCATTCAAATAATATATAAAAGTATACCACTGCACATGGGTGAATAAACTTACGGAAGCTTTTATATGGCCATCACCGGCCACAGCCAATTCGTGACGAAGGCCTTCGGTCAGTACTCTAAGAGCTTGTTTAGACGCATTGTACATCTTGTTTCCAGGATTAATTGAATACGAATGGCCCGTAATGCTGAAACCAATTAAAATATAAAATTAATATACAGAAAAACGGATAAACTTAGGTTTAAGTTATCTATAATCAAGTGTAAATAGTTCAACATTTATTTGAGTTTCTTAAAAATTTTTAAATTGTTTAAAATGTTGCAATTATATGTATTATTATATTATACTAATGTGACGTTGTGTAATACAGAATTGAAAGACAGATATAATCATAAAATGTATAATGTATTATAAATATGCAGTATAGGGCCAGAAAATGGTCGGTACTCGGAATTTGGGACGTATGAGATATATTGATTTTTGTTTATATTAACTATAAAACTATGAACAATTTAGTTTACATATAAATATATAATAGGTACAAGTAAAAATAATAAGTGAATATATGTGAAAAAAAATTCTCTTGTAAATATAATATGTTATTATAATAATAGTGTATTCATAATCAGGACCGGCTCAAGTGTTTAAACACACCTAGGCAAACTTGAGTTTTGCCGCCCCTTACATACTACATCAAATAATTTTTTTTTATTTATAATACAAACATAATAAATGCCGCCCTAGGCGTGGGCCTATGTCTCCTACCCCTTGAGCCGGGCCTGTTCATAATATGTGAAATAAATAATGACCAAGAATAATTGTAAAATAATATTATTTTATCGATAATTCAAATTTGTTAAAATATATACAATAAATCAAATAAGTATGCATAATTAATCTCATGAAAATTTATCTAGAAATCAAATAAATTGTTTTCATTATGCAGCCCACATCTTGCAAAACTATGTCCGTGGACACATTATTTAATACAAATAAATAACACCTATTTAAAATGATTATACGTATAGAGCATGTAAATGCGTAAATTGTTCAAAATAGGTATATGTTTTATGCTATCCATCACCTATTGATTTGTATAATATGCCCATGACTAACGTTATGCTTCTTCATCAATTTATAAGCTTCCCTTGAACAGATTGTTGGTGCCATTACATTACAGTCGATTAATTCTTGCCAATGTTCGGCCAAACCGTCTATAAAATATAATTGTGCATGAATAATTTGTTAGAAATATTATAATTTGGACTCATATAGACATGTAGTAATAATTATCATGGTGTAATTGAAATATAAAAATACTAATTTATGGAGACCTTACTTGACGTTTTATGTTTTTATTGAGATGGGAGTAGGAAATATTAGTTATTGTGCCCCCATTCAGTACCTCAACTAGAAAAAAATTTCGGGAGGGGGAGGGTTGCATTATTACAATATATATCGTCATTTATACCGACGAGAGGTAGTACGGTGGCCTTGCAGAAATTTCCGGGGGGTACAACCCCTTAACCCCCTCCTCATAGTTGTGCCACTGCCCACTGGCCCCATTAAATGCGGGTGATAGTAAATGGGACTTTTTTTCAGAACGGATCGCAGACTCAACAGACTCGTGAAACATTTTGAAACAGATAATTGAATTTGAGATATAACAAATAAATCATTTTTTCTCTTGTATTAAGTCGTAATTATTATCTTACCTAAAATTTTAGATATCCTTATTATTCCGGCATTGTTAATCATAAAATGAATACCACCAATATTGTCATCAATCCATTTAAAAGCATTCAATATGTCTGTTTCGTTCGTCAAATCACATGCTACTGTAAAAAACCGACCACTGAAGTTTTTTTCTTCCATCATTTTTTTTAAATCCTAACAATTTTAAAGAATACTTATTATTATTCATTGTGCACGTAAGCAAAACTATACAGTATATAGTACATATAATATTATAATATATAGTATTAAAGGGATGGTAAAATGCACAATTTATGATATGTTTACTGTTTAGTGTTTATTATGTAAAATGGAGGAAAATAGGTATAAGCGCTCTATTTTACAAAAGGTGTCTAGTGTACCTCGTTAGAGTAAATCACTATGATATAAATTTTAAATTTGAATGCGGAGATAAATAATTACATTCAAAAGACGATTCTGAGCGAATACGGTCTGTTAGCCCATACTACTAAGTATATTTAATATTTAAATTTATAATATATGTATATTGCTATAACTATAAGAGAAATTAACTTTTTTATTAGTACATTAACTAATATAGTAGGCTTTTATAAATTTTTAACGAAAACATTATATTAAAAATGTCATTGTGCAAAACAAATATGATAATTATAAGTCAAAATTTTTAAGTTTCCACGAAAAATAATTTTTTATTACTGCAAAATATTGAAAATAACTAACTACATCGTTATTTTTGTTTGAATATTTATAATTTTGTCCAAATATGAATTTTATTAATATCTTTTAAAAAAAATGATTACATACATTTTACAATTTTTGGATTTCAGTATGAACATTTCATAAAAAACTTTGTATCCAATTGTGGAGTTTTTTTTTATCAAATAAACAACTTTTAAACGAATATTATAGAAGAAAATAAAAAAAAAAAAATAATGAAAATTTTAAATTTATAAATAGAGGTTTGAAATATTTTGAAAATTATACCATGCATAGAAAATGCTAATAAAAACTTTCTAGCAAAAATTTCAAGTACCAATCTATAGTTATTCGTTTTTGAATAAAATAAAAAACAAACAAAATCGATGTTTTCAAGAACTGATTTTACGTAATGTTTCAAGTATTCCCTAGTCTTTTATTTTAATTGTTTTGAAAAATATTGAGAATTTTTATTTTCAATTCCTTGAAGGACCAACTAGATCCAATTTGATATTAGAAATCATTCTCAAAGTTGAAAGTCTAAGGATTTTTTCTACTAGAAAAAATAAGTTAAAAAGTGATGTAATACCAAAATAAAAAATATATATATATAACAAATACCTATAGTCTATAGATTTCACAAAAATTCTTTGACGTTAGAAAAAATCAAATGATCCTAGGGCACACATTTTATAATTGATACCCCCATACCAAATTTATTTTTGCAATATATTACAGAACGGTATTTTAAATAAACATTTAAGGATTTTGCAATTAAATCGCTAATGAAGAAATTATATTAAAATTTAGATACCTGAAGTCTTTGTAGCCTTCTAGCTATTCCCACAACCGTAAGGCCAGCCTTAACTAGTTTAATAGCTGTAGCTGCGCCGATACCGGCGCTAGCTCCTGTGACCACAGCAACACGTCCTTTTAAGTGATCCATTTCACATAATATGACGTGACAACTTTTCTGCTTTAATTCTACACTTCAAGTTATGTCTATGTCAATCTGTAATAGTTAGATCATGTTCAAGAGTAATCTTCGTTCTTATTACGTAACATATATAAGAAAAAATATTTTTATCTAGTTAGGTGACAATACGTAACAAAACAAGTTGATATAGATTATAGATACACTTTACACATTATAATTTATTGGTCATTTGATAATTTTTTTAAATGTTTATTATACATACTTATTTGACTACGAAATAATAATTATAGGTAGAGGTATATAATATTAAGTATAGGTACAATTTTTTTTTATTGGGTTAAAATAATTAAACTTATATAAACATCGATTATATATCTAAATAATATTTTATTCTACTTATTACTTGTAGAAGCATTTTAACAATCTAATAAATAATAATTATGTACAATTATGTGAGATAGGCATAAGTATGTTTGATTATTATAGTATATTATACTAATAAGTTACTTGTAGAGTATTAATTTTTTTTTTCTTTTTTATTAAATAATACTAAAATTCACAAATGTCTTCTTGCAAACGCTTAAGAATTATGGCCAACAAGACAACTTTAGATTACGATATTTCGATTGTTGTGTATATTATGTTACGTAATAGTATTGTAATAGTATATTATAAAATAAAAGTATGAAACTTTAAATTTTAAAAATCAATTTTTCAAAAATGATTTTTCATGTATATAATCTATTAAATTTTGATTCTTATTTGCACAATGTTTTGTAAAAACAACTACAATTTAAACTCAAAGCTAATTGCCGAAAAAGATATTATAGTTTTTTTTAAATTACTGATAGTTTTTACAAGTAGTAAATTAAATCTAGTTTGTAATCTCTGTACTTATTAAAACTGATAGAAAAAAATTTAGGGAAAATGAGAAAGTTTTACTTAACAATAGGGTTTATCAAAATATTTTCATAATTTTGATTAAGCTATTTATTTATCCTATGAACACCTTCAGTTATACGTCTGTACGACTGTATAAACTTATGAGTATAAATAATATAATATAATTAAAAATCATATTTTATAAAATAATTCTATAATGATAATTAAAAAATTAATACGTATTTAGAAATTAATATGATTTGATTTTCAAAAACGGTTTTCGTAATGACTTTGAATCATGTAAAAGAAAATGTTTTCAAAAACTTAAGAAAATTATTGTATATTGTAAAAAGAAACGTAGATACCATTTGTTTATTGATTAATTTTATTTATTATGTTGTTCACTCTTCAAGAAGTACCTTAGTGATTATTACAATAATATTCTGTATGTCTGTATACACATAATATTATGTAATCTGTAAATCTATAATGTAGATTAGCTCAAAGGTTATAAATTATTATTACTTAATCATTATATAAAATATATAAAATTATACATCCTGATATATATATATATATACAGGGTGATTCTTTTATCAAACAACACTCATTAGTTCCAAAAGTATTCATGTTTTTGAAAATATTATTTTACATAGTTTCAAATTGTTAAAAAAACAACATTTTTATAAAAAAATTATATTTTTAAATATTTTTTATCCTTATAATATTTTAAGTTTTTTACTTTTTTGAATGAAAACATAGATTTTTAATTTCATATTCCAAAGCAGAATAATTTTTTGAGTATTTTGATACATAAAAATCGAATTTAGGGTGAGTAGTTTATGAGTTATACTTATTCAAAGTTTAAACAAGCGGAGTAGTGGACAAACATTTTGCGGGGTAACCGTACCACTCCACTCCGCGCAGCTAAACTTTAATTACGTATAACTCATAAACTACTCGCCCTAAATTCGATTTTTATGTATCGAATTACTCAGAAAATTATTCTGCTTTGGAATATGAAATTAAAAATCTATGTTGTCATTCAAAAAAGTAAAAAACTTAAAAAATTATAAGGATAAAAATATAATTTTTTTATAAAAACATTGTTTTTTTAACAATTAGAAACTATGAAAAAAAATATTTTCAAAAACATGAATATTTTTGGAAATAATGAGTGTTGTTTGATAAAAAAATCACCCTGTATATATAAACATATTATGATTATGAATCTAAATATAATGTATATAATATATAGCTTTATGAAACTGTTCTTATCTAATAATTTTAATTTTTTCAATACATTTGTCACATGTATTTATGTAGGTACCAACACTACCAATCAACCTAAAATTTATTGAATATCTATTATAGTTGATTTTATTAACATAATGTATATTTTTATGATAGTAAATAGGGATCTACATTAAGAGATCGATATTATATTTTATAAAATTATGATTTATAGATGCATCGTTTAACAAGTGTTTTTACTTTTTAGTGAGATCTGGAATAAAATACAATTATATTATAAACTATTTACAGTCTAATAAGTGTTTTGAACAGTTAAATAAATGTTAATCAACATATAATTATGATAGCTAAATTGAGTTTTTAATTTAAATTAGAAATAATAGTATTGGTATAATAACTAATTAATGTCGTTTGTACGATAACTACATCCATATTTGTGTAATGTGTAGAATATAATAATAAATATATTATCATGTATCATTTATAAATATAGCTATAACTTATAAGTATATACAATTAAGTAGGTAAGATTGTAAGAATATTTTAATAGACATAATGTAATAGTACATATTGAAATAGTTTGAATATTATATATAACATAAATACGTACAAACCACCATAAATCAGTTAAATAATCAATGAAAAATTAATTCATAAACTTATAGGTAAACAATTTTAATTTTAATAATATACACCAAATAAATAATAAATAATAATACAAAATAAATATTATCTAATTATTATTACTTATTATATATTTTATAATAAACACGAGCAATGTTAAATAATAATAAAATAATAATAAATAATAACAATAATAATAAAATCTCGCCAATACAATAACATAATATCATTATGTTTTAAAAGTATTTTTTCGTGTTTGTGAGTTTGTAATAAAACCATTTATCTTATAACTATTTATAGTATGATTGTACATTATATATTATAATATTAAAAATGATTGGTGATTTATATGATTAATAATAAAACAGGATATAATAAATTATAGGCTAAGAATGAATGCATCTATTGTATACTTATACTCATCAATAAAAACAAAATTATTTATTTCAGTCTTGATTCAATAAGCTGGTTGTTTTTTTATTCTCCTAAGTAATCCGTAATATCCAAGCATATAGCAAACAATGTAAAATACTCCTAAAATGATGATATCCGTGTTGAATCGATCAATGTCGTAGCCATAACTTAACAAAACTTCTTTGCCGTTGCGCAGGCAGTTATTAACATCTAGGCACGCTATAGTATACACATACAATATACATGTTATATTAAATAATCAATAGTTAAAATCGTAACGTGTATTCTAATCAATTATTGGTACAGGGACGTCATTTTTGAGGTATGTATGGAATGGAAACAAACTACCTAAGTACCAAGTACCAATACAGGCAGCAGTCTGTAATCATTATTTAAGCTATACCTACTCGGAAAATAAATACAGACACTCTCAGATTAAAAAATTATTTTTACACATAACGCATTTTTAATAACTGATCGTCTTTTCTTTATTAAAAATGAAAATAATAATGTGCTTTCTATATACCTAATGCAAGAAGATAATTAATATGCTATTCAATTAAAAAATAATTATGAAAAATAAAATTCAGAAGATAATTTAAGATAGTTAATATTAAACTGCGCTTTTGATAAATAGGTACTTAAAATATTTAATAAAAATATATACCTATTTATAATTTATACAACAAAAGAGAATCGAAATTTAAAAAATTATCTAGAACCATCAATTACATTATTTGTGTCAAAAAATCGTCAATTAATTTTAATAACTAATCTGTATCTGTAAAGTATATAAAAAGGGGAATCTATCTTTGGGATACAAATACAAGTATACTTGCATACCGAAATGACGTCCCCGAAATAATTGGTATTGATGCAATGTAAATTATTATTTGACATACGTATGAATGTGATGTTTTTCCATTGTAATATAGATAATGTTTCACAGCCAAGAAAAAATATTGATAAATATTTTAAATAATACAATATAAATGGTAATGTTCTAAAATAAAAATAAAATATTAGGTACTTTATTTTATAACTAATTCAAGGTTAATGATTAAGTGCATACCATTTAGTATTATTAATAATCTATTCATCATGAATTTATTACCTATTTACCAATGTGTATTTATTTTGTATGAACTTACCCAAGTGAAATGTAGACGCCAGAAAGTGCTACGGCAAGATAATCATATACCAATGAAAATATAACAATATTTTCGAATTTTTCAAAAAAAGCTGATAGAACACTCCCTATAATCATATAGCAGTCGGAATTAAATAATATACTTTTTAGTTTATTTTATTATAATGTATTCAAGTATTCTATTTCTATTAACAAGTGAACAATTACCATATGATCTACATATCAACATGTTTATCACGAACGTTGTCACCACCAATAGCTCCCAGTTAATACCTACTACCCAAAACACTATATATGTATACAACATCGTTTCTAGAACTGTCCAAATGAACTGTAAATAATTGAAAATATCTGTTAAAGTTTATGATAATATTTATTTTTCTAACACATACCGTTATCACAATTTGAGAAGTATAATATACACTCAATGTATAAATATTGTTGCTGACTTCTCGATGGACAACTGGGAATTCAACTTGGTAGGTTATAATAGACGTATAACAATACTGGAAAATAGAATTCGTTGTCAAACTGAACCAAAATCCTTGCCAATTTTGTACGGCTTTGGTATCAAACTTCAGGTCCATGTATGGCGTTGACAATATGACACCAAGAAACTAAGTACAACATATCTATTAGGTACCTATGTTAAGTGTATCGATTTGTTTTCCCATAATACAGACTAAATAGTAAATTGTATACACAAGCACCACAAGCCACCATAGATAATATATAAATACTCATGGGGGTAGCGAAGGTGGAGCAGGGGGAACTTGTCTCTCCCCTTATGTCTCAAATTTAATTCTATTTCTTTATACAAAACGTGTAAATTTGACATTAAAATCACTTAAGCGATTGGTATAATAGCTTGATTTTGGAAAGACTTTAGACTCAAAACTGTAGATTTAATAATAATATAAATAAATACTAAAAAAAAAAAATCGAGTTTTAATTTTCCCTTCCTGATTGAAATCCTAGCTATGTCCATGTGAATACTGTATTGATTTTCATAATATTTGATTGCATACCTACTTATGATTTATGGTTATGGCAAGCATCAGCCAATGTATCATTCATGTGAAAGTTAAAATATACAAAAATATAATTATTTTATGTTGAGCGTTAAGCATTTAATTTAGTTAAATAAATTATTAAGAAATGTAATTACCGTTATAGTTCCCAATTCCAGTAGCTTTATTTTGTAATTTCTTAGAAGACATATGACAGATCTCTTTAAAATGAATATTAACTGTATAATCCATAATGGTTTTTGTCTAGACAAAAGAAAAATATTAATGTTCAATTACGTATCAAATTTGGAGTTTAGAGTTCAAAAGAATAAACCAGAAATATAAGCGATCAAATGTTAATCGGAAAATGGTTAATTAAATATTATATTATTCAAAGTTAGGTATTCTAGTAAATTGTAAAAACTAAGAGATTTTATCTCCTTTAAACAATAAATGTTATTTTTTCAGAATAAGGATTACTCCTATTATTATATATGTATACATATTACATACATTAATTGTATTCGTGAATTTATTATTAGTAACTACCTATATTTTTATTGTACACACTACCTTCTAATATTTATTACCTTTAAAATAATATTTATGTTATGAAATATGAAATATATTTAGAAATAATTATAGTAAATATTTTATTATACCTAGATATATATTGTTTCATTGAAATATGAAAAATAATACAATAAAATCAAGTATGCTTATACAAGCTATCACTCACATTTGTAAATGTTGTGTATAATCCAAAAGTACCTGGAAAAGAGGATATTGAATTTATGAGATAATTACTATAACGAATTAAATAATGATTATTTTACTTGGTCATTAAATAAATCATAATTGAGATCCGTTTGTTTGTCCGTTGAAGATAACTTACACATTTCATCAACATCTCTTTTTATTTGCTCATTATCGGCATTCATAATAGAAATCACGAAATCTGCCTTGTTGTACAAATCTGGGCATTTGTAATTAAATCTAAATAAAAAGTTATAATATATTCAAGTTAAAAAATATATAATATACCTACTTTATAATGAATTAATTTAAATTCTGTTTTTAGGAATTTTTAAGTATAATTAAATACCATGTTTTTAAAGTCTTATTTAAGATTTTTTGTAATACATAAGGAAGATCCTTAACGATACAAACTTTACTAACATTTACAAACTCCTTTTTTACAGTAAATTATTTATTACCCAAACATTTTTTTTTTTTTTTTGAATACGTTGATGTACTTAATTTAAAATTCGAATGAGTAGTTATTCTGTTATTAAAATTACCTATATACTAAGGATGATAATTAAATACAATTATAACTTGGAAATTATAGTAATATTAATCTACTGATATAATATTATAAAATATACATGACAACTTTTATAGAGTACAGAAGTACTAGACTTAATAAAATATTATATAATATTATACCTATTTTTATATTTGAATTATTTGATACAAAAAACCATTATTAAATGGTATAATGGGGTTGTACACTGACGAGCGATTTATAAATCTTTCTTTAAACATAATAATAATAAAATGATACGAAGAACAAATATGTATTTACCTTTGAAACAATTGATTGATCATTGGGACAGGTCCCTGGTACGCCAACCGTCCGTTCGACAACAATATGACCTCGTCGAACTTGTCGAACACGCCGGAAGCGGGCTGGTGGATTGTGCAAATTACAATTTTACCGGTTCGCGCGATACGTTTTAGGGTGTTGACAATGTGTGTGGCTGTATAGCTGTCTAGGCCTGTGGTTACCTCGTCGCAAAACAGTATCGGTGGGTCGTTCAGGAGCTGGACGGCTAAAGCGATTTTCTTACGTTCACCACCGGACAACACCGACAGTCTGGTGTCCAGAAATTCGCGCATACCCAACGCAGTAACAGTGTAGTCGACGCGATCCTTCAGTGCGGTTTTGCTAGTGCGGCGATCCATTTTTAGATTCGCCTAAAATCAACGAAACTTTATATACACAGGGTGATTCGTAAAAGCGTACTTAATCCCATTATTTTAATGATTAAATCTACCAAATAGCACGATTGTAGTCTATGTCATGAGGTATATAAGTGTTGTATTTTTAACATACTTTATGTAAACATTTTTTTTTTAAATAATATTTTCCATATAATAATAATAATAATGATGTATAAAATAACTTAATAAATAGTATTTATTTTCTATTTAATTTATTTTAAAAATTAAGAATTACAATTTTGTAGCACAAAATCGTGGTCTCATCACTCTAAAATATTCTCGTGTAAATATTTTAATTTGTTCTAATTATATCCAAGTTTCCATTACAAATTAAAATTTTATTTTTCGAGATTTGCTAATATTATTTTTTTAAATAGATAATATTAATTTTTAAGTAACTTTCACTCTAGGTGTCTAATATATTAAGAACTCTATGCGAATAGTAGGATAATATAAAGTGTAAAATTAAGTTATAATGTCGGTAAAATGATTTTTGCCCCATGGTCGTTCTACAAAATACAATTGTTTATTATGCTATGTACTAATGACATTATGAATTTCTAAAATTTAAATATTGTTTAATGTATTATGAATTTGTTAAAATATCAATATTTCATGGAGCGTAATCGTGCTGTAATGATTGTCATATTGCCTCAGATCGTTTAAGTACATGTAGCGTATCTTATACATAATAGACACATAAAAAATAAATTATTTTTATTAATACCATTAAATACAAGTGTTCAAAAGTCGTCAACTGATCAAAGGTGACGTCTTGTTGTGGGACGAAACCGGATATTTTAATCATGACTTCTTCGGACACCGGACGACCGTTCAATAATAGTTCTCCACCAAAATTTCCTAAGATATGTATGTGTGGAAACACTGCTGATTAGTAATAATTGAGAAAAATTTATATCTAGAAAAATATACACCCCACGAACCTTTAGTCCGATGACTTATAGTGGCCATCAAAGTAGTTTTTCCCGAACCACTAAATGACAAATTATATGTTACAGTTTTAAAATAAAAAATATTCAAGAACACAATATAATCTTACCTTGGGCCCATTATTCCTAGGAGATTTCCACATTGCACGTTTCCACTAACTGAAAAAAGACACGTCAAAATATAAAATACATACTTACCAAAAACGAAATCTATCCCATTAATGATTTTTTTATAATCCTGATATCCCTCACCCGATTACAGACATTTTATTTTTACGTGGATTATATAAAATACAATTTATGTAGGATTAAAAAATTGAGAAAATTCGAAAATAACCGATAATTTTGAAATAAAGATTTTTGCCACAATAATAATTAATAACTGGTAGAATAAATATTTGAATATTATTATACTCTATGACAATTTAGATATTTAATTAAGAATATAATTATTTTGAAACCAATTACTGAAAATGATTTAGATACCTAGTTACAAATAATATAATTATTAATTATCAATAATAACATAATATTTTTTTTTACGCATGCTTTAATATTTTTTGGGGAAAATTTTTTTTTTTTAATATAAATAAATATAGTAGCTGTATATATTTACTCAAAAGAAACAGTAATAACACTGCTCTAATAATGTTTATTAATTTAGATTTTCGAGCCGATTTTTTTTATCTTGTCTCGGTTTAATCCCCGGCCCTGTTTCCTTACTAACCGTTGTACAATATTTGTTGGCGAGTGACTTTTGACGAAATAAAAAAATTCTGTGTGGTATTTTCCACAGACACGTTCAGTCTTTTCCAAGACAACACCAACTGACCGTGATCGTATTTCTTAGGATCTAGATATTCGTGTAAGCCGTCCCAGTCGTTACACATCTCGTTATACCGCAAGTTTAACGATTTCATCTATAACGAACAAAGGATGGATTCGTGTAATTTGAAAACCGCAAAAACAAGATTATAATATTCATAATATAGTATTATACACTGTTAATATTATTCGATGATGATAACCGGGTTATCGAAAATCAAAAGCCGAAAAACATTCGCGCTTCCATTGCGCTCCGAACACTCACTTTTTTCATCTCGAACATTATTATTTATTATTATACGTATAACGTAGTTCTATGATTTCGGCGGTATATGGCGGCGTACGCGATCGGTTGTCCAACAGCCGACTAAAAAATATTTAAATTCAATTACCTACCTATACTAATAACACGATTACAATATAAATATAACATACTAAAGAGAAGAATGATGATGTTACTGTGCAGATGTTATACGACTAGCGCGCACACATCCGTGCGTTGCAGGGTTACTAACAGCCGTCACAGTACCACTGGTCACTGGGCACTGAAACAGTTCATAATAATATTAACGATACAATAATATATTATGTAATAACGATTTACGTATACATTATACTAATATGCGATAGGTTTAAATTACCAAATATTTAGGCGTACAGGGTGGCAGTGCACGAGACATTATATTATAGGTACGATAATCCATATTGGTTCTATACTTTTTAATTATTTATATAATGTAATATTATTTATAAACCTTATTTTAAAACGTCTGAGCAGAGTACCGACCATCTTATTACATATTGTATACATATAATATATAATATTATAATATTGTTATGATACCGGACGTGTAGTCAACCGTGACCATTTTTAATGTTCTGATAATATTCATTATTTAATGCACGAAAAGACTATACATTATAATCGGGCCCGAGTAAAGTCAAAAAATAACAATGCATTTTTTGAAACCGGTTTATATTAGGGTCTAAATAACGGACAACGGCGTAAAACGATATTAATTATATTTCATTTTTATATTCTCATATCTTATTGTCCGTTGATTATACATTTATATTTGAATTACAAAATTAGGTAAATTGTCGATAATGAATTTAAATAATTTAATTATCTCCCGTGTTTAGTGTTCGGAGTTATTACTAACGAACCGAAAACTGCTTGGATTGTTACAATGCCGTCACGATTATTAATAATTTAACGGTTTCAGTATTTCATTAGCTGTCTCTGAATAAACTATTATTAGCTTTAAACCAGTATACGTTTGCAAATAAGCGATTGAGGGATAGGATTATTGAAATAAAGCCGGAAGCTTTTTCAAAAATACCAATGTTTCCAGAAAAATACTTTCAATTTTTTAACGTCAAAGTGCCGTTAATAGAAGTCCTCAACCATTCACAATCATTTGAATCTATTACTATAAATATAGTATTTTATAAATCGTGTAAATAAAAATTAAAGCGTGTTTAACAGTATTTTATACCATTGCAGGTACAGTTGATTTTACTATTATAGTTCATGCAAGGAAATCGAGATCCGTACTCTTACTTTATTGCCACATTTTTTGATAATAATAAAAACACATCATTTTATAATGCATTACCATATTTTATACGTTTAAGTATGTTTGTGTTCTTCTGACAAGAAAAATTAACCGAAGAATGTATCTTTAGTGGCTTTTCACAACGCCCGTTAACATATTTATATATTAATTATAATATAATTTCATACAAACTTTATCGTTCAGTTGTTGCCTGTTGGCGATTATTGTTTATTACAGTACTACAGCCCACAGCCATTACCATGTTCAATGTTCCTAAAAAACAATTCTTCAATTAATGAATTAAATAATGCAGTTAGCTATATGCTTTGTAAATTCAAGTGTTTTTGTACATTAAGTTACAACCATCATATTCCTTCATGTTAATTAAAGTATTATTAATGTTGAATAGAGCACTATTGTCAAATTTGTTACTGGATGCTAATTTTTCAATACAAGACTATCAAGACTTATGATTTAATTGAGAACAAACCCATCATGTTCCATAATATGCTACACTATTTGCTGTCTCGTTATTCATAAGAATGTAGTTAATATTATTCATATTACTAAAAAAATCTTCATAATTATTTGAAAAATCATATTCACTATTCCAAGCTATGTAATAATTGTACTCTATTCTTTAATCTTAAGTCTTTGGAAAATGCTAAAAATAATAAAAATAATGCTAAAAACTGTGATGCATCTTTTTCACAATTGGCATTATAAGATGAATTAATTAGCATGTTGTACATAGATATTTGAATTGCAGAAAAATTTGTTGATGCATCCAGAGTTACATTATTTTCTCTTTTGGATCTTAAAGTTGAAAACAAAAATTCAATGCAATCTTGGGTTAGGCATCTATTTAACAAATAATCAATTTCATAGTTTACTTTCAATTCATTGTATAAGAGTTTAATACTATTAATATTTTCTTGCCAACCAATTATACAAATGAGAATATTTTTTCGCTTGTTATTAACTTTAAGCGTTGAGAGAAATATTTGAGCTTTTTCTAAAAATGATCATGTTTTGAATTTTTTTGTTAATGGTCTTTTGACCTCAACTTTTTCACAAATTTTAATACTATTAAAGTAGTCAAATAAGTAATTTTAAATTTTTATAAATGTTGTAGTATATATTGCATAGTTATTCAAACGGTTAAATGAAACTTACAATTTCCTATTAGGACTCCTGTTGGGTACAAAATCTTAGATTCAGATGTAAAAAATCAAAAGTTCTCATAACTTCATTTAATTTTGATTTGTTTGCAAAATTAACCCATTCTTGAGAACCATAATTTATATTTTTAAAAACAATAATTCTAATGTTTAATGATTTATTAGTGATTTTCATAATAAACAGCTATATGCAATACTTACATAGGTATTATATTATTATAAACGTCTTTAGGAAACAAATGAAAAGACAACCTCTGTTGACCCGTAAATTATATTTACAATTTCTTATAACGCATACTCTTTTTTAGACATCATTTTTAAGCATTTAAAACATTTAAAACTAATACAATTAACTAGTAACTATTACTTACTAGACCTATATTATAAAATTAAGTTATAAAGTAATAACTAAACAGTTTTAACTTATGAGTCTTGTTAATTGATAACAAATTGACAATATATGTAGTATAAACCTAATATTTATAGTAATGTACTAATATGAATATGTGTATTACCATGTATGTGTTCTATGATATTACTTACGATATAATTATTGTTCTAGGATATAATTATCTATATAAATAATATTTTATAGTATTAATTTGTAGTTATTTCAAAACGGCGGGAATTATCAACATTTTTAAGGAGTAAGATTAGGCAATTTTAATTGCAATATCGGGGGGGGGGATTGATAAGGTTTTGATCGCCGGTCGCCAGGTTTTACAAGTACTACAATAGTAAGTATGCGTTCCATATTGTCGTTGTCGTATAGAGTATAGACGTTAAGTATATTTTGCTAAGCCAAGACTCATCTGAGAGTTGAGACCAGAGATAACTGAATTGGAAAGGAGCAATTGAAACGGTTCATTTCATTTATTATTTTATGTAAGTAAATCACTCAATTTATAATTGAATATTCAAATTAAAAAAATTATCTAACCCTAAATAGTATTTTGTACTGTTTTTGATGATTAAAATGTTATTGATTCAATTGGTTTTAATTTAATTTTATTGTTTTCAGACGAAATTCATTACCTCAACATAATGGAAGTAAAGGATGAAATAATAGTGACTATGTGGGCTTCCGAGTAAGTGAAGTATATATTATATGAGTTTGTACTTGGTTACAACAGTCAATTAATTACAAACCTCTAAATTAGTGGTTCTTAACCGTTTACCGCGAGAAATGTTATTAAATTTTAAAAACAGTATTTTCGGTGAAATTGTCAAAGTTGTGGTTGTCAAGTGTGTGAGTGTGCGTGAAAATTTGTGATGTATAATAGTGTGCCATGAACCAAAAAAAGTTGAGAACCACTCCAGTCTAAAATCTAAATACTTATTGAATCATTTTTGGAGGAAGTATAATTAATAATAACCAATATTAGTTACAGTGTAATTTAATACTCAATTCTGTTATGTAATATGTCCAGAAATTTTTTAGATTTTTATTTTTATTTTAACTGTTATTACTTAACAAAGCACAATCTAATAAAAGTTATCATGATTAGTCAAAGTTATTGGTAATTACTAATTAGTTTTACTACTGACTTAATTGTAAACACTGTTTTATAAACAGGTATCAGTTATTTATTTTAAATAACTTTAAATTCATTAATTCTAAAGTTAAATATTAAACACTGTTCTAATTAAGCGTGATTCATACATTTATAGTTTTATTTGATATAACAATGTATTGAATATTATCTAGGTTTAATTCATAAATGTATTATTTTAAATTCTAGTTCAGAGTGGCAATCGCTTAGGGAAGACATATTTGGCAATAAAAACTACAAACAAGCTTTAAGAAAACTTTCACTTTGGAAATCTAGGTAAGTAGAAAGATGCCTTTTCGGTTTTTCAAACACTAAGAATAACATACTGTTGTAGAAGAAAAACATTATTTCGAGGTCTAGTTATCACTGAAATGCTTTTACAAGCCATCATTAAAGATGTTAGTTTTAATGAAGATGCTGAACCCACCGACGATCATGATTTAATTCAATCATATTCTATAGCTATAATGAAGTAAGATAGAAAATTTGATATGTATTTAATAAATAAAAGATTTTTCTAATATTCATGACAAACCAGGTTTATCAATTTGACATCTGATGTAATGATACCAGGTCCACAGAGGTCTATGTATTATAGAGCGGCTCGTTTAGATATTCCTAAATGGTTAGTTGATATGCGTCATACAGTTTCTCATGCCCAAGATTTACCTAATCTAGAATCTTTAAGATCAGCTGTAGGATATATACTAGAATGGATATTTGTAAGAAACAATTGAAGAAATATAGTTATCCTAAATGTTACTTTCATTATGTAATCATTTCAGATAAAATATTGGAACGTAGATGCTAATTTTTTAATTGTTGGGAAAAAATCAAACATGAATGTTGTTGAAGAATTTATTGAGTTATTGGAATTCTATATGTTAAGCAAAAGTCAAATTAGTTCTGACCTTAAAGAAAAACAATTAAATGTTTTGAGGTAAAAATAAATCAAATTATAATTAAGAATATAAACAGAACAAGTTTTTCAAATTTACAATATTTTAGAGAGAAGTTAACACTGTCGGACTGTTATTCAAACAAAGAATGTACAAAGAAAATGAAAGACCTTTTAGCAAATAAGAGTTGGTCTTCAGATTTAGTCAATATATTTACTACAAAGTATTTACTTCAAGCTCGCGAATGCAATGTTTCTAAAGGTAGTTTTCTAATTTTGTTTTTTAAGCTATTGCCAATGTAAGTGGTTAATTTATTTAAGATAATCATTTAATATTAAAATAGGTAGAATTTCCAAGACTGATAAAACACTGTGGAATGTTTTACTAAAAACATTAAATAACTGTGGTTTGATGACAAATGTATTACAGTGTTTGGTTACTCAGCATTCACGAATTGCAGCTTTGTGGGTTTTGGAACTGTGTATAATTGCATATAAAAGCAGCAAAAAAATTGATTTCAAAAATAATCAAAACAACTGTATGAACTGTAAGCCTTTGAATTGGGATACAAATCTTGTTTTAAGAACTGCATTGCAATCACCACATCCACACACAATTATATTTTTAAAATGGTGATTTTATACTAAATATCAAATCGGCTTTTAGTAACATTTTAATGTGTTTATTGCATTTTAGGTTGTTACAAATACAATTGAATCCATTGAACATAAAACAACAGTTCAACATTGTCAAATTAGTATCATTGTATACAGGCAAAGTGAAGGTTAGCTCTAAAAATATTGATCATAATATATTTACAGTTAATGATTTAATTAGCAAAGGTGATCATCAATCTCACTGGTCAAGAATTATTGGTAAGTTGATATTTAAATAGTTATTTTAATTTATTTATGCTTAATGTTCTTATTAGAGTATTTTTATTAGACTGAAATACAATACATCTACGAGTATAATATATTTTCTTAACTTAATACTTGTCAGAGGTACTCAATTCATTAGCTAGCTATTTTATTTGACTTTATTATTACATTAACCAAATATTGTCATAAATCTTATGTTTTCAAAATGTTTTTTGTAAAATTGAACCAATTAAATATTTACAAATGTACTATTTTAATGTAATACATAAGATACCATTTTGTTCACAACAGGATGTCATATCCATGTAATAAATTGTCTCCATCATACTAATGTGCATCACAACAAATTCAAATTCAGCAAAAAAATTTTATGTCGGCTTTAATAATGTGTAAATTTTTTTTGTTTTAAAATTTTATTATTATATAGCTATAACTTATTTTAAAATTACAATATAAATAATTATTTATGAGATATCTTAAATAATATTCTTACCTTTAAATTTAATAATAAGTAAATTTACTCTATTTATGCTATCAACATAAAATGTATTCTGCTGAATGTAAATTTGCTAAGTTTAACGTTAATAAGACAGACAACCCAAGTGTGTATGACATCCTCTTAATAGAGTATTATTTCAATGATTATTGTGAGGAGTAACTGTAATTTTGCCAATGATTTAGAAAAATAGGTTTTTATAGATATTTTATATGAAAATGAAAGACTTCTTTCATATAAATTAATATTTTTTTCAAACAAATTATTTATTCTCATCAATATTCCTTGCAACTAGAAAGAATTATGTAGGCTTACGCTTAACATGGAATGTGTTTTTTATAAGGTCTTACAATAGTTGTTTTAATGTATAACTTTCTAGTAAAGGTGTTAATATGATCTACAATAGACATAACAAACAATAGTACTCATTAGTTTTTTTGTTTGAGCCATTGACACAAAAATAAGCTGTGATATACAATTCAATAAATTACTTATGTAATTAGGATTCAAGTAGTTTTCTGTACATATTTTTTTTGACATCAATTATTAAGAATAGGAAAGTTAATAATTTTTTAATTAATTTATATTATATTGTTTTTTTTTTTTTTTAATTTTCAGGTCAGATGAATTGGAGACAAATACCATTTGGTACCACTCTGTGAACATTTGCAAATTGATAAAAATTGTACATCCAAGAAACATCAAGATATTTCTTTTCTTTTTATGTGTTTTTTTAGTTTTTATAATTCACTAGAGCTATGTCTACCCGTATTAATATACTCTTATTGCATTTAAACAACTAAGAGTGTACTTACAAATCAGATAGAGTATATGCTGATAAATTTAACATTTAAACTATTTATAACAAATAACATAAAAAAAAAAAAAAATACAGAAACGAGAAAATATTACGGAAAGCATTTTATGACTGAATTGCTCTTATGACAAATGAGTCAATATTAAAGAAGCATATTATGTGGTTCTTCTACATATCGCCTAAATGCTTGTAACCATTGCGCTCCCACAGCACCATCTACAACTCTGTGATCACAACTTAATGTAACTTGTAAAGTATCTTGTGCACGGGTTCCATTAGTTTTATCTGGTACTAGTCGTTGAGTCATGGCACCAATGCCAAGTATACACGATTGAGGAGGATTAATAATCGATGATACACTCTTAACACCAAACATTCCCAAATTTGAAACGCTAAATGTACCTCCCTATGATAGAAAATTTTGAGTTAAATTATGTTACAAGATAATTATACAAGTTCTAAAATTGACCAAGAAATAATAAATACCTGATATTCTTGAGGCTGTAGTTTTCCTTGACGGGCTTTAGCTGCAAGTTCTTTAACATCAGTGCTTATTGCTATTAATCCTTTAGTATCTGCATTAAATACAATTGGTGTTATCAGTCCTGTATCAGTACTCACAGCCACACTTACATCAACTGCGTCATATCTATAGTTAACAATATTTGTATATAATTTTTTTGATTTAAGTTTAGATAATTCTTAATTTAATTTACTGTCTAATGAAACTATCCATCCAAGATGAATTGGCTTCTGGGACTTTTTTACAAGCTAAAGCTGCAGCTTTAATAATGAAATCATTTATAGATAATTTGACTCCTTCTTTTTCCAAAAGTTCGTTCATACGCTTTCTCAATGAAACAATATTATCTAAGCCCAAATCAACTGTAAGGTAATAATGGGGTATAGTCTGAAAAATAAGTATAAAATATAAAAGTTATATTGGTGATAAACAAATGAGTAATTTTTCTATTACTTGTTTTGACTCAAGTAAACGTTTTGCAATGATCTTTCGAACATTTGTCACAGGTTTATCAACAAATCCATCACCGCGAGTTCCATCAGCAACAGCCGTTTTCGTACTACTGGCGATTGAAGCTTTGTCCAGATCTGTAGATTTTATCGAACCAAACAACCCAGAACCTTGAGCGATTGTCTAAAATTTAAATATCTTATAGATATATAATTATTTTAAATTTTTTATATGAATGCAGTAATTCTTACACTTAAATCCAATCCTTTCTCAACAGCTAAACGTTTGGCTAAAGGACTAGCAAGTATACGAGATCCAATTGGAATTTGTACTGTTGCTGGTGCTGGAGCTTTGGGAGCTACAGGGGTGGGAGGTGGTGGAGGAGCAGGTGCAGAAGTAGATGGCTTGGGTGATGGTGCTGCAGCAGCAGGAGCACCTGCTGGAGTATTATCTACAAAGTCTTTAAAAGCAGCAACATCAGATTCATTTTCTACAATAATACACACAAGCTGAAATCAAAATCAAAATTTTTAAATTCATGAAGTACAACATTAAATTTAATGTCTTATTTTTAAAAAAATGTTATGTATTATTTAACCTTAGAGTCATCAACATTAAATTAGAAATATGCTGTTAATTCTAATAATTATTAACAAACATTTAATTTAAAATAAAGCGTTCTTGAAGCTATAATTTTTAAAGTCTGATAGGTGATAAAAATAAATCTGCAATTTATTTTTAATATACCAATTAATAACATCTTTGACCCTTATGCAAGGTCACAATTTTTACTATATCCTAAGATGACCCTATTGCATAATTAATAAAAACATAAAATACTTAAAAAATAATATACCTTTCCAACTGTAACATCTTTTTGACCAGCAGGCACCAGGATCTTGGCAAGATATCCTTCTTCAGGAGTTTCAAAATCCATAATAGCTTTGTCTGTTTCAATTTCAGCTAGTTTGTCTCCTTCGTTTAACCTTTCTCCTACAAAATGCTCGTGAAAAGTTTGATATTCTTTTAAGAAGTTCTAATAGAGTTTACCTTCTTTTTTAGACCAGTTAATAATGGTGCCGCTTTCCATTGTAGGAGACAAAGCTGGAAGAGAAACTTTAATATGGCTTGGGAAATCAGTGGCATAGAAACGATAGCCGACATTTTTCACTGACGGACGTCTGCCAGTGCGCCAGTGAATGGAACTTTGGCACCTAAATAGCCCCAAGAAAAAAAAATTATTATCCACTACAGTACCTAAGTTAAATAATCAATTAATTACCTATATGCTTGAATAACTTTGATGGGACATTTAGTGGCAACTGTTTTCACTGTATTCCTGTTTAAATTCCGTAACAGACGCACGTTGTTCATGATGGTGTTGGATCCAGACATATTCTACGATTATAGACTAAATTGGTAATGAAATTGTACGTTAAAAAGTGACAGTAAAATCAGCGCCCAAAAGGCAAAAATGAACTTCAAATAACCTCGAAGGACGTCCTACCCAGACACCCAGTAACAGCAGTCACAGTAGTTATCAAAACGTTATCAACACATCATCGGTGAAACTGATAAAATCCGGCAAATCGACAGAATAGCCATATTTGCCCCACTACGTTACGGAATACGGACATTTCTCTTTAAATTTATCATCGATACGATGGAATCGTTTTTTTAATAATATATTAGGTTTGTAGACCAACAATATAAGAACATTATATTCATATTTCATATAGGTTATAATAACACGGTTCTGTGGTTAATGAAAATAATATATACTTTCATGATCATTTTCACTTTTTATACGAAATTCAATATTCTATATGAGAATTTCGATAATAATGTTAACATGTCTATTATTCAAAATGGTAATAACTAATAATATATTTTAATTCAATACTATAACAATATTATTGAAATGATGTAATATATCAGTAAAATCCGCAATAAATACACGGCACCAAAGATAGGCAATCAAATATACGTAACTACATTTTTTAATGAGTAAATTTAATTATTAGGACGTTTATAATGACGTTTTATCCACGGGGTTAAGACGGAGATTAAAATAATACTAACATTATAAATTATGACGATAACTACTTATTGTTTAAAACACAAAATTATGTAAAATGAATAATTGTGGTTTTTTAAAAATGATAATATGTCAAATAATTATCCAATATGGCATACATAATATTATTTATACATTTTATAAACATAGATTAAAAATAAAATAATCAATGGCTTTAAAGTATTTTATGCCCATAAATTTACTTCTCTTCTACTATTAAGACCTAATAGGTAAATAAATTCTGTTGAACACGATAAATACGATCGAAAAATGTTTGAATCTATTTTTATTTGTAGCCTTTAATTTCCAGTACTTTTTAATAGGTAACTGTTTGTTGTTACAGCTTCTAAAGTTCACGACAATCACGAGTACCTCATACTATTAGCTACTAATCATGTTCATACTGAAAGTGAAAAAATACTTTTTAATATTTAATAACAGTGTTTTAAAAAATATTTAATTGAACGAATAGTGTTAATGATTTGGAATTATTTTATTAATACATAAATGTAACAATACGTTTTATTAACAATAGTTTTATTGTATAATTATTTAAAAAATATCATTTATAATATTATACTTATTTATAGAAATGAGTGAAAAATATGATTTAATCTTTATTTTTCCATTAAAAAATAATCCTCGTCTTACACTACCTAATCGATAAAAATCGACACTCAAATAGACTATGCAAATTAAGTTTAAACAACTAATGGTAATTCTATGATGAAAAATGTCATATAATAAAAAAGTAAAAATAAATATTTCACTATCGATTATAAAATAAATCTGTTTTATAGTCAACGATTTCTACATTTTCAACAGTTTAACATAGTTTTCATTCTCTAATCCGAACACACTGTTATTTTTTCCTTGTTTACTTTTCGTTTTGCGTTTATCATAAAATCAATTTATCATTATTCATTCATTGTTGTAAAATGTAATAATAAATAATAATAATACTGTAATAGGTACCTTTATTATATTATTATTATTTAACGTTAATAGTCGTTCGTTTTCTTACGTAAACTTACTCACGCGAAAAAACAAGTGAGAAAATGTAATGCAATGATCATTATTGCAATTCGTATATAGCGTATATCCTGCCATCGCCCAATATTTATATATTTACAATTGTGGTTCTCGCGGAAAACCACCTCCACCATGAGTAACAATCGTACATCGTCTAAAGAAAAAGATCCAGTGGTGTTGAGTTACGAAAATTTTCTTCTACACGAATCCGACGTCCGTCTGCTCGTCGACGACCAATGGCTAAACGATTCCGTTATTGGTTTCTACATGGAATACCTAAACACCGAAGTGTTCAAGAATAATCCCAAAGTGTATTTTATTAGCCCGGAAATAGTACAATGCATTAAAGAGTGTAATGTTGATGACATTGCCGTATTTCTTGATCCACTGGTCAAAGACAAAAACTATTCATACATTTTCTTCCCGCTAAACGACCAGGAACAATTGCAAACTGTCGGTGGTACGCATTGGTCACTGGTAGTGTATGGAGCGCAAGACAGACGTCTCTTCCATATGGA
This sequence comes from Aphis gossypii, assembly GCF_020184175.1. NCBI lineage: Eukaryota > Metazoa > Arthropoda > Insecta > Hemiptera > Aphididae > Aphis > Aphis gossypii. The sequence continues at coordinate 77,585,481 of NC_065530.1, forward strand.
TTCGATATTTGATTCCAATGAAAAACAAGCGAGAAAATTGGCACTAAAACTGAAATTCTATTTTAAAGATATTGTAGATATCATCACTCCGTTGGTGACCAGACAGCAACAGAATAGTTATGACTGTGGAATACACCTGATATGTAATGCAGAAAATGTCGCACAATATGTCTGTGCAAATTTAGACATACGTGAAGTAGATCCAGTGGATGTGGATGATCTGCAAAATAAACGTACTAATTTAGTCGATCTGATTTATAAACTAGCGAGAAGAAAAGAAATTACCTAAGGATCCACCATGTTGAAATATTGTTCTAATATATTATTATTATTGATGTATACTTATTTATTTTTTTGTTCCTAAAATATTGTTTTTATTCATCACATTGTTTATGAAAATTATTAATTTATAGCACTCAAACTAAATAGTTTTATTGTTATGTGAGAATCTCATTGAAAAATGATCTAGACCAACTATTAACATGCAATGAAATAACTTCACTATTTCATTATTTTGTTTTCAATTATATATTAATATATTCTTTTATAAAATTGATCTTATTATAATGTTGTTTTACGCACTCAAATTAATATTTTGTTAATTTACATTACTATCCTTGTATTTTTCATAATTTAGTTTAAATAAGTAAATACAAGATAGTTAAATTAATTGCTGTATTATTTTTCATTCAAAGCCTACCCTAAATTTCATTTTAAAGGAGTACCTAACTAAATTTTTTCTTCAAATTACTTACAAATGTAATAACGATCCGATGCAAGAAAAATAACATTATTTTAGGAGAAGTTAACATTAAACGTAGTAATACAATTTTTTAATTTTTACTTGATAATTACAGATTGTGATAAAATGTATAATGCTATTATATATTTTTTACATATAGACATATGTTTGGTTCAGTCCTGCAATAAACAGTGGGTTTTGAGATGCAATGCACCATTTAAATCTTTGCAGAGTAATCAATTCAATTTTTAATATAGCGTATTTATTTTTTTTATTGCTAATATAAAAATAAACGCTCAGCATCAAGGCCATTGAGCAATATATATATATATTTCAACATGTTATGTATTAAGTGATAAATAATGTTTAAGTTATAATTTTGTATATACCAATGTACATGAAACTTAAATTAGTTTGAACAGTTGAGTTTGTTGGGGACTGGCAGGTTTGGTCTAAGGTTTTCAAATATATTTTTTGATAGTTGGTTGCGAACCCTTGCACAGCAGAATGTGTTACACTCAGTCATGATGAGTTTAATTGATAGATTGACACCTCAAGATGGACATAGTGTGGTTCCTTTCGTGCCATCAGGATCCCATGGGTAAGTCTGGAGCGCCCTTTTGAAGTCTATAGTGTATTATTATTTAATATACTAACATGTAGTGTATAGTTAACTGTGTTGAAGAGCATTTTTTATACCTACCAAACTGATTGTTTAAAACTTAAATTTTGAATAGGTTGCATAAAATTATTAAAATTTGCTTGTATCTTCCTGACCTAGTTGTTAGTTTGTGAAACCGGATAAATTTTAGGTACTTTTGAGATGTTATTTTAAACTTGTACTTTTTTATTACTTTTTATCTTTGAGGTTTAATATCCAAACTCAAATGACAAATTGACCTATCAACTATACTATAACAGTATAACAGCCAACAGGTACTAGTGTACTACACTTTTACAAATTATATATGTGTAGGTATATAATATGGTTATATGATTGCCGGTTGGATTTTAATCAATTGGTTTTGGACAATTTAAATAATTAATTGTGGTGATATGTTCTTTGATCCGTTAAATGATGATTTGCACCAAGCGATCCATGACCAAATATCCAATATTAAAATCTCCCATAACAAAACTAATAGGTATAAATGTATAATGTGTAGTAATGAGTCGAAATTATAGTTATAAATTTAAAGAATAAAAATGGTTTAAAATAAATTATTAAATATCCAAATAATAAAATGTCTTAGTCATGTAATATAATTTTGAAACAACATTAATTTGAGAATTTCTACAAAAAAATCTTGCACTAGACTTTTTTAATAACTACATTTTATAATTATTTTTTACTAACTTAAAATTCAAATCAAATTTGTATAAAGCTTAATTTCAATAATTATGTTTAACGATTATATAGTACAATGTTTTGTGTTTATTTTGAAAACACAATATGTTTCTACAATCACTGAGTGCTGAATACTATTAAAAATACCACCTTTTTTTACTATGGCAGTCTCCTAACTTATCGCTTGAATCACTTAGTTAAATAATATTACTAAGCTAGTAAAATAAAAATAGGATAATGTAAATAGTTGCTCTGTTTCACAATTGATTATTTAAATGTTTTTAAAATCCTACTATGTATATATGATTTAATAATAATAATAATATATACATGCAAGTTTCAAGTCCTCAAAAATAATATTTCTGAATTAAAATAAAATAACTAACTGTTATTTTTCATTTAAACATCTAACGACCACCAAATTTGGATTTTAAATGTCTATAAAAAAAGATTAGTTTATATTAGGTATCTTATTGCCTTTTTTATTAAATTTTAAATATAAATAGAATTATACATTATAATTATTTTATTTTATTATTTTTTCTGTAACTGAATTGTGATATATTTTTTTTAAAATAATTATAAAATGTTATACGAAAATAATTCAAAAATCTTTTTTTTAAACGAATAACTTTTTAAATTATTTCTACTATAATATATTATATATTATATAATTCACTAAGCGTGCTTTTTTTTTTTTTTTAATATGGTTATTAAAAATCTAAATATAATTTTTGGACTTTTTGAATACATTTTAAGACCATATTTTAAAATGTTATATACTACATAAGAAGTCTCCAATGGAGATCAAACAAAAGTTTATACCACTACTGGACATACCTAAAGAAATACAAAAAATGTCAAGAATTTGTGTAAATTCTTTATTAAAATTTTATTTTTGGAAAAATTGGAGTGATCATGATTGGTTATCATCTTAAGAATGTAAAATATAAAAACAACTTAACATGATATTGATATGATGCATCTATAAAGGTTTTAATGCAAATACTTTTTCAATTCTCTTCTATTTATATAATACGCGATAAAATAATTGTATTTATTTAATGCATGTAACTTGTGTATACATAGAAAATAATTTTAAAAAAATATTGAGTTGTATTTTATGAAGTATTTATAATATTTAGTTCAGGTTCATTTGTCAATAGTTATTTTACATGATTTAATGATGTGGAACCATACTAATTTAAAACACGAAAAAAATAATGTCTATATATAATAAAATATTATTTTAATAATAATAGTACTATTTTCAGACTCTCGATAAAAAAAAAATAGTCTGGTTGACTAAAATAATATATAGTAATAAGTAATAACTATATTTGAATACATTTTGATCAAATGTCAATCATTGTAAATTAAGTTTTAAAATATAATAACTAATAAAAGTATTATCCTTATGGACCTGATGTTACTCTTTATTTAGTGATCATTGAACTTACAATTTAATCTTATTTCACATTAACATTATTTAATTTTGCAAACCAAATTTCTTTATTCTTTGCTGCCTCTGCTTTTTTTTGCTTTCGTGTAAGACGATACTCATCTCCATGAGTAAAATATTTTTCTCTAAAAGTACTTGCAGATGGTATTGCAGAACTACATTCATCAGTATCCTGAAATAAAAATAAAAATAAATATTTATTTGTTTTTGCTAAGTAGGTATGTTGATTTTACTTGAGGTATTTTAATTTTTTCATAAATCAAAAGCCGTCTAGCTGTGAATGTGGTCAACACCTGCTCACAGTTTCCTATTAATTTAAAACAACTATGTCTAGCCATCTGATCATCATTGTAATCTTGTCTAAATATTGGTACCCAAAATAACAATCTTCCATGTAACTTAAGATGTTTGGAAGAAAACCACATAAGATCTTTGATAATTTCATTTAATCCATATTCTACTTTAGATGGGAAATGTACAGGAGATCCTTCCTTCTTAAGAATAGGTAAAGATTCTTTAGAACCAATTCGTTCAGTTGGTTCTCTAATACCATATGGGGCTATAGACACAAAAAAAAAAAATTACTGTTTTTATTGTATTATTAATTATTTGATTAAATTTTATATTACGATCTGCTAAGATACAATCAAATTCTACGTCGCTGCGCCAAAATGGTAAAGCTGAATCAGCAACAATTACATCAATATATTTATCAAGACAAGAATATTGTATCATATTTGCTTCAATACTTTCATCTTTTCTAGCTATATGCTGAAAATAAAAATACAAATTAATTAAGTATACTATTTTATATTAGTATGGTTGGATCAAGTTTTAACTTTCCTCAAATAATTTGAACTTTCAAACTTTTAAAAGTATAACCATAACAAAATGTATCGTACAATAGAAGTAAGTGTTAAAAAAAATAAATTGATTCTGTTGTCATACTTGAACATTTTAAACTTGATAATGGTTTAACTATCATAGGTTATAGTTTTGTTGAATTTTAAACAGTTTGAAAATTTTAAGTTAGAGAACAAAATAAATCTAAATATTAATAAAAGTATGTATTAATTATATGGCCAGTTATAGCCATATTGTATAAATATTAAATAGAGAAGATATAAATTTTCTACAAGAAACATACTAATAATAATACATTTAAAAAATCTAACTATAAAATATGTAAAAATGTATAATGTTAAACATTTATTACTCTTGTCTGCTTTCTTGTAGGCCTTGTACGCCCATGAAGCATTAAAAAGTCAATATCTGTTCCAATTACATGGCCGCCAAATTTTGCAGCAGCAACCAACAATGAACCTAAAAAATTAAACATCCTCATTGATTATTTATACATTGATACATATACACATTTTATATATTTTATCAATATTATCCTTACATTTGTGTAAAACAAGTGTAATATGTGATATATTGCCAGTTGTTTAAAAGGATGTCGTACCCATATATGTTGTATCCGTCTTACATATGTACGATAAACCAAATTTTCCTTCAACAGTTTCAATAATATGTTGTTAGTTTTGATTTACCTATTATAAAATTTAAGGTTAAATTACCATGTAATATCCCACTAGGCTTTAATTGATATTATTATTTTTAATTAAGTTATGATTTTTTTGAACTATACATTTTAAAATGTTGTTTCTGTGTAAAACGGAGACAACACATGCAGGTACGATGTCTTCTTAATACAATATGTGATTTAACAAAGTATTTACATTCATGTAAGTACAATATTAACTTATTTATTATTATTAAATGTTTTAACATGCACTATCATAAATTAATAATAAAAAAAAGTTTAATAAGCCATATAAATATACATATTGTTTACATTATACATAGAGTAAATTTGTAAATAATTCTTTTATGAACTAAAAATAAAATAGTTATTTTGTATTATATAACCTAACAATATACTTAATTGCATAAATACAAAATATATATACTAAATGTTAAGAATCTTTAACCTGACTTCAGATACATACCACTTCCAACAAATGGGTCCAATACTAAATCACCGTTAGAAACTTTTCCCAAATTTGCCATCAATAAAGAAAGTTGTGGATCCATACTAGTATTGCCAATAAATTTGCGCTTTTTTAATGACAACTCGTGTATTAATGGGCGTCCACTTTCTGATACCTACAATAATAATATTAATTAATTTAAAAAATTAAATAAAGTCATACTGTGAAATATAATATACTTACTACTCGTCCAAAAAATGTGCGTATAGGATTTTCAGGTATAATTTTTGGATCTAAACCATAATACTCAATAAATTGAAATGTAACATCTGGATTTTTAAGATCTACGTGTCCTTGAAATGGCATATAACTGAAAGACTAGTGGAACAATATAACATCATCAAACCACCTAGATTAAACGTACAATATTTATATTGGTTTACTTCTATACGTTCAAGTTTTTCTTCCTGCGTTTGTGAATTACAAAATAAATCTACATCTACTTTGAATGATTTTAATTTATATGGTTCAAGTAAACCATTTAAACATTTTTCTTTTAGTGATGCATGAAGTCTTGGCACAGTTGGTTCATCAGCCCATAACTGTATAGCACGCCTCATAGTTACTGAACGAGCAGACAATTTTTGTACATCCTCCTCTGATGGTAGTTCAACCAAATACCATGGCTAATAATGAAAAAACAAAACAATTTTAGAACCTTAATATTGATAAAAGTAGATTTAACTTCTTAGAATTGAAAACGAAAATGTCAATTGAATAATCAAGTGGGTTAGTTAATAAATGATCAGGAGTCGCTCTTACTTTATCAGTTGGAGGTTCAAGCCATTTTATTGGTATTTTCAGTACAGAAGCAATAGATTCAATTTCCTATAAGTAACCAGTTACAAATTAAATATACCTATTTAAAACTTGAATCTACAAAG